>NC_142010.1:97762480-98109480 GCF_049901735.1 Notechis scutatus
ACATTTATATAAATCTATCTATCTATCTATCTATCTATATATATATATATATATATATATATATATATATATATATATATATATATATATATATATATATACATACATACATACATACATTTGTGTACCACTCATCTCATCAGAAATGAGTCTGGGCAGCTTACAAAGATTACAATTAGTAAACATTAAAATAACAATAAATAACAACAATAATAAATATCATTAAAAGATAGGAAGAGGGAAAGATAAAGCACATAAATCTATGAACTGAAGAAACTTCTTAGATGAAAAGAGAAATGTTTTCAAAGAAATAAAACGAAGAAAGTCCACTTACCTTTTGGAAAAAGCACCTTTGGGACACATTAATCTATTCTTCTGAATGGACAGTAATTTTGTCAGTATTGTTATCTTTCATATCTTTAAAGTGAGCCATATTATATTCACACAAAAAATGCTAGTCGAAGCCAAATTGTTATTAAATCTTTCCTTTATGGGGTGATTCCATTTCCTTTCAGACAAATGAATGTAGTATAGCTATGATGAACAGTCATGATCTATTTTATTTGACTGTATTCTTCAAACCCAAGAAGAGATCAGGCAGATGCAGGAATACTCTAACCCGGTAGAATGATGTTTTATTGTGAAATTATTCAGTGCTTACTTTGGCA
This sequence comes from Notechis scutatus, assembly GCF_049901735.1. NCBI lineage: Eukaryota > Metazoa > Chordata > Lepidosauria > Squamata > Elapidae > Notechis > Notechis scutatus. Next base: position 97,763,149 of record NC_142010.1, read on the forward strand.
TGGTGAAGGGGTAGGAAATATTTGAATGGAAAGGAAGCAGCAGGACAGGGACCTTGCCTTCAACATAAGTCTTCTGAGAGGTATTTAATATTATCAGTAATACTATAAGTTTCCTGCCTCTGTGGTGTTCTTTTGGGATGCTGTTTTAAGTGAAACACCAACTGAAATGGCAAACCTTCATCCATAAGGTCACAAAGTGGGGGGAGAGGCATTTTTCTGGATTTAGTGAAAACTGATAAACTGGATAACAATGAAAGCATAAGAATCATTGTACTCTGAATACTATTTTTAAAGATATAGATATATAGATGTAGATATTGATATAAATATATCATGATAATAAAGGGGGAAAGAATAAGGAAAATTATGATCATAAGAAAACAAAAAAAAAATCCTAAAAAACACTCACAATAAAAAGTCAGAGCTTGAGAGCTTGGGGCAAGGGAAGATTAGAATGTTGGAAAAGCTTTAATAATCAAAGGCAGGATGACTTGCCCAGCATCATCCTAGATCAGTTCTGGACTTCAAAGCTTTGTTGAAAGTGACTAACTACAAACCAGAAAGCAATGCTTTTGAACATGAGCTGAAGCCTGGCATGAAAAGTAAATACACTATTGCTTGCAGATAGGCAATGCTTCAAATAATGGAAGAGCCCTGGAAGTTGTGCAGGAATGCAGATTAGGAGAGTTATTAAGCCCGGAATTTTTATTTTGTTTGTTTGTTTGTTGTTGTTATTGTTGTTGTACCTGGACATACTATTTTTATTTTTTTAGATGAGTCATCATAGATTTAGAGATGCAAACTGAAAATTAGCACTCAGCATCACTTGCAAATGGAGCAATACACAATGCCATAATTCAAATAGTTACAGCCAAGCTTCATTCCAGAAGAAATCATGAGATGCTTTCTTAAAAGTCATCATGAAAGGCTGTGAATGATAAAAAGGCACATATGTCCTCATGACTAAATATGGGGATAACATTTAATGTGAAAAGCAGGAGTGAGAATATCTGTGAAGAGTAAATGGAGAGGATTCAATAAACAGTATAATGCACACAATAAAATAACAGGCCAAGTGAAGCAAAGCTATATATTCAATCCAGTGGCATTTATCTGTTTGACTGTCTGCCTGTCTGTCTGTGATGTGATAAGTGCTGAGAGTCACAGCCAATAAATTTCAAAATGTCAAGTAATAGTCTAGGCTGAGTGGGCAGAGTTCTGTTGACTATAAAAAGGGGGGGAATCAAAGAAATATATTTGGGCAAAAATCTGTATTTTTGAATTGCAATGTGAACTATCAAAAGAGAAATTGACATGAAAATAACAATCCATAGACTGCACTGGCCTTTTATTCTTCTGGCAACCCTATGTCAACAGCAATCAGAAAAACAGACAGACTAGATTGAGTTCTATAAAGCAAATCCTTGTGTTCCCCAGAACTACAGCCTGCCTTCACACCACCATGTTTTTTCTTGTCTTTTAAATCTTAAAAATGGGTATTTGTGACAAACCTCTATTATTATTATTTTTGCTTTTATGGCATAGAACTTCCTAAGGCCTCTAGTAGTTTGAGCCCCTGCTGAAAGGCCCAAATAAACTAAATTAATCCTTTATTGATCAGAAAAACCTTTTTCATGTCAACTTTTAATTATAATGGTATAACCTGCAAAAACTAGTCAGCGTCCTAATTCACAAACAATAGTATTTTAAGAAGATGCATTCATGAAGCAGACCATATTCTGATTTTCATGTTTCCGTGAGTGGTAAAAGCAACATTCAGTATTTGTAGGGAGATTGACTTTAAACTATTCCCAATTTCTCTGAAATATTAGATTAAAAGCTTGATTCAGCAACAGGAACAGCTTCTACACATGTTTCCAGATTCGTTTTCTTTCATCATCTGTTCTTCAGTGAATAATGTATACTGAAACAAGTTTTTATGCAAACAGTTAGTTGACCCTGTTGATCTTATTTTAAATTTTGTGATTGTGCAATGATCTTTCCTTGTTTTTCCAATAATCTCTTTTCCCCAATACATGTGTTGTATTCACAGATTTAGTTTCCTTGGTTTAAAAAGTATAATTGTTCACTAAAACTTTCCCAGAATGGGTATGGCTGCACAGTTAATCCTACCCCCATCACCCTATAATATTGATATTTTTTTTATGGTAGGGTTTTGAATAGGAAGAACTAAATCAACTTCCTTTCTCTTTTTTTCTACAACTTAATTAAAAGGAGAACTCCTTAATGGAAAGGCTATCCTAGCTGGATAGAAGAGGGTGCATCAGGAAGTTCAACATGAATGGTGGAAACATATTCAAAACATGAGATTTCAAATGACCACTAGTCCCAGCTCATTTAGTGTACAAGCTTTTTCTTTTTACTCCTAGACATATTTACTTTTCTTTTTTGGCTACTTTTAATTATAAAAAGGAAGACAATTCTGGGGCCAGAAGCGTATAACATATAACAAGCACTCCAGAAGCTTTCAAATATAAATGTACTTACTATTGTGGTTCACCGGCAGCCGGTGCAGACGGCAGTGGAATTGGACAGTGGGGAAGAAAGGGGACCAGTCAGGGAGTCTGGAGAGGACTCAGATGAGGGTCCTGCATCTGATGCAGGGATGGGGCCAGGACCATCTGGGAGTGGGGTGCTGCTTTCGGAGCCTTTGGAGTCTGGCATCAGCGAAGCAGAGGACCCAGGGGAGCCTATTCCCACTGTGCGTGTGCACAGAGCTGCTAGAAGGCAAGAGCAGCTGAAACAAAAGGGGTGATTCAGGAGTAAAGCTGGGAGGTAATTGCCCCTCCCATAAAGGAAAAAGTCAAACCTAAATGACAAAACCTTTGCAGAAGTAGTTTAATTGGTTCCAAGTCATCCTTGAAGCTCTGTGTACTTTGGTTGGTTTTTTCTTGTACTGTGGTTGGTTTCTTTTATAGTTAATTGGATACTTCTGTTTTTGGCAGCATTCCACAGAAATGAAAGGTGTGTGCCTTTCAGTTATCAGTTTTCAGTTTCAGTGTGTGCCTTATCTTGGGGAACTGTTTAAGATTAGTTTTGGCTGGGAATGAAAACAATTCCCAGCATTGCAATAAAATAGGTTTTGTTTTTAAAACAAGTTTGCGATTAATTACAATTTACGAAAACTGGGTCAGAACACTTATAAATGTATAAAGTATAAAACAAGGCTCTGTTCAAGAATGCAGATAAGACAGGGCTGTCTTATGTATAATGGAAATGTCAACCTGATGTACTTGGCTGTAATTAAAGGAGGAGGAGGAGGAGGAGGAGGAGGAGGAGGAGGAGGAGGAGGAGGAGGAGGAGGAGGAGGAGGAGGAGGAGGAGGAGGAGGAGGAAGAAGAAGAAGAGGAGGAGGAGGAGGGGGGGATCCTTTAAAACAGATGTTTTTTACTAGGTGCTTTTCATCTCCTTTTGCTTGGTCCAAATAACAAGCAGAACTTTTAAAGCCCACACTTTTTAATAGAATTTTTGATAGAATTGTCACTTCTGAATATTCTTACTATGGTGCAATGCAGCCATGTGCCTCTTATACAGAGATAAAATAGAATTCAAAGAAAATAGATAAGTTTGAAAAATCTGAAGCTTCCCTCAATCCAACCAAATCAGACTAATCAATACATAGCCAAGTAGAAATTGGCAAAGCTCAAGTAACATAGGCACTCTCGATCATATTGAAAGCCAAAAGCACCTGTAAATTAATCACTCTTTCCTGTAAAGTAATCACACAATCTGGGTTCTTCTCCTGCCTTCCCATACATAATCAAAGCCTTCACTGGTATTACATACATGTGTAGTACATATATATGTTCATTTGGTATTAGTAAAGGAATGTTCTATTCACCTTGATCTTTGCCTTCTGAGTTTTGTTCCCAGCATGTAGGGTTCTAGACACATAATGCAGCACATCTGTCCTGATAAGTCCTTCTAATTGAACTTACAAAGAGAAGCATACAGGTCATATTTTAAATATGGGATCAGGTGTATTAACTTCCAGACTTTAAACTAGGATAGAAAGAGCTCACACTTTTATTTCTCGGGAGAACTTTGTTAGGAAAACACAATAACTAGACCTTCATTGTGCTTAATGCTCAGACAGAGAAGCCAAGAAAGTGGAATGTACACAGCATATGGCATTGGAGCAAATGCTGGACTAGCTCCCAAATGATATTTCACACTGTAAAGCACACCAAAATCATCACATACCAACAGCCCACAGGAGAAAACAGATGTTCTGCAACCCCTTCCATCCCATCTTCAAAGCCTTCCTTTACACACACATGCCCACAGACTGAATTTCCTGCACAATCTCTACTAAATTCCCAAAGCTTTCTTCCCAGAAATCCCCAAAGTCATTTACACATTTACAAGATCAGTAATTCATGACATATATCCTATCCTAGTAATAAAGTGTATGATGTTCACTAAGTGATGGAAGGCAAACAAGCAGACTTTATGGAAATCAAGGTCAGAAAGGACATTATTGTAAATTTAAAAGGTATTGCAGACTTCAACATGCTTTCAGGTGGGAAATTGCAAGAATAGAAGGGCGATATGGTTAAATATATCAGGACAATGGGTGGGAAATATGCAGAAATATAGATACTTCTAAAAGGAAGATGTTTAGCATATGATTAAAATCTACTTGAGTTACATTGTTGTTTAATAAATTAATTTTGACTTACCTGAAATTATTGTCCTAAATTTAGAATTGTATTGTCAGATAATTTAAATATGAAAAAATGAAATATGAAAAAAACTATTGCTCATTATTATCAGAAACAAGGCCATATTTGTTTTCACTTAATGCAATACTCCTTCCCCAACCAGTAAAGCTATTTATGAATCTTAAATGAATTTGAATATTCATATTTGAATATTCATATTTAAACTTTGAGAGCCAGTTTGGTCAGGAAAAAAGACTTTAAAAAGTTGAGGTCTAACTTTCAGAATCTCTTCTGAGCAAAGTTTCAAAATTATCTAGAGGAGATATCAAATAGATATGTTTTGTCATTTGTCTTTCCAAACTGCAACCAGTGTGAAAACTCTATGATCTTGGAATAGTACCAGAGAGTAGTTTTATTAGCTTTTCTGATGTTTGATACTTGCATATGAACGGCTGGTGCCTAGGTTTTGTAACTATGGTGATAGCAAAGCCTTGAAATAAAAATAACTCTTATAGCTAAGACTAAAAATATTTAAAAATCAGTTTGCCAAATACAGCAGAGCAATCAATCATCTGTTGAATAGCAAGATTGATTTCCTGGTATTTATTTTTCTGGAGTAATGCATTTCAAAGTTTTTAAGAATAATTAAATTATTTCTTAAATGCAGTGAAGTTTGTTCATTGGGTAGTTGGTTATAGAATTCAAGTAAGACACAATGAATAAATATTTATAAAATGTTAACCTATTATTGAATTACAAGTGTCAGGCTAATTCCATAATCATTCTTATATGAATTGGTTAACTTTATATTATCATGAAACCTATGAACCTATGATAAATCAGGAAATATTCAAAAGAAGTCCAAAAATAAATATGACTATGACGACCCAATTAATCTAGAAGTTATACTTGGCAAATTTAATCTCTTGCTATAGCTTTCAAAAACAATGCTGTGTTTTTATTTACAGCCTCCTTATATGTGATGCAAACATTCTGAACTAGTGGACTAATGGCTTTTAAAAAAGTAATAGGGAAAAAAAGAAGGGGGGGGGACGACTCTGATACCAGAAATTGTTACAGGGACAGTCTCTGTAAGAAGTTTCTTTTTACAGAACAATGATAGATAATATTTTAGGATTGCTATATGCATCATGATATAATACACTGAATGTACTGTATGGAGTACTGTATAATTTCTGATGGTTGAATTCAGTTTTCAACAGTTCTAAAACTTTTAGTGGAAAAATCTACCCCAAAAAGAAAAAAATAGCCTATTAATTAATAAATAAGATATGAATTTTAAATTATTGCTATCGCCCCAAAGATTTGATAAATCTTTACCAAACCATATATCTAAATGTATAGATCCAAGACAGTGATTTAATAAGTCTTAGTTTTTGAATAGCATGTTTTTAAAAAATATATTTCTATTGCTTTAAATTAGCCAGCTAAAAGGATTTTTCCCTATGCTTGATTCGTTATGAAAAACTAGTTGGATTGGATTCAAGCGTTCAGAACTAGCCTTTTATCAATTTGTAATCAAAGCAAAATGACATTCTGTTTTGCTATAAACAGCATTCACCTTTAGGTTATTCCTAAATTGGGTCTATGTCCATGTAATCCTATTCCACCCTCTCCATTAGATAGATAAAATGATTTACTTCCAGTCTTACATTGCCATTGTATTTTAACAGAAATGTGTAACTGAGCAGAGAAATGGTTTGGCACAGCCCTATTACAATATCTGCTAAGATATTTTCCAAATTTAAAAAAAAACATGCAAGAGCTATAGATGTACAGATGTAGGTGTGGATTAGGTGCTAATGTTTGAGTGGATTTAGTGGTCAGAAAGAGATAAGACACATTGGTTCATGACATCCTCTTGAGATTTTGTAATTGGCAATGGAATGTGGTATATATATATAATAATCCCCCCACAGGTTGCCGCCTTGACGTGGCGGGGGGCTTAACTGTTCCAATGAAGCTGAGAGCTGTGCTGGCGGTAGTGCAAACTACTAGCAGGTCTAGGCTGAGGAGCAGAACTGAGTGCACCCAACAACCCATGCAATGAATCATGGTGAAACACAACCAAACAAAGCCTATACAGACTTGGTCATCACCTGGGTTAAAAAGGGCCACATCTGGTGTTGGGGAACCTGTGCATCCATTGACAAGTAGGCTACAGGCCACGGGTCCCATAGCTGAGCAACCAGGGCATGGGCTTGCAGGGTTACTGGAAGCTGAACAACCTCAGAAACGGCAGAAATACACCATGTCAGAGAACTGCACTGTAATGATATGCTACTACAAAGCAGAACCAACAAATGAGGCTACCAAAAAAGGATGTACAAGTTATGGAAACAAGAATACCCAGACTCAAGGATAATTGAATTACAATTAGCCGATCAGCGACGATTCATCACTCGGAACAAAGTGCTCAGTGAAGTCGAACTTGAAGAAATACAGAAAAATTGTGAAACGGGAACACAGACTGCTGAACAGCAGACTGATGAAGTGGCAGCAGAAAATACTTCAATAACATCTGGAGCAACTGAACAGCCTGAATTTGAAGAAAATGCAGATATTTTGCAAAAACAGGATCAGCACAGCAAACTCGAATTTTCAGCACTGACATCAGCATGAAGTTTGGCCTGGACAAATATGCCACAGTGGCACTGAAGAAAGGGAAGATCGTAGAAGATGATGGAATTGAAATGCCCAATGGACAAATCATCAAGTGCTACCAACCCGACGCCTACAAATACCTGGGCATACTGCAGCTGGACAATATCAAGCACGGGCAAGTGAAAAATGTGGTCAGCAAAGATTGCACACAAAAAGCAAAAAGCAAACTGAATGGCGGTAACACCATCAAGGCTATAAATACCTGGGCCATACCCATCATCAGATATACTGCTGGGATCATAAACTGGACACAGGCAGAGCTGGACAGCCTGGAAAGGAAAACAAGAAAACTGATGACCATACACTATGTGCTGCACCCGTGTAGTGATGTTGACAGGTTATATTTGCCCAGAAAAGCAGGTGGCAGAGGACTTTTGCAAGTGAAGCAGACAGTCGAAGAAGAGAAGCATGTTCTGGCAAATTATGTGAAAGACAGTGCTGAACCAGGTTTGATGGAGGTCAACAAGAGGAAGCTGCTCAAAGTGCAGCAAACCAAGAATCAATATAGGAAAACAGTGATGCAAACTCAGGCTGACAGCTGGTGTAACAAAGTACTGCATGGACAGTTCCTTGAAAAGACCCAAGGAAAAGTAGATAAGGAAAAGACCTGGTTATGGCTGACCAACGGAATACTGAAGAAAGAAACAGAAGGCCTGATTCTTGCAGCCCAAGAACAAGCCATCAAAACGAATGTAATCAAAGCCAGAATAGACAAATCTGCTGATGACCCCAAATGCAGACTCTGCAAAGAAGCGGATGAAACCATTCATCACATACTGAGCTGTTGCAAGACAATAGCTCAGACTGGCTACAAACAATGTCACAACACAGTCGCTCAGATGGTCCACTGGAACTTGTGTCACAACTATCATCTGCCTGTAGCAAAGAACTGGTGGGATCATAAACCTGAAAAAGTGGTCGAAAATCAGCATGCAAAACTACTGTGGGACTTCTGAATACAGACTGAGAAAGTTCTGGAACACAATACCCCAGATATCATGATTGTGAAGGAGAAAAGAGTGTGGATCCTTGACAGCATACCTGGTGACAGCAGAATCGATGAGAAACAACTTGAAAAAGTCACCAGATATCAGGACTTGAGAATCGAACTGCAGAGACTCTGGCATAAACCAGTGCAGATGGTTCCAGTGGTACTCAGCACACTGGGTGCTGTGCCTAAAGACCTAGGCAAGCACTTAAAAACAATTGGTGCTGACAAGAACACCATTGGTCAGCTGCAGAAGGCCACCTTACTAGGATCTGCTTGCATAATCCGCCAATACATCATGCAGTCCTAAACACTTGGGAAGTGTTCGACTAGTGATTTGTGATATGAAACCCAGCATGGTTATCTCGTCTGCTGTGTATACTGTCATTTTTGTGCATCATCATCATCATCATCATCATCATCATCATCATCATCATCATCATCATCACATACTGAGCTGTTGCAAGAAAATCACTCAGACTGACTATAAACAACATCACAACACAATCGCTCAGATTGTCCACTGGAACTTGTGTCACAACTACCATCTGCCTGTAGCAAAGAACTGGTGGGATCATAAGCCTGAGAAAGTGATTGAAAATGAGCATGCAAAACTACTGTGGGACTTCCAAATACAGACTGACAAAGTTTTGGAACACAATACCCTGGATATCACGATTGTGGAGAAGAAAAAAGGGTGGATCCTTGACATTGCCATACCTGGTGACAGCAGAATCGATGAGAAACAACTTGAAAAAAATCACCAGATATCAGGACTTGAAAATCGAACTGCAGAGACTCTGGCATAAACCAGTGCAGGTGGTTCCAGTGGTACTCGGTACACTGGGTGCTGTGCCTAAAGACCTAGGCAAGCATTTAAAAACAATTGGCACTGACAAAATCACAATTGGTCCGCTGCAGAAGGCCACCTTACTGGGATCTGCTCGCATACTCTGCCGATACATCATGCAGTCCTAAACGTTCGACTAGTGATTTGTGATACGAAACCCAGCATAGTTATCTCGTTTGCTGTGTACACTGTAGTTTTTTGTGTATAATAATAATAATTTAAAAAGGATCTTATGCCAAAGTCTATGGAGATTCTCAGTCATCCAGGTCATGGTTGTCCCAAAGATGCTTTTTCAAGAGGCAACTGGACTTTCTGGTTTTTCTTTGAAGACGTTTTGCTCCTTACCCAAGAAGTTTATGCCAAAGTGTTTTTCATTCCATCTGCTTTATCTAACCTAGGAAATGATTGTTGCATAATTCAGAATAAGGATCAACCACAAATCATGATTTACTATAAAATCATGAATTGTTCTGAATTAGGAACCAGTTTCCTGTTTCCAGTTTAACTGAAATATAATCAAAGTCTTAAGGGTTTGTGCTGTATCAAGAAAAGGGGAGGAAAGGATGTGCATATGGTTGATACATATTTACTTGGCTCAGGTTTACTGAGCCAAGTAAAGCTGTGATTGTCAGATCCATGTTAAAGATTTATAGCATCTTATAACATCATCTAGCCCCCATTGTAGTGATATATCCCTAATGAACACAGGCTTGGTATTGCCACAGTGATGGTTAGGTGATATAATAAGGTGAAATAAATTGCTCATGTAAAAAGGGCCAATGAGTCCCTCTATTTTAATGACAACTTAAATATAAAGCTGATGAGAGAAAGTGGAAGTATACAGTATTTCTCATTCCAATTATATACCCTGAACAGACCTCAAGTATTGAATTTTATACTGATAATTATTCTATGGATGCTATTCCCTCAAAAGCAATAGATCGTACCTTTGTGTGAATTATTATAATGAAGAATTATATTTTTGTATCTATAAAGAAACTCAAAAGACTGCAAGTCTAAATATAATTCACATGATTATAATTAAGATGAGATCAGTTTTTAAAAAAGAAATTGCACAGTAAATGTGCTTTATTTCTCATTTGCAGTTCCTTAGGGAAATATGGAGGGGGGGGGGTCTAATACCTTTCAGATTCATTAATACAATGTAATTTGGTTCTTCACTCACACATTAATTTATAAAAATAATAGTTGATTAGTCACATTTGTTATTCTATTTTTTGTTGCTCTTTGTGGCAACTACAAAGCTACTTTCAGCAGTACACATCATTATTTTAACCCATAAGGCCCAAATCACTGCATATTACTGTGGATAAAAATGGTGGCGATTGATTCAACAACTTAGCTTATTTATGCAAAGGAGATATGACAGAAAATAGCCAGCAGGAAGAGTCACTACACATTCATTTTGAAATGAATGAAAATTTAGCTGAATGGTCCTGTTTAACAAATTTCCCCAAAGTGAATGGAAACTTCTATATTATATGAGTCTTCATCTAATGCTGAAGTTCTATTGTTATTATTATTATTATTTTTAATCCTTCCATCTAATCTATGTCTTCACCTTATGAGCTTTGTTATTTTGATCTTAGTCATTTTTTAATTTTTTTCAGGTTTCAGTTTTCAACTTTTTTTTTTAAATGCAGGATAATTAATGGCCTTAACTAGGGAGGAGTGAAGCATGACCAGGAATTGCACTCCACTTCATTCTCAGTGATGAGCTTTCTGGAAGTTTTATGTTAGTTCTAACACTAATGTATATCTTTTAAAATAAATGGTTACAGTTCACAGTTGTATTGTAATAGAGCATAAATGTTTCTTTAGCATTAAAAATGGAACAGTAATCCCAGGAGCCCATAACAAATAGGAAGAGTGTGAATTGTTTTAAATCCATGTAGACTTAAGAATATCATATCTAACAAACTATGAAATAATAATAATGAAAATGTTTAGCTGTTTGGACATGTTTACAACTCAACGGTATAAAGGAAAACTATTACTAGTCCTGAAAATGAAGTACAGCACAATGTAGTAGTTCATAAACCATCCCAGCCCATATAGATAAGTTTTTAGTTATAAATTTAAATGAGAAAAAAAAGCTTTTAGACTGCTTTGTTCTATTTGAGAACAATGTTACCCAGAAAGAAAACATAGTTTTAGTGAAATGTAATCTCCCATATCAAGCCACCCCCAGTTATTGAGATCAGGTAGAATATAACATTAAATTATTATTGTTGGTCACACATAGCCTAGATTTGACATTTTGTACACAAGGTGAGTGCTTCCCAATGGCAGATGTTGTTGTACAATAACATTAAAAGCATTGCCATAGGATGTACCTGTTTCAAATGAAGCTACTTCTTGCAATTGACTGATGGTGATTTTCTCATTTCTAGAGAGAATTCAAATGATGCTTCAGCTGATTTAGAATTGCATCCAAGGCACCTTTTATTATTGGTATAATTTGTGCTTTCTTTTGCTGCAGTCATTCTACTTCTATTTGCAGGTCTTTGTATTTGGCAAGCTTCTCCACTTCTTTTTCTTCCCTTCTTCTGTCTTCGAATATTTCCACATTTACTATCCATACTTTTTTTTTCTATTAACAATTTCTAGGTTTGGGTGTTATGTGGCAGGTGCTTTTCTGAATTCTAAACCCTTTAGCTTTTTCATTTTCTATTGCTTTGTCTATATTGTGGTGTCATCAGTTCTTTCTGCAATCAAATAGTATTTCTATGCATTATTGTTATGTCATTGTTTTCTGTGCAAGCTTCTTGCAGCAGCTAACTAGCATCCACTATTTCATCAGCTTCTTCTAAAAGGTGGCATTTCTATCTGTTGCTGTCTTCTCAATTCTGGCTTTCTGTGCGCTTGTGTTTTTCTAAGTGCTTGTTCTTAAGGTTTGGTCTTGGGCAGCCATAATTAACCTCTCTGTTTTCTTCAAATTTTCTATGTTCCTACTTTCAGCCAGGTGTAATCTGCTTAGTCTGCTGGGTTTTTCTTTTTAATGTACTAGCCATGTAATAAATTAGCTTGCCATGTCCCTTTTCTGTTCTTAATTTGATTGTTTTTGTAGGCCAGTTTAATCTCTCCAGAACTCAGTAAGTCTTTCTGATATACTAACTGTAGTGCTGTCCTTCAGCTAGTCTTTTAATGTCCTTGTCTGATGTACTTGAAATATTGCATGCCCACCTATTTTCCTTGGTAAGCAGAATGTGTCAACAATGCTGTGCAGAGGAAGGGCATGAATTCATTGTCATTATTTTTCTGGCTTTTCTGTTCAGCATTTTTAATTCACCTCTAGTCCACTGTTCCAGCTGTGTATGTAATGACTGAAAATGCCCAGCTATTAGTTGAGTTGGTTGGTCTATCACCACTGACCAGCAACTATGTCTTCCATTGTGCCATTGATCTTTACATAGAGTTTCTAATCCTTCTACTGGTTCTTGTTATTTCTAGGCTCTTGATTATCCAATCATGTAGCAGGGAATCAAATCTCTTCTTGTTTTCAATCCAAATTACCTCAAGTTGGTCTTCTTTCTCTTGCAATTTTCCAAAATCATCTTCTCAATTATGGAGCTGGTCTTGTGTCCCTCTGCTAGTTGGGCAGTTTTCTTTCTACACAGGTACTAATAACATGTTTTCAATTAGATTCTGTTGGACTACTCAGCTACCATGCCACCAAATAGTTCTTGAAATTTCTCAAGTCCTTGTGAGTGAACACTTGGAATTAGAACAAAGTTTGGCTCTTTTCATTAGGTGAAATGATAAGATCTTATGAATGCACAGGATAATTTCAAAACTGGTGGGGTGTTGCACAAAAGAGAAAAGATTAATTTAATCCATCACCAACAGTTTTGCAAGTCCATCAGTTGTGAGGAAAACCAAATCTATCTAGATGGGAAGGAGAAAGTGGAAAATGTAAGACATCATAGCAGTGTTCCAATATTTGAGGGCCTCCCACAAAGAAAAGAGTGTCAACCAATTCTCCAAAGCTCCTGGTGGTAGGACAAGAAGTAATGGATGGAAACTGGTCAAGGAAAGATCCAACCTAGAAATAAGGAGAAATTTCCTGACAGTTAGATCAAGTAATCAGTGAAACGATTTGCCTTCAGAAGTTGTGAATGTGAAGTTTTTAAGAAAAGTTTTGACAACCATTTGTCTGAAATGGTATAGGATCTCCTGCTTGAGTAGGGGGTTGGACTAGAAAACCATCGAGGTCCCTTCCAACTCTGTTGTTCTGTATTCTGTAAGTTCATGCCTACTGCCCTAGCTCTGTCTTTTTATAGGTCCCTTTGAAACTAGGCTATGGCCCAGTGTTGTTCCCTAATTTGTCACCTAATAATTTTATATTGTAAACAAGCAAGCAAGATGGCCAGCAGAGAGTTGAATAATCATTCTTACCTAACACTGATTTTGTATTGGTAACTTGGGGATTATTTCAAATGCATCCATTTAGCACATCCCTTTGCATGCACGCAAAACAAATTAGATTTTTTTAAAAATTATTCCCTTCTTCTAAAAAGAGAAGCTGTCATGCCCTCTAGCATATACCTTTTATATAGTGTCATTGCTCTCTAGTCCCATCTAGTGGCTGGAGAGACAAATACCAGGTATATTGTTTGATGCTGACTCCACCTCTTTACCCATCAGCCACACTCTCAAAACAAGTGCACTCTGGGAAGCCAGATTCCATTTCCTTTAGCATTTGGAGAAGGCAGTAGCACAAATAAAAATCCATCTTAATCTGTGGCACATGGTCATTCAAGGACAAACCCATATCCCACATACCGAGTATCACTGGTGAGATTTAAATTGCTTGTATTTATTAATTGTTATGTTCAGCAGTAACTCAAAACTTTCTATCTCAGGGGTGTCAAGGTCCATGAGCTGCATCCAGCCCGTGGGCTGCTTAGTTCTGGCCCATGGGGCTGCCCTGGAAACAGTGAAGGACTGGTCTGTGTTGCTTCTGAAACCAAAAATGGAGCCCTGGAAGGCTGTGCAAGACCTGCCTGGGCTCTGTTTGTGGCTGCAATAGACTCGTTCAGCCCTCTGCCAGCAAAAACAGAGGCCCAGGGAGGCTGTGCCCTCTATTTTTTCTGACAGAGGGCTGTAGGAGGCTGTAACAATCAAAAACAGAGCCTTAATGAATGATGTCAAACTGGCCACACCTGTGACCACATGCACCCCCGGCCCTCCAAGATCAAACACAACCCTGATGTGGCCCTCAATGAAATTGAGTTTGACACCCATGGTCTACCTTGTATTTGGTTCTCATTGTATGTATCCCTATTTTCCCCAGTTTCACCATAGCCTGCTCTTTCAATATATCATTCAGATCTATGCACACAGTCTATTTCATTGGAAGATCAGTGGGTTTAGCAGCATGTTGAGCTGTACACAGACTAATGTGTAGTGAGTACAGAACAGAAATAATTGGGGAAAGCCTACTCAAGTGTAATTATTAGTATTACTGGAAGAAAATGCATACACTCTACTGATGTGAATCTCAGAAGAGCATCAATCTTTGCGACTTTCAAAACCTACATCTGTGCTAATAAAAGAATTTAAAAATCCAACTATGGGATTATTTTCAGGGGGCGGGCTTATATCTTGATATGTTTTGATAGTCTCTTTTGGAGCTTTGCCATAAGTAAAATGCTTTATGGTGGTTGAATCAGTAAGATAGGAAAGATTTAATAAGGATTTTAGCCAGCTCCTCATCCCTATAGCAAACTCATATCAATAAACATTTTATTTGTTTACAGGTGCTTCACCTCCCTCCAGACTGTTCAATTTATGTTGACTATACGATTAAAATAGTAGTGAGAAAAAGCAGAGAGTCTTGACAAATCCACAAGCATACAATATTGAGAGCTGTCAGTAGTGCAGAGGGAAGATTTTTAACAGTTGCTTTCCATTTATAGTGAAATCACTCTTGAATACAGAGCCTCTGGCTCCTATTAAATCATGCTTACTTTAGATGGTAACATAACACAGATTTTGTACTATATGGTTGTAAAGCTGCCTTTGAAAAATGCAGAATGGTGATGGGAGATGCTGGTTCACTTATAAAATAGTGGGGAAACTAACACAGAGAGAGAGGAGCTATCAGCATTATTTGCAGATGCCCTAATTTTGGCAAAGTAACATTTATGTGTGACTAGCACTCTTCTCCATTTAGAGCTCTTCAGTGTTTCCTTCACCCTTCTATGTCCTTCAAGATCAGAACATCACATAGCTGACGAATGGCTAGCAAAGGGCTGCATGTTCAGGAACAAAAAATGCTTAAAAACAAAGACAGACATTTCCATGTATTTGGATGAAGCTGTCTCGTTCGTAGTGCTAGAGTGGCACCAAGTGGCCAAAGCCTGAATTAGGACCTGGAAAAATATATTTTTTTCATCTTCAGCTCACTGCAGGTCATATTTGCTATATTATTAGTTAAAGAAAAATGGCCCAGCAGGTCAATTATATAAAAGAGGCCAGATGAATTTACTAAAAATCCTGATAATCCACACATTGTACATTTAAAAGGGCAAATGAGGGGGAGACCCTCCTGTGAAGCCTATTAAAAGGAACAAAAACCAGAAAGTTTCCTGTAGACAAAGAATATTTCCCATTCTTCTGTGCCGCACAAATTCTTATAAATCTGTTAATGAAGATGCATTGCTGATACTTGACTGAGAATGATATCTGTCAGGATAATGTTCACAAATTCTGAACGAAAACATCTGAAATATCACACTTCACCTAAAAGAAGACATATTCTCTATATATGTGATTCACGTGATTGCGGAAAATTAATTTTCACATATGAAGGTAAATATATGTGCCTCAAGATAGCCAGAGAAATGATTGAAGCCTGGGAAATAGGCCTCTTATTAGTAACAGAAGTGCTGTACTTAGGAGTTTAGGAGCCAAGGGCTTGGCAGCATGAGGAAACAACAGCCAATCGCCAGCCATCAATACAACAATCAACCAATCGGAAGGCACCACATAAACATGACTAGCCTAAAGGACATATTCCAGTAGAGAGAAGTTTGCTGAAGATGGGCTCCAGAGTCAGTCCAAAAACTTGGAAGAGTAAACATCTGGTCCCAGTGACTGATCCAAATTGGATCTTGCAAAATTAATTGTATATTGTCTATATAAATAAAAGCTGTAAAAGACGATGGCAGGTTTCTAACTCAATTATATCTACAAATAACTTTTCATGGAAAATGTTGCTCCTTCAGAAATCCTTTCCCCACCCCCCTCAACTGCATTAATGAGTAGCTCCATTCTGTTAGTGAATGAGATATTCTCATTCAAACATGTATGAAACTCACTCGCAGATGGGAAAAGGAGATCTTTAATCCAATGGTGGGATTCTATTTTTTTTTTAAACTACCAGTTCTGTGGGCGTGGCTTGGTGGGCATGGCAGCGGAAGGATACTGTAAAATCTCCAATCAGAGGTGGTATTTTCCGGTTCTCCAAACTACTCAAAATTTCAGCTACCAGTTCTCCAGAACTGGTCAGAACCTGCTGATTACCACCTCTGCTTTAATCTGAAACTGAAGCAGAGTAATTCCTATCTGAATTTAGATAGACTGAATCCAAATTTAAACCTTTTCAGAGTTTGTCCAAACAAAATAAGTGATAGTTTTTTTTTCTTTTTCTTCAGGTTTTAATGACCCAAAATAGGTAATATGAGACTCAAGCTTATTTCAGAAAGAGATAACAACCTCGTTTCATTTGGAAAAGCTCTTCCTGGTTGTTATGAATACATGGAAATCTATAGCAGTCATTTTCTCTGTCTCTTGTTCAGTTGTGTCTGGTTCTTAGGGACTGCTTGACAAGTGCCTGCATTTTTTGGCAAGGTTTTTGAGAATGGTTTGCCATTGCCTCCATCCCCATTCTTTGAGAAAGTGACACTTGAAGGCACTTGCCAAGGTCAGCCAGGTGGTTTTGTGTCTAAGGCAGGACTATCTGCTTTTTAGCCTGATGCCTTAATCACTACACCAAAATAGCTCACTGCCAGATTTTACTTATGGTATTTCCTATAGATTCTGCCACATGCACTTAGAACTTCAGAGCAACTTTTTTTTTTTTTTAATCTCTGTTATTTTGGTGTGTTCTTGGTGTTCATACATTGGCATTAAAGTAAGGCATTTGCATTGAAGGAAGACTGTTTCATCTTGTCTGCAACAGCTTTCTATATCATTCTATTAAATCTTCTGCTATCAAACCCACATCTGTAGCTCATAATCAAGGATCACAGCAATAGTGGATCATACTTGTAGTTAGCCACCATTCACACAATAGCGTTTTTGAAAGGGAATTACATTACTGAACTTAGGCACCAGCATAAAAGAATAACTCATTTCTTTGAGAGACATCAGCCAGTAAATTATCAAAAAGAATTAACAAGAACTATACAAGTATGAAAATCCAAAAGAATAGATAAGGTATATTATTACAAGCAGACCAGAGAAATCACAGTAAAAAATGACAGCTAAATGTGTAGATGAAAAAAGCTGGCTGAAGTTTGTTGGGTTACAAGTGCTTGATCTGAACTGGCAACAGATGATCAAGAATCTTTAAGAGGCTAGGGTTAATAAAACTTGGAAGATGCTGAAGCACTTAGGAAAGACTGAGAAAATAGTTATAAATACAGAGGCATTAAAGAAGAGGCAAATTGGAGATGTCTAAGGTGGTTTAACCCTTGATTACCCAACAGTTAAATTTGAAGTGCAAAAGCATTTGGGAGTTTTGAAATACTCAGAATGAACTATTAACAGAACAATATAGGGGAGAAGGAAGATTAGTCCACTGATAACTGGAAACATGACTTAAAAGGAATAAGATCTCATACTTGTAAAAAGAAGGGGGATGCCAAAAGGCAATGTGGGACATTTAAATATATCATTTTCAGATAACTTTGATGCAAAGGTCCTCTAGCTTTCATAAATAGGGCATGTACAGCTGTAGAAAAAGTTTAACAGCAAAGAAAAGATGAAAGAGAAAGAGAAAGTGCCAAGATAAAACACACCTCAATTTCTTGTTACTTATCTGAATAAACTTCTAGAGTATGGGTTGGGGAAGAGATGACAACAAAGCCACAGCTAAATAACTTGGTATTTTCACATAGTTTACCAAGGAAAGGTTGGCATTAGTAGTGGGAAATCAATGAAACAAGTTTCAACATAAAAGGTATGTAATACACATACACTTAGAGAGAGGGGGGAGGGAGGGAGACGGAGGGAGGGAAAAAGAGAGAGGGGTGAGGGAGGGAGAAAGAGAGAGGGAGAGGGAGAGAGAGAAAGATGGAAGAACTGGCAGATATGATCTCAGAACCACTGAACAAAATCTTTCAGAGCTGCTGGAACCAGAGAAAGGAAAAAAGGTGATATGAATCCAATCTTCAAAAAGGGGAAAAGATGGATCAAAACCTACAAACCAATCAGCTCAACATCAATACCTGGGAAAATCCTAGAAAAGATAGTCTAACAGTAAATTTGTGAGCACCTAGAAATAAATCAGTAGAACTCAGCATGAGTTTGTTAAAAACAGATCATACTAGACAAATCTTATTGTCTTCTTTGATAAAGTGACTAAATTAGTGAATCAGGGAAATGCTGTAGATATACTTTACTTAGACTTCAGTAAGGCATTTGACGAAGTAGACCATAGCCTATATGTTGGTAAGTTAGAACAATGTGGGATAGACAGTATCACCATGAGATGGATTCATAGTTGGCTTCACACTCAATTTATAATCCTTAATGGAATGATATTTATATAAAGGGAAACATGCAGTAAGGTATCTCAAAGATCTCTCTTGGGTATAGTACTCTTCAACAGATACAGATAGTCAGAGTTGGAAGGGACCTTGTAGGTCATCTAGTCCAGCCCCACACCCAAGCGGGAGACCCTGCACCATTTCTGACAAATGGCACTCCAATCTCTTCTTGAAAGTCTCAACTGATGGCGCTCCCACAACTTCCAAGGGCAAGCTGTTCCATTGGTTGATTGTTCTCACTGTCAGAAAGTTTCTCCTTGTTTCCAGGTTAAATCTCTCCTTGTTCAGTTTCCAACCATTATTCCTTGTCTGGCCTACAGGTGCTTTAGAAAATAGCTTGACCCCTTCCTCCCTGTGGCAGCCCCTCAAATATTGGAAGACCACTATCATGTCTCCCCTGGTCCTTCTCTTTACTAGACTAGCCAAGCCCAGTTCTTGCAACCATTCGTTGTATGTTTTAGCCTCCAGTCCCCTAATCACACTGGTTGCTCTTCTCTGTACTTTTTCTACAGTCTCAACATCTTTTTTATAATGTGGTGACCAAAACTGGATGCAGTACTCTAGGTGTGGTCTTACTAAGGCTTTTTAGAGTGGTATTAGTACTTCCCTTGATCTTGACTGTATCCCTCTGTTAATACAATTTAGGATTGCATTAGCTTTTTTGGTGGTGGCTGCACACTGCTGGCTCATATTTAGCTGGTTGTCCACTAAGACTCCAAGATCCCTCTCACAGTTACTGCTATTGAGCCTGGTTTCACCCAGTCTATATGTGTACTTTTGGTTTTTCTTGCCTAAGTGTAGGACTTTACTTTTCTCTACATTGAATTTCATTTTATTAGATATGGCCCAGTGTTCTAGTCTGTCAAGATCCATCTGGATCTTGAGCCTATCTTCTTGGGTGTTAGCTATTCCTGCCAGCTTAGTATCATCTGCAAATTTGGTAAGTTCCCCTTCTATTCCCTCATCTAAGTCGTTAATGAAGATATTGAAGAGTACTGGGCCTAAGACGGAACCTTGTGGCACCCCACTGCTTACTTCCCTCCATGTAGACTTAGACCCATTAAGAACTACTCATTGAGTACGGTTTGCCAGCCAGTTGCGAATCCATCTAGTGCTGGTGCTATCTATTCTACTTTTTTCTAGCTTACTAAGAAGTAGGTTGTGGTCTACTTTATCGAATGCCTTGCTGAAATCTAAATATATTATGTCCACAGTATTTTGCTGGTCTACTAATTTAGTCACTGTGTTGAAGAATGAAATAAGATTGGTTTGGCATGTTCTGTTTTTAACAAACCCGTGCTGACTGCTAGTTATTACTTTACTTGTTTCTAGATGTTGGCAGATCTGTTTTTTTATTATCTTTTCCAGTATCTTCCCGGGTATTGAGGTTAGGCTGATTGGTCTATAGTTTCCTGGGTCTGTTTTTTTTTTCTTTTTTGAAGATGGGAACCACATCAGCTCTTTTCCAGTCCTCTGGTAGTTCCCCGGTGCTCCAGGATTTTTGAAAGATATGGTGCAGTGGTTCTGAGATGACCTCTGCCAGCTCCTTTAAAACTCTGGGATGTAATCCATCAGGCCCTGGTAATTTGTGTTCATCAAGATCATTTTCACAAACTATCTATTTTCACAAACTATCTAGATGAGGGATAGAGCTCATCAAATTTGAAAACAATATCAAACTGGGGGAAATTGCCAACATTTTGGAAGATAGACTTGTGATTCAGAAGAATCTTGGCAGACATGAGCAATGAGCCCTTTCCAACAAGATCTAGTTCAGTGGTGAGAAAAGCAAGGTCCTGAACTTAGGCAGGAAAAACCAAATGCAGAACTATAGAATAAGCAGTATCTGAATCAACAGTAGTAGATATGAGAGGGATCTTGATGTCCTAATGGACTATCATTTAAATATGAGCCAAAAGTGTTCTGTAGTTGCAAAAAAAATGAAGTTCTAGGCTGCATCAACAGAGGGATAGCATAAGATCACAAGAAGTGATAATACTGCTTTATACTGCAGTAGGGACATTACATTTGAAATACTATATCCAGTTCTGGTTATCATGATGCCAAAAAGGTGCTAAGACCGTAAAAAGAGTGCAGTGAAGAGCAACAAAGAAGATTAGGAGACTAGCAGCTAAAGAGTTCAATGAATGGTTAAGGGAACAATGTACTGTATATCTAGCTGAACAAAGAGAAAGATTAGGGGAGACATGATAGCTGTCTTCTGGTATTTGAGAATCTGATATAGAGAGGAAGGGTCAACTTATTCTCCAAAGCACTTTTCTCTTCAAGAAAAAGTTGGACAATCATTTTCTGGGATGCAATAAGGTCTATTGTCTTGGGTAGAAGGTTGGACTAGAAAAACTTCCAAGCTTCCAGCCCTATGATTTCATTATTCTAAATCTATACTGGTAACTTAAGGAAAGACGGTTTAGTGTAATGGTTAAGAGACCAGGCTAGAAACTAGCAGACTGTGAACTCTAGTCCCACCTTGGTCACAAATCTTGTTAGATGACTTTGGACCTCTTACTCTCATTCAGCCCTCAGAAGGAGGCAATGGCAAATTATTTCTGAAATCTTGTCAAGAAAACTGCAGAGATATATGGGCAGTTGTCAAGAGTCAATACTGACTTGAAGGCACCAAAAAAATTAAAAAATAAAACTCTAAGAAATGGCCCATTTATATCTCCTTTCAATTATATTAACAATGTACATCAGCTCTCCTCTTTAACTTTCAAAAATAAAATTAAGAATAGGAGAAAAGAAATTGTGGTGCATGAAGGTGCTTCTTTTTTCTTTTAATGACATTTCAGCATAGCCATTTCTGTTCAAAATTAAATATGTCCAATAATACTGTACTGTATAACACCTACTGCTCCTTGGAGATCAAGCAGAATCAAATGACTAATATCAGAAAATACTTACCTTCCAATTGATTGTGAATGGAATATGGTGTGTTGTGTTTTCTTCTGATTGCTTTTATAAGTGAATGTTTGTCCTGGGATCAGTGGATAGAGCGAATAGCAGAGGGAAATGATGACTGCTATTTTACATGAAAAATGATCTTAAATCAGTTCTCCTTTGTTTGATGAAACCTAAGTAGCAGAGGGAATATTTAAACACTTAAAAATACTGGATATAAGCTAACAGACCAAAGACTTATGTTTTGTTTATCACTCTACAATATGATTAATATCCTCCTGACCAAGATTTGCTGAGAACTGAGCTTCACACACTAGAGATATCTCTGTGGAAGACTGAGAAGAGAATGCTCTACACAGCCTATGCCTTTTTCTCTGTAGTTCCCCTTTCAACAATACAAGGGCTGAATTTATTGCAAGTTAGCTAAGTGAAGCCAGCATGAACCATGATGTGTTGCCATTATGAGGAAGGGTTGTTAGCAACCCTGCCTCCCTTTGGGAGACAGGCTATACCTTCTTGGAGACTGATTTCTCTTATGCTAAATAATGGCACACCTGCAGATCAAGTACATATTTATTCTTGACATAATTCAGCAGCATGCAGAGTTCCTGATTCTTAAGTGTTTCTGCAGTCCTTTTCCCAGGCTATAGGTAACAGAGTTGGCCTGCTAAAAATGGCATTTGCTTTGTACACTTGCTGTATGTACTACAATTCAAACTACTCAGTGTGTATATTGGCATTATGTATGCTCCCCGAGGTGGATGTCCAGCTGCTGTTTTCTTTGTGTAAAATCAGAACAGCACCATTTTATACCCATTACTGTCCATGGTAATTGAGAAATCCGATACAAGTTTGTGATAAAATGTATTTCCTTTTTTTTCTCATATTCTAATAATGTAATACCCTGTTTAGTGAGAAAGAGAGGGAGGGAGGGAGAATTAAAAATATTAACAGCATTCAAGGTGTCTTGAAAACTCAAATCTGTATGCAATCCAAGCTTGTTTTTTTTTACTCATTATTTTTACAAGTCAAAGTTCCATATGTAGACAAATGGGGATTGGGAATAAGGGAGCACAAGAGATTATTGATGAAGAATAGCAGTATAAGACTTTCTACTGTATTAGACAGAATAAGAGAATAACAGAGTTGGAAGGGACCTTGGAGGTCTTCTAGTCCAGCCCCACTGCTCAAGCAGGAGACTTTATACCATTTCTGATAAATGGCTGTCAAGACTCTTTTTAAAAGTCCCCAGTGATGGGAGTATGTACAACCTTTTGAAGGCAAGCTGTTTTTCTCACTGTCAGGAAATTTCTTAGTTCTAGGTTGCTTCTCTACTTATTTAGTTTCCTTTTTGTCTTCCTTTCCAGTGCTTTGGAAAATAGGTTGACACCCTCTTCTTTCTGGCAGCCCTTCAAACATGCCTCCAATTTTCAAATAAATAAACACTGCTATTATGTTGCCCCTCATCCTTCCTTTCACTAAACTAGACATACCCAATTCCTGCAACTGTCCTTTATATGTTTTAGCCTCCATCCCTCTAATCTTCTTTGTTGCTCTTCTCTCCATTCTTTCTAGAGTTTCAACATCTTTTTTATTTTGTGGTGACCAAAACTGGATGCAGTATTCCAAGTGTTGTCTTACCAATGCCTAAGAAAGAGATATTAACACTTCTCATGATGTTGATTCTATCTCTCTGTTAATGCAGTTTAGGATTACATTGGCTTTTTTGGCAGCTGCAACATTCTATTGACTCACATTTTAGTGATTGTCTACTAGGACTCCAAGATCCCCCTGTACATTTGGTCTTTCTTACCTAAGTGTACCTTACTTTTGTCTAAATTGAATTTCATTTGTTAGATAGAGCCCAGTGTACAAATCTGCTAAGATCCATCTGGATCTTAAGCCCATCTTCTCAGGTCTTGGCAATTCCACCAGCTTGGTGTCATCTGCAAATTTGATGAATTCCTCTTCTGTTCCATCAGTTAAATCATTTATGAAGATATTGAAGAGTACTGGTTCTAAAATAGAGCCTTGGGGTATCCCGCTGTTTACTTCGCTCCATGCAGAAGGACTACATATTGCATGCAGTTTGTCAGACAATGCTCAACTGTATTAGGATGTCATGATTTCAGACAAAGATAAGCAGAGGTTGTACAAATAGAACATTTACACAATTAACACTAAATCATGACACAAATTTACTCAAAACATTATCCATAGGAGAAATAGGAAAAGTTTGAGTGATGCCTCAAATCATGTAAGAACTGGTTGCCAGGGAAGTTATGAAACATGAATGTTAATCTCAAAACCTGGAAGAACCATGAACACATGTGCCAAGAATGTATGAACAAACTATGAACAATAGTATTTGGCTTAATTTGTAACAATGTGGTCCACCTAAAATATCTCTCTGTAAAGCAGTGGTCGCCAACTGGTGGGCCGCAGCCCACTGGTGGGCCTTGAGAAAATCTTGCTGGGCTGCAGAGAAATCTCACCCCCAGAGCATCCCCCCAAAGCAATTAATCCAGGCTGCGAAACACAAGGCTCTGTCGCCCACATGGCCCGCAGGAACGCTCCCCACCCACTCACTCCTTACTCGGCAATCTTGCTATTTTTCCTTTTTCCCACCATCATCTGTTCTACTGTGCTGGGAGATTTAGATTAGCTAGGAAGCAGAAAATGGTTGGATTTCTTGCTTTCTAGCTAGTCTTTAGATCTTCAGCTCTGCTTCCCTTAGGACTGAAGGTTTGCTTGCAAGCAAATTCAGTGCAGACTCACGGCAAGCAAATTTGAGAGACTGAGCTAGCCAATGGCAGATAGATAGATCTCTGAATGGATCTGTGAGCAACTCAATCTGCCTGCTTTGCCTGATTTGGGGTAAAAGTTGCTCCTTTTTTAATAAAAAAAATCAATATTTATATAAATATTTATAATATTTACATACAAGCCACACCCAGCCAGTCACATGACCACCAAGCCACACCCACAAATTAGGCCATGCCCACAGAACCGGTTAGTGGTCCCTGGGATCTAAAATTATGAGTTTGGTGGTCCCTGAGGTCCAAAAGGTTGGCGACCCCTGCTCTAAAGTATTGTGGATTTTGTGATGGGAAGACTTTTCCTCCCGTTGTTTGTTCAGTGTGGGAACAAAGGAAGCAGGAGCTGACAGGGCATGCATACATGCATATATATCATATATAATAATTGCATTCTTCCTTCTGGGTTTAAGCCATATTATGCAACAACCCTAAAAGAAGTAAACAATAGTAAACAAAATAATTTAAGGCATCCAATAGGAAAAAGAAATGGAGTGGTGCAGTGGCCTAGAGGTGGAGCTCTCACCTCACAATCGATCCTAGGTAGAGGCAGATATTTCTCTCTCTGGGCACCCTGAAAATATATCTGATGAACAAAACTCCGCATTAGCGACAGGAAGGGCATCCGGCCATTAAAATACTCTGCTAGCTCCATTCAATTGCCCAGACTCCACCCTGAAATGGATTATGGGATCATTAAAAGAAGATGATCCAATAAAAACAAGAAAGAAAAAGAAATAAGTTAGTTGACACCAACACCATTCATTGTATCTTTCCACATTTTTCTGTCCTTGCAAACCATCTTTTCTTCTACCATATGGTTACAGTGATTCACACTTTGTCTTTTGTTCTTTAAACTTCTTTTTATCATATCTACCCAATCATGATCATCTCAACCTTCCCCTTCCACTCAGTCCATTTACTTTTCCTTCATATACTTGCTTTGCAATGCAGCTTTTGTTCATTCTTTCTGTATGAAAGAAACAACTTAACAAACTTGTTTTGTGCTGAACACTCATTTTTATATTCCATGGACAACGTTTTCTGTACCTTTCATTCTTGATCCTAGGTCTTCTTGTTTCACCACAGACATATTTCTTAAATAATCTCTTTTGTATTCTCCTAACATATTCAATTCTCATTTCCTTATAACAAAAGCTTGTTTTATATACAACCATTTTTGCTTCTTTTTAAAAATTTTAAAAATAAACTTTATTAAACATTAAAAGATATATACAGAATACAACACATTTCATTAAAAACAAAAAGAAAAAGAAAAACATAACCAATAAACATAAAACATATACATTTCTAATTGCTTAAATGGTGCATTCTTATCAAACAATCTTCTAATACTTCTTTCATGTATCTGGTAAGTACTCCTATCGTAACCTCTTTATATTTTCATTTTTGCTCCTTTCTATGAATATTTATTCCTTAGAACAAGCTGTGTACTTAGCCACTTCTTTTCTATCAACATTTGCAGATTTTAAAATCAAGTTCTCAGTCAACTATGTATCATTGTCTGCATTCAAAAGAATATACACTTTCACATCCCCAACCAACAAACATCTACTCTTTACTTTATTTTATTTGTATTCCACTTTTATTACTTTTACAAACACTAAAGATTGTCAAATATATTGAACATGTCTTCTTCCTCCTATTTTCACTACAAAAACAACCCTGTGAGGTAGGTTAGGGCTAAGAGAAAGTGGCTGGCCCAGAGTCACCCAGCTGGATTTCATGACCAAGGCAAGATTTGAACTCAGCCTCCTGTTTTCTAGTCTGGTGCCTTAGACCAAACTTGTTCTATGCAATAATGCTGCAAGAAATTCTTACGGATCTATTCATAAATGCATTAAATGGATATAACACCCATCCTTGTGAGTTTTAGTCCCACCTTGGGCATGATGCCAGCTGGATGACCTTGGACCAATCAGCCCTAAGAAACACAATGGCAAGCAGGTTATGAAAATCCTTGCCAAGGAAACTTCAAGGGCTTATCCAAGCAGCCTCCAAGAATTGGACATGATTGAATGGAAGAAAACAAAATTCCATAATTTAATCCTATTTATATACTTTTCAAAATCAACAGTTATACAAATATTTTTCTCATATTTATTAATGTGTCTATGAAGAGCAAATTTGTGCACTCCATGTTTGAAAAAAAAAACAAACCACAACACACTTCTGAATTTTTGTTCTTTGCAGCCTTTCCTTTGCCAAAAATCTTCCCCAACACAGCTACCAAATTAATTTCCTTTTAGTTTTCTCATTCTCTTACTGCATTTCCCTTTTTATAAGGAAACGATAATAGCTTGCTTCTATAAACAAACAACATCCACATTTTAATATTTCTCAGTTATATCACTTTCACCAGTTTTTTTTTATTTTTCAATAGTTTTTCAATATTTATGACTTCCTTTTTGTCCTTCTTCCCCTGCTCACCTTATGGCTTTTTCTCTCTTCAATTCTGCTCTTCAACATACTGCTAACTTTTCCATACAAATCAATATACAGTAATAATCCTTCTGGCATTCCTTCACTTCAATTTCTCCCCAAATCACTTCTTGACTTTTATTTTAAATTCCATTTACCCTTCTCTCCTTATTGAGCCTCCTTCAGCTATTTTAAAAAGTTATGCATTTTCTTTTCACCTTTCTCATCTTAATACTTTCTTATTCTCTTTGTCTACCTTACAGAATAATTTTCCTTCATCCTTTTTCAACACTCATTCTACATTTTTTTTTCTTTATCCTCACCTTTTTTGCTTCATCAGTCCACAAAACATCATTTTTATACTTCCCATTAGTGTAACTCCACACACTTCTGTGACCTTCTATAAAATAATTGCTTTCATTCTGTTCCACATCCTTTTTTTCTTACATCCGCATGCTATCAGCTGGATGGTGCATGCAATAGTCTGACATATATCCATGACTGTTTATTCTAGGCAACAAAAGACATATTGCTTAGTATCTTAATCTATTGATTGATTGCCATATGAGTAATTATCACACTAGTTCATCCAAAATGGCTGCTAACATCCCATGTTGCTTAAGAGCCTAACCAATTCGATATCCTACAATTGTATTGGGGTCTACATTACTGACCAAGTGCCCACATGAGAATGTCAGTCCGAATTATGCTGCAAATTATGGGAGTTAAAGTTCAGCACATCTGAATGAGATCAGATTGAGAAAAAGTAACATAAAATGTCCATGGACTAAATGAGCACTGGCACAGTAAAAATGAGCTTTCTGATTCATCTAGAAATTCTTCCTGGCAAATATTAGGTTTGTTGAAGGAAAAAGATCAGTCTGCTGAAAACAAGAAGTGAAGTGAAGCTGAATTTTGATTTTAACAAACTTGCTGAACTTGCATTGGCAGATCCTCTGTCCACTTATTATTTTGCAGACCATGACTTCAAATTACATCATAAATTAAATACATTAGTGGCCTTTTCTGCTTTAAAAAGGTCAAAGTTACATATGCTTGCCTGTTTCATTAGATAGACTTTTTAGGAATATCTGCTCTAGCTCTAGCTATAGCTGTCTTGAAGACAGATCCAATTCCCTCTCAATTTCAACACGATTTTGTCCATAAAATTCAGTGGAATTCCTAATAGATTCTTTTTAAGGTAATAAAAATCCTAATATTGTAAAATGCTTTCGTAAACCCATAGTACAATGTTTTGTTTTTCTTTTTAATTTTATATTTAGTTGATGAGATTGATTGTTAAGATAGCAATAACATATTTGGGAAATGACCCAAACATTGCCAGATTCCTGTGGCCCATGCTGCCCACAGGAATAATGGCAATTATCAACATAATTTTTAAAATATTGTTGATTTTAGCAGTATGGTTTGGCCTATTCCAACTCCAGGATCAAATTGGTAAGATTTCAAAAGTTTCACAATAGGTTGTTCCTATGAAAGCTAAAGCTCCTCCAAAACAAATTGACTC
Source organism: Notechis scutatus (assembly GCF_049901735.1). Taxonomy (NCBI): domain Eukaryota; kingdom Metazoa; phylum Chordata; class Lepidosauria; order Squamata; family Elapidae; genus Notechis; species Notechis scutatus. Next base: position 97,791,862 of record NC_142010.1, read on the forward strand.
AATCACAACCATCAAGGAGTGTTATTAATAATTTTGAAAGTTGAAGGAACACCTTAGCTTGCCAAAAGAATGCATATTTCCCTTAAATTCTTTGAATAAGAAAAGCACCGGATTAAGGAGAAAGGAGTTTGAGGACCGATTGCTCTAGCTTCATAGTGAATGGATTTTCTGGTTTGAAGAGAGATGTTGAAATGATATATAGTATTGTATAGAATGACGTTGATATAATATATATTCTGGTTCAGGACTCTGTTTAGTTCTTTCGTGAAGGAGCATGCAAGGTCTGCAGGATTGGATACTAATGATATTGTATCTTTCATATCCATCATCCACCCTACCCTAATGCATTTCTTTTCTCTTTGTCACCAAGGAGCAAAAATCCCCAAGCACTCATGTTGTGCTTTCTTGTATATGAACATATTTATTGTTTATGCCATGTTTTATACATGTTTTTTTTAAAAGATGAGTAGACAAATCATTGTCACCCAAATCATTGTCACCCATTTGTTGTTGTTAGTCCAGTCAAGTAGATGATATAGTTAAATGAAACAAAAAAAAACAAGACCCATCCTACTCTGTCCCACCTTTCTTTCTTTCTTTCTTTCTTTCTTTCTTTCTTTCTTTCTTTCTTTCTTTCTTTCTTTCTTTCTTTCTTTCTTTCTTTCTTTCTTTCTTTCTTAATTCTGTACTACAACAGAAAACTGGGCAAGGAACATTTCTCAATAAATGTATCAAAACCAACCTGGAAATAAAAAGCTTCTGTTTGTTTTGTTTTAGATTTCCACTTATTGATAATTTGCAAGATTTCAGTGAAATGTTTCTGAAGTTCTAAATTTAACAATTGATGAATGATGAACATATGTACTCAATTTATAAGCTAATTCTAATTCCAAAGGTGTCAAAATAATATGATGAAATTGCTTGTAATTCGTCCTATTCTTATTATATTTTATAGCACCTGAATGAAGAAGAAAGGATAAAGCAAATAATTAAATCATCATTTTAAAAAATAAAACTGCCGACATACTAAGAGTAAAGATTTGGGCCATTAATTAAAGCATATCAGTATTATAGCAGCACTGGCAAGTACCAAATACAGCAGCACTGATGGATATTTTCAAATTGTCAATTTGTAAGACTCTTAAATATATCCACAAAATCAAATAATTCTAGATTCTAAAATATGGAGTACGATGATATTGAGATAATGTAGTGAACTGCATCCTAAATGTGGTGTGCACACCAGCTTATATGGCTTATAAATCTTTATAGACGTTTGCTGAAGTTCCTAGCCAGATAGGCATGACATTAATTTATTTTATTGTCAGAAAGGGAGTAACTGAACACAAACTCCCAAAAACAATCCTGAAGTAATGGCAGTGGAACTGTTGCGATGTTCCCCATGGAAGTATTATGCCACTTCTGAACAATGCATCAGCAACAAACCAACTAACTGGAATTTAACTTATTTGTCAATTAAAAGTCTATTAAATATATTGGAAATGTTCTTCCAGCATTTGATTCATTTAACTAATTTGAATGCAGCTCAAGAGAGAAGGGAGTGTTGAGGCTTCTCAAAAGAACTCTCCTAAATTAAATTCATTCAAAAATCAGACTCTACAATTGCCATTTTACAGGGCTTATTTGAGAACTAGATTCTGTTCACAGAAATGTTGCTGCTTCCTCAACAGAATTGGTAATTGGTATCTTTCTAGGAGGGGAAAGAACATGGGGGATATACATATAAATCATCTGAATACAATACAGTCTACAATTGTACAGACTACAATTAAAGTCTTTCACTGCAAGACATTGCTGTCTATATAGCTAAGATAATGTTCATACTTGCTGCTGGTGGGCAAATTCTGTTCATACATTATATAACACTTCTTAGCAATTTTGATGAACACTACAGGTAGAGACAGATTATAATGGAAGCACTTAATTGAAATTCATTTCTGTTTTACTTCAGATGGAAAGCACGCTGCTTGAGCCCTGAAACATATTCAATTTTATTCAAACTGAATGCCAATTTTTCAGGCAAAGCTACATTTAAAGGAATGAAAAAATGTTTCAAAGAAAACTTGAAGATGACTGTACATCTTTAAAGCTATATTTAAAAGTGTATGCACACACATGTGCATATTTTTTTCTGTTCTCTTCATCCATCCTATTGCTAACTGTAGGAAGCCTCTATACTGAGGTAAAAAAGCAGTGATATGAATCCCATAGAGATATGCTATTTTGATGGCATCTTGACATCTTTCACTGACTCTTCTTGTCACTTCAGGCCCTTGTGGATTCACTATTAGATTTTCAGCATGGTGCCCCTCCAAGAGTTTTCTGCTAAAATGTGACCAGCCATTCTTCCTTTTGTTGAAATTAGGGCTTCAAATTGTTTGGCCAACATTTCTTGTGAAAGAAGAGTTAGCCAAAGGCTTTGATGAAGACAGCTTTCAACAAAAATTAAAATGTATCTGATCATTAAAATGTAGGTTCCCTTAGATACTGGAGTCTAATCAGGGGATAGAAGGGGAACTCATCAAATTTTCAGATGACATCAAATTGGGGAGAATAGATTTGGCTCTAACTATATTCTTTCAGTTCTCTGATCATATTTAATCAAATCATTTATTTCATTAAACTTTAGTCACTCTCTACTTCTCTGTTCATAGGCCTGAGCAATGATTATGGCAAATATAGGTATGATTAACATATTGTGTAAGTGAATGACTACAGCTGCTGTTACATCATAGATCTGGCCACTGTCTTAAAATAATCATGGTTAAAGTCACAACTGATACTCTACCAGCATAAGTAAAACAATACTTTTTGTCTGGAAATTGAGTCATGGCAACTGTATTTCTCCTCTGTTTTGGTTTCAAATATTTCACTGCTTATACAAGTAATTTCTTCAGTCTGAGCAAGTTGATTTGAGGAACCATATATACAGTAGGTCAAGCCTATACAGATTAGGTGAGAGATGAAACCACCATGGAAGACATATATAAGGTCCTCCTAACCAAGTTGCTCATCCACTATTGAATAAGCAGTGAAATGTTTGAAACCAAAAAAGAAAAGAAATCCAGTTGCCATGATCTCAACTTCCAGACAACTCTTCCTGGATGATTGAGAATCTTCACTGACACAATACTTGCATGTTTTCATACTTGTTTTAGTCTATGATAAAATTCCTGCTCAATCTATTTTGAGGTCACTAAAACATTTTAGTATGTCCCCAAAAAAGGCTGCAAATGCTTACAAAACACAAAGCAGGTCTGATACACCTGCATTAATAACAAAATGTGGGACCCCTGTCTTTCTGAAGAATATTAATTAGCATGAAATATTGATAAAGATTTAGATAATTGAGCAAGGGGTGTAGAGTTTTCTTCTAATTGAGATCTCTCTCTATCATCTATCTATCTATCTATCTATCTATCTATCTATCTATCTATCTATCTATCTATCTATCATTTTTCTCTCTCCCTCTGCCTTTTCATAATAGGCCTGTATAAAATGTCCTTGGTTTTTTTTTAAAATGAAGAGATGTACACACTAGTGTTGACAATAAAGCAGTGATTTGCTTTGACATAAGATTGTTTATGTTGCCTTAAAGCTTCTCCCTGCCTCTTTCTGCCACCTGCCAAAGCCATAAACATGAAATCTCCAAAGACAATCGGAGAACTTAGAATGGTGTGTTCTGCGACATGGCATGCCAAAGCTTGGGAAGAGTCATGTCAGAGAAGACAATAAGCATGATTTTTTTACAGTATTTGAAGAGGCAACTTGGTAAAGGAGGAGGTACCTCCTCACTGTGAGTTGTGGGGGGGGGAGCACAAAGGGAGGCTCAACCAATCTCATTGTACACATTTTGTATTCTGACAATAAAAGTAATAATAATTTGTTTTCTCTAGTGGGTGTTGTAAAGGAACATGTTGCTTGTTTTTGACATAGGTTATCTTAAACTTCATTAAGCTGTTTGAAATTGGCAGGTAACTCATTTTCCTCAAACTGCTAACATTTTTTTTTGGGGGGGACACTTCGGAGGAGAACAGCACATCCTTTAGAATATTCACCAAAGTTTTGTGTCAAGGGGTTCATTCAAAATATCTGTTCAGTCAGATTAAATCAATTCAGCCATAACATTAGTCACTTAAAAAACACTGAATTTAACTCTCCTTACTCTAAATTGAAAGTGAGACATTTGTGCTCCTCCAAATATTTTCAAATCCCAGCCAAATCAGCAAATGGTCGGGATTGTTGGCTACTATGTTCATTGTCCAACCCACTCACCCTAGATCATGGTTGTCAAACTCAAGGCCCAAGGGCCACATACGGCCTGTGATGTGGTCAGATCTGGCCCACAGAGCCATCCTGATCTACTCAATGCAAAGAGAAAGATTGGCGCAGTTCACCCAGTGCAAAGAAAGATCAGGCAAGCATAGCTTCAGCTTGGTCTACCCAGTGCAAAGAGGAAAGATCAGGCCAGTGTAGCTTTGACCCAGTTTACCCAGTGCAAAGAAAGATCAGGACAGTATAGCTATGATTTTGTGTTATAATTCCTTTCCAAGCTTTTAAACAAGCCAGTGGCTTAATTAAAATTCCACATGAGGATTGCTGGTAGTTCTGTGGCCCTCATGGTAGAACTTTATTTCGGAGAAGGGATGCCTCAGTATATTTCCTTACTGGCATCACAAACTTTGTAATCACAAATAGACTATTGAAACCTTTTCAGTTCAGACTATTAGGGCAATATACCTTTTTTATTGAGAAAATTATTGAGAAAAGCTGTTTTGGAACACCTAGAGATAAAAATGTGTAACTTGCCTATATCTCTTTAAAGCAAAGGTAGATGCTTTTAAAACGTGCAGATGGGTGCTGTGATTATCATCCCTTTGCCTCTAGCGCTCCTTTTTGCCTCCACCACCTTTTAAACATAAACATTGTAGAACCCTTATGGGGCTACTTATTTTCTTCTAATATTTTTACTGCTTAAGAAAACCTCAACACAAAGCTATAGCAGCCATATGCATGCCAAAGGGTTTTTGTTTTTTTGCATTTAGCTATTATAAATGTGATTTAAGTGCAGGTTTAAATATGTGCAAGTACAGCTCTGCATTGGTTAAAAATGATGTTACCCTGTGGCATTCATAGAGCTGCATCCTCCACTGAATAGAAATGTTAAAACTTCTAAGCTTTGATATAATCCTCCCTGCATATTAGTTCCCTGGAGGGTATTATTCTTAGAAAAAGAAAAAAAACAGGGACTTTCTTATTATTTTCCATTACACTACAAACTTAAGTTAGTTCTCAGTACTTCAGGAGGCGAAATTTGCATAAAAGGAAGAAAGATAAATTGTTATCATGATCATTAAGTGCTTATCAATTAAAAAGAAAATAATCAAAAGAAATATGTTCCTTTTGATCTTCACTATTTTCAGCTAATCTCTTCTGAAAGTGTTTTGCTAAGATACTTTAGAAATACATTGCATTTATGGGGGCTCTAACTCAATGTGCAACTTACCTAAACTGACCAAATACTATTTCACATACCACTGTACTTAATCAATATTCCATTATTATAAATTAAGTGCCTTGCTACAGTAGTTTGTACTGGCTATTAGAAAACATGTTACCTAATTTCCTGAGCAATAATAGGATAAATTGTATACACTTTTATGATAAGAATCCTAACAATTGTCTCCTTGAAGTTAATGGATTTTTGAGTAAAATTGGCATAGCTATGATGGCCATTAGTAAACTTGTGACAGTTTCCTGACAGTTAGAATAATTAATCTGTGGAATGACTTGCCTCTAGAAGTTGTGGGTGCAACACTGGAGGTTTTTAAGAAGAGACTGGACAACCATTTGAAGTGTTATAGAGTTTCCTGTTTTAGCAAAGGCTTGGACTAGAAGACATCCAACTCTGTTTTTCCGTTTTTCTGTTAAACTTTCGGATTCTTTATTAGTGCAATATTAGAAGTCTTTCAAATGTGCAAGCTTTCAAAATCTCTTCATCACAATTACTGGTAATGTTGTGAAATGTGTGAGGATACAATAACGTGATCCTGAAGTTTTAAAACAGAATGTTGGAGATCTTGATGGATATTCAAATTAGGGTTGTTGTTGGTGTTTGTTTGTTTGTTTTTTGCTCTGATGGCATCATTGCCTTTAAGATTGCCTTTAAGACTGCTAAGATATATTTCACATCATTTTTTTTTCTTGTTCAGATTAATCCTGTCCAATTCTCAGAGGCAAGTCCCTTCAGTTTTCTTGGCAAGGTTTTCAAGAAGCAGTTTGTCATTGCCTTCTTCCTAGAAGAGAGAGAAAGTAACTGGCCCAATATCACCCAGTAGGCTTTATGCCTAAGATGGAACTAGAACTCCCAGTCTGCCAGTTACTAGTTTGATGCCTTAATACTACACCAAACTGGCTCTCCTCACATCAACCACCAGCCCATTAATTATATGAACTGACATACTTGGACTTGTTTGTGAAATATGTATGTGTGAAAGTCATACTTCCAAAAAAGGAAAGGGCCAGGATCAAAATATAAATTAAAATTAACTGATTTGATAACTCACCATGAATTGCTTGTAAAAAAATAGCATCCCATTTACAAAACTGTTTGATTTCCATATGCATAATTATAGCAGCCATTATCTTGAAGAAACCACTTTCTTAAATACATTACATATGTAATACTTCCCTCTCCTTCCTAGAGAAACAGTGAATGAGAAAATGGGATTAAAAAAGAAGTAAGAGAAATAAGTGAAGTGGGAAGATGAGGAATGAGAAAAAGGAGAAAACAGAGACTACACAGAAAACAGATGAGTAGAAGAGGTACGGACTAGGGGATGTTTAAGGGATTACATTCACCAAAATCTATCCATATAATTTTCTTGTAGAAATAGGAGTGACTTACTATTGCTTACAAACTGATGCCTTTGCCTTTGTCACTCAAGTGACAAATGCCTCTGGCATTTTCCTATACTGCTACTGCCCAATATAGGTGCCTGCTTGCTTTAGCTGAGGTAAAGTTGGAGAAAATTTCTAAGAATATTGTGGACAGTTAAGAAAACAAACTGATAGGTCATTGAACAAATTAACCCAAAATTATCACTTCAGTGACAAATGACCAGGTTATAATTATCATACTTCAGACTCATCATGTGAAGACCTAGCTCTGTGGAAAATATTCTAAAGCTAAGTAGGGAAGAAAGAAAGAGAAGAAGAGGATGATCAACAACATGTACGGACTCAAAGTGGCAATTAATGCACCTTTGGGAACAGGTGCGTTAATCAATCAATCCATTAACCAATTCACAAGACTAGTAGCAGCAAATATTTAGGCTGATTTTCAAAACCACTCAATATGGCAATAGAAATGTATACAGACTTTTGAGTTTCTATTAATCTTTTCAATAATTTCTTCTATTTTGAAAGGTGAATGTAAAGCACCATTCGCCATTCATAGTTTGGAGAAATGAATAAATCCTCTTGTTATCAGATTAAGATGGCATTTTGGTTACTTATGTATAAACTTCATTCACATTACTTTCCTAAACTTCTGAGTTTTCTCTCAACATCAGTTCATTTTGTGAGTAATACAAGATGTTCTCTACATACGCCAGCTCTAGCTTGATAACTGTTGTAACATTACCCAAGGGTTTTCCAAGCTGGAAATTCTTTGCTACATTTTATATAGAATTATGACTCAATATATAAGCTTAACTTCATCCTTGAAATGACAAACTAATCTTACATAAGAATTATATTAAGAAAATAGAAGGTGACAGGAAGCACTATATGTACTGAAAGAGCCTGCTCAGGAACACCCAAATCAAAGCATTTACCGATCATCTCTCTGCGTAATTGTTTTTCTTTCTCAACCTTTTCATGTATACTTGGCACCAAAAGTTCCATTTCTGAGCCAAGATTGGTAGCTAAGAGCTGTCTTGATGTGCAAATTTCCTTCCTTCCAATTTGAATTTAGCACTGCCAGCATTCCTTAGCATCAGACAAACAAAAAAACCCAAACAAACGGAAAAGATATTGCTTGATCAAATGAGAAAGTAAAGTTCAAGGCTATAATTCAGGCCAGAAATAGCAGATAGAAGCATAAGAGGAAGAGAAGGATATGCAAGCAAGAAGAACACTGTATTGGTTATTGATTTCAGTCTGTTATAAGGCTTCCTTTTATTTATTTATTTATTTATTTATTTCTCACAGCCACTGCATCTACATTTCCTTCAAGTGACTATTAATGATCATTTATACTGTATTTGTTTGTTTTCAGGGTTTTAAGCAGAAATCATGAAGCACCTTCCCTCTTGATGCATAGCAAGGCGGTATTATATTTTTCAGTTTTCTTCCTTTTTCTCTAGACATTCGGGTCTCAGTTATTTATTGGAAACAGTACATTTGTAATCACTTCTCCCATCAAAAAGAAGTATTTCAATATATATATATGCACATAACCTAGAGACTAGATCAACCAAACTATTAACCTGTCTGAACCTCTACCCTAGCCCCATGCCTGGCAGAAGAGCCAGGTCTTTACAACTTTTTGGAAGGCTTAAAGGGCAGAGAGCACTGCAAATTTCATGTGCAGGGCTGATTTTGTGGTCCCAACAGATGACAATATTTATTTTTGACCACTCTATTGCTGAATAAAGGAAAAGACTTGGAGAGTGCCAACTCTATGAGATCTAGGGAATAAGCAGTTACTTCCAGGGAAAAAATGTTCCCCAAAATAACTTGGCATTATGCTATATAGGATTTTAAAAGTAATAACTAGCAATTAACTTGAATTGCATTTGGAAAGCAACTGGGAGCCAGTGCAGTACATGCAACAAAGGTTCAACTCAAGCAAACTGACTGACAAACAGAATTGTATATTGTATAATTGTATAATTGGATGGGAGTGTGGCTCCATTGGCTGTGGAAGAAACTGGGGAAGGGCAAAGGCCGGCTGGGCAGAGCAGGGAAGAGGTAGAGCAAGGGAGAGGGAATTTGGAGGAAGACCCAGGCCTACCCCCTCTTCATCCTAGGGCATGCAGGAAGGAATGGAGACGTGGCTTACGGGGGAGGAAAGGGCCCTGATTCCCTTCATTAGCTGCAACTAGGAACACAGTGTTTAAAAAGGGAAGCTGTGCACAGCAAAGTTGTTGGGAGAAAATCGTGAATTATCTGGTATCATCGAGGCTTATCTGGGTTCTTGGCATCTTCCCAACTGTGTGTGTTTTGCTGGGCTTTCAAGTCTGCAATTCCTTCTCCTGCCCTGTCAAGTTAATTACTGCAGCGTGATTTGCGTGGATTTTTATTTACAGTTTGTATGTACTTTGTTTTTGGACTGAATTTCCTCCACTTAAAGACTGTTCTTGGGAGAGTTTTTTCCTCCAGCCAAAGGTAACCTGGACATTGGGGGCAAAGTTGGAGGTATTAAAGGGACACTTGTTGCTTGTTTGACTGTGTTGCCTTTGTGCCACACCCTGGGTCATCAGACTCTTACATCTTCTAGGCATTGACTAAGCCCCTAAACAGCAGCACTTGCCCAACCATAAATAGAAATCTATAATTGGATATCCTCAACATGATAATGCTGAATCCTATGCTGCTGAAAGACCTTATCCAATGGGTTCATATAGATGTTAAACAGGAGGAAAGACTGATCCAGGTCTGATAACAAGTTCCATGTAACAAGCCACAGAGAAAGGAAGAGAATCACTGCAAAAAAGTCTCTCCACCTTCAACTCTAGCCCTGGAGCTGGTCCATCAGAATATCTTCATCTTGAAAGCCAGCACAAAATCAAATCCCCATCCCAAGCCCTCCTGAGGTCATCTCCAAGTGCAACCAATGCTGTTTCATAATATAGCCTCGTCTGAAGTTCAGAAGATCCACTTCATCCAGGACAGGATCCCACCATGCTTTCAGTTGGTAGGAAGTTATCCAAAAATCAGTCCAAAAATGGCCTCTTGAGGTGGGAACAAACCACTGCTTCTTTCAAGGCCGGTAAAACCACCCCTCCCACAAAGAAGCATTTGCTACTACTTGGAACCAATGACATCTCAAAAAGCCTCAAACAGGGAAAGCATGGAGTAGAGATCATAATGGCAATGACCCTGTTCCTTGGTATTGACTTTGCTTGAGCTCAACCTGGATAGCAAACTAGGATATGCCTCAGCCATTTCCACTGGATCTGCCACCTAGAGTCTAATTCCAAATAAAGTTGACTTTGTTCAACAAGTGCCTAGAAGAGACTTCACATTGACCCTGTAAGAATTTACCCAGTCTTCCCTTACTCAGAAGGGCCATAGTCACCAGAAGCTGACTGGCTATTTACAGATATAATAAGAGTGAACAGATAAGCATGCTTACCCCAGAGGGGTAATAAAGGTGTCCTTCCTATGACCAGTCAGCTCCATCCTTTATCTTCCTCCAGAAACTCTCTAGGCATCTTTTGTGTAGTTTCATCTCCATAAATCAAAGACCATCCATAGATTACTTCATAAATCAAATGTCCTATAAAAAGTCCCCACTGCTGCAATATCAACCAAGGCCCTAGTCACATGCTCATTTCAAACTGTGATCAAGTTCACAGCCAAACCTTGCACCAGAGCTTAGGAATAACTCCAAAGTCCTCTGGAACTCTACTGGGTCCATTAATCACTTGGGGCAGCCCAATCAAAGTTGTGATGAATATTTATTTTTTATAAAAGAAAAGCATCTTGCACTATGGATAGCTCAAGACAGCATTTATTAGGAAATTATGATTTAAAATATATGCATTGCATTTAAAAAGCCTATGTGAATTATGTCTCTTTCACCTTGCAGAAATTATGTAAGACATTCTATCTATGCAACATGGCAATTAACATGATTCAATTGCCCATTTAATTAAGTATAGCTTCTGCACATGTACAGATTTGCAGAATCCTTTTCAACTCAAATTAAGTATGGCAGCTGCTCTATTTGATCTTGAGAAGTAGAGAAAAATTTCACAACATGGATTCAAAGAGGTACTCTAATATTTTCCCCAAAAAGCAGTATTATTTAGCAGTGCTATTTTGAAGAATTGCACAACTCTATATTTTAATACAATTCTTGTTCTATAAAGAAGATGTGCTCTTTGGCTCAGATTTTCTATTAAGTCTATTAAATCCCATTATGTTCAACGGAAGAAGTTGGATGGATTAGTTAGAATAAAAAGGGTATGTCTAGTCTACTTATCATAAGTGATTGGACATAGGAAAAATGTCAACAAACCTTCTAGATTTGAGGGAATTTCCCTAAGAGATTGTACTGCATATATAATTAAAAGGTAACACCTTGCAGGGGAACACACATATATAAATTGTGCAAAGATCTGTCTGAAAAACAAAACCAATAATGACATTTTGTCTTCATTAGGAGACTTATCATAACCCAAGGATCGTTCTCAGTAACTTTTTGGAGATTCTCAGTTTTCTACTTTTTATTAGATATGTCATCAATCAAGACATTGCAAGCAGAGGTTGTATTCAGCAGGTTCCAACCAGTTCTGGGGAACAGGTAGCGGAAATTTTGAGCAGTTCAGAGAAATACCACCTCTGACTGGAGATTTTACAGTATCCCTCCCCTGCCATGCCCACTAAGCCACGCCCACAGAACCAGTAGTAAAAAAAAATTGAATCCCTCCACTGATTGCAAGATTTCAGAATAATGAGGTTTTAATAAAAACAAGTCTTAATTTAATATGGACACTATTTATGGATTATTACTATGTACATGGATTTATAAGTAGAAGGTCTCCAGTCCTAGCAGGGGGTTGGACTAGAAGATCTCCAAGATCCCTTCCAATTCTGTTACTCTGTTATAACTTAATTCAAAGTTTGAGTTTTTCTTTATGGAGACTTTTAAAGTATTACATTCACATAAGGTTTTAAGTCTTTCCCTGATTTTTCTAATAAGGACAATCTTTCATTTCTTAGTCATGTTTATTCTGATTGTTATCCTATTGGCAATCTTTATTAATTACTGAATATTGATTTTATTTTAATGGCTTTTCAGTGCTAAATTTTATAATGCCACATTTACCACATGTATCTTGTAAATCTCTTTCCTATTGCTTTTTGTCCTTTCAGTTTTTTGCTGATTTTTTTTTTTTGCTTGTGCTTTCAAATATCTGTTAAAGAAAAGGAAAAAAAAAAGAGTAAGTTTCTATTTATTATTCAAGATATGCATGTATTAAACCATCATGGTCATAACCCTAAAGTTCCCAACTTTATGAATTCATTGTCTGCAACTCTATAACAATCCTTTAGTCTGGGTAGCTATTATCCTTTTTTCAATCCTTTTGTCAGCTGCCTTCTCATGATCACAGCACATTGATCTGGCTTGTTGTAATGGAATTTTCTAAACCTGGAAATGGAAATGAACATTTGTAAAACATTGTAGGTCTAGATGTACATTTCTTCCTCCTTATCAGGCAAACAGACAGCAATATTAACAAGCTGTTAGACAATCAAAGGAATAAAAAAGGACCTGCCATAATATGTTCAGTGATAAATGGGAGGCTAAAATATGCATATCCAATTTTTATTATTCTGTACTTTGACCATTTTTTTTTCCTTTCAATAAATTTGACTAATGAAACTCCTTGGAAATCTAGTGTCCCTAGTTGTCAGTGGTTATTATGAAATAATTGTGAAGTGGTATACTATATAAGCAGGGGTGCAATTCAACCACTTCGCAGCACCTCGGGAGAAGTGGTAGGGACGATTTGAATCAGTTCGGAGAGGTGGTAGGGATGATTTGAATTGGTTGGCCCCACCCACACTCACCCGCCTTCTTCCTTTTAGAGACTGAATCCCATGAAGCCATGCCCACAGAACCAGTAGGGAAAAATTTTGAACTTCACTCCTGTGTATAAGTCTAAGTGCTTTTGCTATTAATAGAGTAAAGAAAGTATAGCTAAAAATTGTAGAACGGGAGTGTTCCTTTTGGAAAGAACAAAATGGCTTTAAAAAAAATATAAAATAATAAATTCTATTAAATCCCTCTCTAGTACATTCGAGGCCAGCATATGTATGCTTTGTCTTTCCCCTCCTACTATAGGTTTTTTTTAATGATTCCTATTCAGTAAGATAAAGCTATCAAAGAAGACAACCGGATCAAACATAGGTAAATTTGTTACAGCAACCAGGAGTCTTTGTGATATGTCAATGATGTAGTAAACATGGAAAGTCCTACCTCCCTCTATCCCTCCCCCCCCCCCCAACGACTTCAGTCAGCATCAAACACAGATGGATGACTATACCGAAGGCAGTATTGGTGATTTTATTGATGAGGCTCTCAAATCATCAGTAAGCCAAAATAAGCTGTTCACTTCCCAGTTAGAGTCAAAACAAACTGATTACTGTTGTCTCAACTTTTACTAATGATGAATGAGCTGATTCAGGTCCCTGACCCAAATTTGGAGTTACTCTTGTGACCCAGCCAAAAAGAAATATTTGAGAAGGAGCCAAGACTGGCTAACAAAGCCTGTCTCCATCCTTACCATATCTAATTAAACAATTAATATTATTTTAAAAAAGAGAGGGAACGGTTAAGGATCTTCAAAATAGCAAGCTTCAGTTACTTTATCCCCATACCCATTACTTAAATCACACTCTTTTGAACACAGACTAAGCTATAATAAAAATCCATCTCAGCAGACTGCAGGGGGAAAACTGTCAGAGGACCTTACTACTTGCAACAGATTTGTATAAAGAATAGCAAATAGTTACTGGGTGATTTTAATTAGTCTCTTGAGAGTGTTAAGCTTGTATTAGCAGAATATGGAATTAAAACAGGGCCATAAACAGTGGCCTGAAGAAAGGTAGAAGCCAAGAGTGAAGAATTTAAAAGCAAATCAGATGGATGATCAGAAAATCCACTACCACTCAAATAAATCTTACCTAGTCAAGCAAGGTCCAGCTTAAAGGAAAGTCTATAATTTTCTTCTTAAAAGGAGCCATTGGTCATCTTGGGCAGCTATAATCATTTTATTGGTGTTTCCAATGGAGGTATTGTTTATCCAATTCACAGGATGCATTAATACTTTGAGTAGAGATCCTCTCACATTAATATGTTTTACATGATGCTAATTTCTGATAGCTTTAATAGACCTTTTTCATTCTATATGCCAAGTCTGTTAATATGTTTATAACCCGGACTGGTCCTGGATCGAGATCCTGATCTCTTATACTTACCAAGGTTAAACAGGTCATTATATGTGTGTGAACAATATGCCTAGGCCTTTGCCCTGGGTCTGAACCAGGGGTGGGATTCTACCAGTTCAGCCCAGTTCAGCGAACTGGTGCTCCAAAGATCATCTGGGAGTGAACCTGTTCTCTCCGATGATCAGCTGCTGGAACTACCAGCCCATCCCAGCTCACACTGACCTTTATTTCCTGCTTTTGACGCTCAGCTGCATTGTGCTGCACAGCAGATTGCCATGCATCAGCTATTGAAGAGACCGGGAGAGTGCAGGAGTGCAGGAGAAGGTCAGTAGGAATGCCTCCGCATGCGGGCAAAGCGCACGTGCCTGGGCAAAGCACGCCCACCAAGCCACGCCTACCAAACCAGTGGTAAACCAATTTGAATCCCACCCCTGGTCTGAACTTCTTGATATCCTTTTCCAACTTCACTGATATTATCAAAGCAGTATTTATTTTCAACCAGTGTCATTTAACAATACACTGTGTGGGAACTGGGGTGGGGAGAGATAGAGCGTATATAAATGCTTTGTGAGCATGGAAATAAAGGCCAGGTCTATAGAGAAATCTGTTTCTACCCCAGTAAAGCCATCCATTGAAGCTAATGTAGATGATCAGCACCAGAGGTGGTATTCGGCAGGTTCTGACCAGTTCTGGAGAACCGGTAGTAGAAATTTTGAGTAGTTCGGAGAACCAGCAAATACCATCTCTGACTGGAGATTTTACAGTATCCTTCCCTTGCCACACCCACCAAGCCACACCCACAGAATCGGTAGTAAAAAAAATTTGAATCCCACCACTGGCGTGTGTGTGTGTGTGTGTGTGTTTGTGTGTTTGTGTGTTTGTGTGTAGGTACCTGGCTCACACATGCATACTCCATGCATACACTCTCTCTTTAAATAGTATGGTGGCTCTGTCAGAGACAGAGAAGCCACAGACAAATTGAAGAGACTTTGTAAGGCTTGCAAGGTAGACCAGACAAGCACAACCAAAAGTACTGACTGTTTTTCCAGTAAGTTACATTATCAGAGTCATGCAAAATTGAAAGTATGTATCCCCTCCTGTTATTCTTCTCTAGAGAGAGTCCCTTCTGAAGTGCACCCACTCTCCCTGGTTCTGTGAGCTGAGAAATCTTTTACATGGCAGTTGTCCAATGTGCAGCTCTCTTTTCTGCCTCCCAAGGTCATTCCTATATACAATATCAATGGATATTTCAGTCATTCTTCCCCTGTCACTAGCTTCATGTAGGAAGGAGAGAATATAACAGAGGTTTTGTAACTGAACTTGGTCTCCCATTTTATGGGCTGGTACCCAGGAGAGATAGTTAATTTATTGTTTAATCTGTGAGTCTTTAGGGTTAAAATGGATTCTTTCCACCCTAATATTATCCTTGAACTAGTTATTTAAACTAGGTCAAGCAGAATCAAATTGCACAAATAAGGTGTGTCCATTTTATCAGGAACCTGTGCACAGACCATAAAAGATAAAACTGACAATATTTGATGACTTACATGCAGGAATAGTTATTCCTTTATTGCCTTTAATGTGGCATTTTGTGCTTGACAGCCAGATGATACACAATAACATTTAATAAATGCAATACTTAATTTCATTCATTTAGCCAGTCATGTCATGCTCATTTTAAACTTTGTATTGCTACTGGAGATATTGAAATCTAAGTTCAGGTCAAAACTTTATTTAAAATCTGTCATATTTTAATCTCTCTTTATTCCCTTCCTTGGAAACATTTTAGTGTTCCTGTTGTGTTTTCATTTATAGTAAATATTTGTGAATTACATTTCTCTAACAGCTATGGAACATTTAGGACCATGATTAAGTAAATGTACCTCTTTATGTCAATGCTTAAGAGTTGATCAGCAATAGCCAGTCTATAAATTGGTGAAGATCTCTGTTATAAATAATACTTGATTACTTTCATTGGCACGTTCTGCTGGGATGATCTTTTATCAAAGCATCGTTGACATGAGAAATGTTCTATGGGAGCTCAGAAGAGATTCAATCCATGAAAACATAATAGGCAGAAGACAGTTTCTCCAAGATTACATTCCATAAAAGTGAATCAGAGACATCTGTTCAATCCAGTGTAGATAAACAGCAAACTATTTTCCATCTCATTAACTCAGAGGATGAGATATCAGATATACCCTAGGGGCTTCGTATTTTGTGATCATATTGAAGGCACTTCCCAGACTCATTGCATTATGCAGTTCTTTGGCATAGCCAAAGCTTAAGGCTGCAATTAAACAATTTATATTCTTAGGTAGCCTAAAATAAGAAGGCTTCAACTTAATCTGTGTCTCTAATTACTAGTCACTTAGTTTAAATTATTTAACATGTCCTCAACAGTGATATATGGCACATGTAAATCTCTAAACAGGACCCTAATAGAATTATCTAATTCTATTAAACTGCAAACAAGTGCCCATTAAATATTTATTAGAAAGACTGCATTCATTTAAGATAGATTGGATCATCAGCAAAACACTTAGCTAACCTTTGCTTCTCTTCATTCTCACTAACTGAGGATTCAGAATGAGCTAATCAGAAGTAAGCTTATTGATTAGCTACCAATTATATTTACCTGGGGGGGGTTGAATAATAAAAAAAAATCTAAAAGTACTGACAAAGCACCTTATTGATTTTGTTAAAAACATTTTAAAAAATCTCCATAGTTTAAATGAGCAAGGTTTTTACAGATCATTGTACATATTATGAGAAGCACTTAGCCGTTTCTATTCCTGACCAAAATGGAGGTTATTAAGTTACTGTATTTTTAAAACTGCTATCAGCTATAAGGGGATGTTCAATCCATAAAAATCCAGCAAAAGCAATAGCACTTAGACTAGTATACTACTTTATAGGGTTTTGTAACCCTTTCTAAGCAGTTTACAGAGTCAGCATATTGCCCCCAACAATCTGGATCCTCATTTTACCCACCTCGGAAGCAGGGGAGAGATTCAATTTTTTTAACAACTGATTCTGTGGGTGTGGCTTAGTTGGCGGGTGTGGCTTGGTGGTAATGTGACTGGCTGGGTGTGGCCAACTCAACATCACTCACATCGAGGCACACATCTCCTCGCCTGGCCTCTCATGACTGTGGAGATGCTGCAACAGTTTTAAGTGTGAAAAATGGTCATAAGTCACTTTGTTCAGTGACACTGTAAGTTTGAATGGTCACTCCACACAAGCAAAGTACCAGCAAAGGAGGGAAAAAAACTCCAGAGAAGTTCCTGAGACAGGAAGTCTAGTCCTGCCAAGAATGTAATAAGGGTTAATGGAGAGGCAGTTTCTGTAAGCAACACCAAAATGTTTCCTTCCTGCCTTCCTTACAGGATTAGGCCAGTAATTTCTTCTAACAACCGGTTCTCCGAACTGCTTAGAATGCTAACAACCAGTTCTAGTGAATAGGTGTGAACCTGTAGAATCCCACCCCTGCTCGGAAGGATGGAAGGGAGTCAACCTTGAGTGTGGTGAGATTCGATCTGCTAAATTGCAGGCAGCCAGTAGTCAGCAGAAGAGGCCTGCAGTACAGCACTCTAACCATTGTGCCACCGAGGCTCATTATTTCTTTCCTCTCTCACCCTGGCACCATTATAGTCCAGTTTACATAACAATTAAGCTTATGGAGCAGATAATGTAAAACTGAGATAAGGTAAGAAGATTCTTTTCTTTCTCTTAATTTTGAATCTAGACCAATATTTTCAGACTAGGAAAGGAAAAGGTTATACAGGTAGGCATTGACTTATGACCACAATTGAGTCCAACATTTCTGTTGTTAAGTGAGACATCTGTTAAGTGAGTTTTGCCCCATTTTACAACTTTTCTTGCCACAGTTGTTAAGTGAATCACTGCAATCGATAGGTTAGTAACCTGGTTGTTAAGTGAATGTTGTTTCCCCATTGACTTTGCTTGTCAGAAGAGTGCAAAAAGTGATCATATGACCCTGGGACACAGCAAGTCATAAATATGAACCAGTTGCCAAGCATCTGAATTTTAATTACATGATTGTGGGATTGCTGCAAATGTTGTAAGTATGAAGAATGGTCATAAGTCACATTTTTCAGTGTTGTTGTAACTTTGAATGGTCACTAAATAAACTGTTGTAAGTTGAGGACTAACTGTATGTGTGAGTAAAAGATCTTTGAATCAGTTAACAAATTTATAATCACTTGGAAGTAAATGTCTCCTATTCAGCTCCTGCTTATCTTCTTCTCTTATTTTGTTTCTCTTCTTAACTTGACATATGGATGACTTGCTGCAATTCAAATTATTTACCCTTTGGTCTGTACTACCACCCCATTAAAGTCTTTATAAGTCAATCATGCCTCTATCTCACTTCTAGCTATTCGTGAAATAATTTCTGTTTCATATTCTCAAAGCATTTAAATATGAAGTGTGGATGTACGCTTTCTCGGCCCTTTCTTGGGTCCCAAATCTCTTCATAGAAATAATCTAAGACCTGCTAGTTCTCTTCAGTTGCTTCTCTTATATATATATATATATATAAGCACGTAATAGGTAGCACGTTCACTTAAATCACTTCAGTCACTGGTTAATGTGTACTGCTGTTCCTGAACTACATATTCCAATTCCTGATATAGCATTCTATGACTTTTTCTTCAATCTGGAAACCTCTCCAATCATGGCAAATAGGATAGTTTATTTCTGTAGACTAGTTCTGCCTTTCTGTAACTAGCACCATTCTGGCTAATAATTGGTATAGTATTAGCCCAAGACACTCACAAAATGTCAGTTTGGGGGAAATTGTCTGAATTCATACAGATTTGAGATCTGAGTATATGTGCTAATATAGATTAGCATCTTTTTAAAGAATGCAAAGGCTCACAGCAGTAAATGGTTTTGAATAATCTGTCATATTAAAAAGAAAACAGCTCTTGTACCCTCTTTTCATCTACACTTCAATCACCTTGAGCATCCTGTAAAGCCATTAAATCCTGTCACACTATTAAATGGGATATCAAGTACCTCTGTATATTTCCAGTTTCTACTTCATCAGCCAACACATTCGTGTTTCATTCAACTTTACCTGTTATTTGCATTGAAGAGGAAATGCTACTGGCATTAGTCTGCCATCACTGACTTTTCACAAGTTTTACCTTGAATCTCAGGGTTCAGCATTGATTGTCTCACAATCATGATGGGTACAGGAGTCTTCCTTCTCTCTTTCCCTGCTTTTGTATTTCAAAGTGTTATCCTCTGATACTTGGAATTTCAGAGCAGTTCCACCGAACTGTTGGCAATGTCATTTATGGAATAGAAACTTCTGCAATTCTGCATATTGGACAACAGTGTTCTCTGTGATAAATCAACGACAAGGAAAAACCCACCATTTGGGCAGAAATTTTAATTTCATCTTGGAATGTAGTGGTCCTCAACTTACAAGAGTTTATTTAGTGACCATTCAAAGTTACAACAGCACTGAAAAAAGTGACTTATGTCTATTTTTCATACTTGTGACCATGGCAGCTTCCCCATGGTTACGATCAAAATTCAGATGCTTGGCAGCTGACTCATATTTTTCACAGATGTGGTGTTCCGGGATCATGTCATCAACTTTTGTAACCTTCTGACAAGCAATGTCAATGGGAAAACCATTTAACAACTGTATTACTAACTTAACAAATGCAGGATTCACTTAACAACTATTGCAAGAAGATCATGAAATGGAGCAACACTCACCTAGCAAATGTCTCAGCAACAGAAATTTTGAGCTGAATTGTAGTCGTAAGTCAAGGACTATCTGTACATAATAGGTGATTGCTTATGCTTTCTCATATTTTTTTAAAAAACATCATTTTCAAAAATAAAATACTTTATTTTACTGCATTAATATATTTCTTGACTTAAACCCTTTATGCCTAGCTATATTTGAAAGTTCTGTTGCATTTGTGTTACCACCAGTTGGATGCCCTTTGGGTCTTCATTTAAAACAAAGTGAAACTAAAGCCCTGTATAAGGAGACAAACATATTAATTATTGAGGTAGCTTCCTAGGGCATTTTTCTGGAATCTGTAGCTGATGTGACATTATTTGATGGTGGGGAATGTACATATTTTGAGGAAACTGTAGGAGGTTATTAAAAACAAACAAACAAATAAGGTTTTTATTTGACACTTCCCTTCCCCATGCACCTGATCTCTCTTAAATTTAACCCAGGAGTTTCAGATTTTATAGTCAATACAAGTAATGGATTAAACAGGGCTTGTCAATTATCTCCACATGAAATATTGATCTCCAGGGTAGAAAATCAAAGCTATGTTGGGTTTCTTTTCTTGATTAAAACATTTGGGACACATACCGAAAGCTGAGGTGATTTTTGCAGTCAGAAGTTGCTTTTGACATCTGAAAACATTGCTTACTCTCTCTCTGTGTGTGTGTGTGTGTGTGTGTGTGTGTGTGTGTGTGTGTGTGTTGGGGGAATTGGGGTGGAAAGAAACTAGATCACTGAAAGAAGAGGAGAATGGAAGCATGTGACACTTACTCTGCATGAGTAAATTGGCTGCTGAAGGCCAGAGGCAGTAAAAATCAAGTCCAATGAGACTTTTCAGAGAACAGAGCAAGCAGAAATTGCCCTCTGGTTTTAAAAGTAGTCACTGCATTAGTTCCTCAATTTGAAGCTTCTCCATTGCTGAAAGGAAAGCAATCATAGTGAATAACCACTGGAGAAGCTGAAATCATTTAAGAATCATGTCAACTCCAATTTGTTTTATTCAATTTCTTCTTGACACAGCCAGATGTTTCTCATTCTAAAAATTGCTAATTTCAGTGCACAAATTTAGATTCCCTGATTCTTTTCTAATTATAAGGATGCTACATATCCCTTCATGAAGTTGTTAGGGCAATTGCCTTCAGAATAGGAGGGAAAGATTCTTCCCATACACCAGCTGGATTTTTTGGTAGGATTAAAAAAACAAACTGATTTTTGCCTAAATTAATCTGAACTCACAAACTCTCTGTCCTTGGGTTTGTGGGACCATTTTATTTATGGTTAAGCTTATATTTATTATTTATATTTATAAATAACATATTTTTATTTATGAATTTATATTTACAATGGTACACCTTCAGAAATGCATTTAAGTGTGAAGAATGTCACTAATGTAAGAGTTTATTTAATCTCTCTATATATAAAAGCAAAATACCACTCATGCATCAAAATCTCCAGAACAGTAAAGCCTACAAACTTGAAATTTGGCACATATGTTCCTCTTGGCTTCTATATGCTCACTAAGAAAGGGTTTTTCAAAATGACCATCAGAGCATTAGTATTTTGTATATTATTATTAACACACTCTGATGCTAAGGAGTTCTACTCCCCCTCCCCATCTGAAAAGAAATCTGTTCCAAATGCAAAAGGAGAGCAGAGGAGAGGAGTTTCAGTTTCAGTTTTAGTTTCACAGCACCAAGCAGTTTTAATAAAGAACAGTTGAGCTAAGCCACGCCTAGGCTCCTTGCTGTCTCCTTCTTGCTCACACAGCAAATACTGCTTCAGTTTCCTTCCAGCCACCAACTCTCTCACACACTGACAAGACGCTAGCCAGATATCCACTCATAGGCAGAGGCACAATTTTTTCCCTTATTTTCCTCCCCAAAAACTAAGCCCGATCACATAGTTTCGTAAAGGTATAGAGCTAGTATGTATATATAATAGTCTGTCTATAATAATACACATGTCCTTGCATCACTCCTGGAAAATCCAAAAGCATTTTTAATCACATAGAAGCTTTAACAAATCCAGTTATGTTACAGGTAGTATTTCAATATATCACAATTAAGCTATCCTGAAACATGAGGGTTAGATTGGAAAATAGAGTCTTATGAAAAGATTTTGAAGACTCCTTAATGACATAAAATTGCGATAACCGATAGAAGAATCATGGGAATATATTAATAAAAGACTGTCCATATACTAATGTACTGTAGGTTTCTATTAATTATATACAGATATGTTGTACAGTCTGGAAAAATTCATAAATGAATAGTACATTTCAATCCAGGCAACGCCAGTGCAAGTTTATCATACATATACAAAATCCAAATCCTCATGGAAAAATAGTTTTCATGAATAGCATACAATGAACAACTTTAAAGGTACAATAGTAGGATACCATCATTCTATTTAACTTTGTTTCTATTGTCCCCCTATCATATTTCTATTAAACTCAGCTGACACTCAGATTTAATTTCAGCCAACAAAAAGCCATTCACGGCTGTCTAAGTCTTGTTGCTACACTGACTCTGATCACATAATTTTTATGACTTTCATTTTTGTTGAACCTAAATACACATGGAGAGGGGAGAGAGAGAGAGAGAGAGAGAGATGGTAGGCTCAATCCACAACCCTTCTATTGACTATATTCCTTTCTTTTCCAAGAAACTCCTAATGATTTAAATTAATTAACAAATGGATAGTATTTCAAATTCTTTACTTAATTCAGAGCTGTCAAACTCCTGGCCCATGGGCTGAATGTGTCACATGCTGGCCAAGCCCATGCCGAGTTTAGCAAAGGGTGAAAAAGTCCTAATACATCATGGACAGGGGCGCGGAGCTGGCGTCGCAACGATACGGCATGCGATCTTGGAGGTCTGAGATCGCTGCCAATATCTTTGCTCCTGGATGGACCAATCAGATCTAAACCATCCCAAAGATATGGTGAATGTAAAGAGTGCATCCTGTCGATCCCAGGGATACCACAAAGTCCCTGGTAGATCCAGGAGAAGCTCTTTTTGCCAGCGGCAAAGAGGCAGCCATTAAAGCTGCTGAAGTTGGGACAGCTCCGAAATGAAAGAGAACGGAAAGAGAAAGTGTGCCAGTTTGGTGACAACTTTTTCTTTATTTTAAGATTTGAAAGGACACCCTAAGGAAAAGAAAGAATCTGTAAAAGTTTTGACAGAAGTGATTAAGCGGCGATTTTAAACAGGAATGTCAAAGTAATTTTTTTTCTCATTGCTGGATTTTCTACACATGATTTTATATTTTGAAACTGGACTGGTTTGTTTTTTTCACCTATTCTTTCTCTCCTTTTTGACTTTATAATATTCTAGGCTAGAGACTCCCTTTTAGTCATTTTTTAAAATATCTTTTTCCATTTTTAATTAATTTTATTATATTTTCACCTCCGTTGTTTGTGTTAACCTTGGAAGTGCTAAACAGAAATATTAGAGAAGAAAAGGATATAAAAGGGATGAAAATTAAAAAGGAAGAATTTAAGTTGCAAGCATTCACAGATGATCTGGTTTTCATTTTAGAAGACCCACTAGAAACAGCATTAAAATTGATAGAAAAGATAGAGGCATATGGAAAGGTGGCTGGTTTGAAAATAAATAAAGATAAGACAAAGATCTTGACAAAGAATATGCTATCAAGACAAAAAGGAAGAACTGGCAGATCTATTGAAAATTCAGGTCACAAATAAGATCAAGTACTTGGGGATATATTTGAAAGCAAGATGCAGTACACTAAAAGAGAATGATTATATCAAACTTAAGCAGCAGATAGCGCTAGATTTGGCGAAATGGGAGAATTTACAACTGTCATTAATAGGGAAAATATCAACAGTCAAGATGAATGTATTACCTAGAATTTTATATTTGTTCCAAACAATCCCAATTAGGCTTGGAAAAGATTACTTTGAAGATTTAAATAAAATTGTGTTGAAATATATATGGCAAGGTAAGAAAGCGAGAATAAAGTTAAAACTTTTGCAAAATGCCAGAATAAGAAGAGGATTTGGTTTGCCTAACTGGGAGTTGTATTACCAAGCTACAAATTTGATGTGGGTTAAGGAATGGATAACATTAAGAAATACTAGATTGTTGACATTAGAAGGACATGATCTGTTGTTGGGGTGGCATGCTTTTCTATGGTATAAAGGAACTAAAACACAGGGGTATTTTAGAAGACATTATATACGGGAGTCTCTGTGGTAAAACTGGGAGAAGACTAAAAGACAATCTTATTTGAAAATTCCAGTCTGGCTATAGACTATTGAAGCATTTTCTTATCCTATAATATATAAAAAGGAACAAACAGTTAGATATGGTGAAATATTGAATGAAAAGGGTGAACTTAAATCTATACAAAAATTAGAGGAACAAGGTATAAAGATGAATTGGTTTTCATATGCGCAAATACATTCAAGTTATGATAAAGACTCTAAAACAGAAGGTTTCTATGATAAACTGACTGATTTAGATAAGATTTTGACAGGTACTGATGAAAAGGTGATTAAAAATTGTATAGATATTTATTAGAAATTAAACTAGAAGAAGAACAAGTTAAAGAAACAATGATTGCTTGGGGGAAGAATTTTGGATATGGGATCGATTTAGAGAAATGGCAAAAATTGTGGTCTCAAAATTATAAAATGACAATGTCAACAGCATATAAAGAAAATTTGTATAATATGTTTTACAGGTGGTATTTTCCCCCAACAAGAATAGCAAGAATGTTCAAGAACAAATCTGAAAAATGTTGGAAATGTCATGAGACACCTGGCTCATATTACCATATGTGGTGGACTTGTGCGGATGCTAAAAAATACTGGACTAAAATCCACACATGGTTGGAAAAAATGACAAAAAAGCATATAGACTTGAAACCAGAGATATTTTTATCGGGAATTGTACCTGAAATATATAGTAAAGAATTGAAATACCTGATTGTAAATGTATTAACAGCAGCTAGGATTGTATTTGCTAAAAACTGGAAAAATGAGAAAATACCACCACAGGAGGAAATCATTAAGAAAATATTGGAATGTGCTGAAATGAGTAGATTGACATTTGAAATCAGAGAACAAGATAATAAATTTTTTTATAAAATTTGGGATCTATTGTATCAATGGTTAGACAATAAAACATGGTAATGAAATATGTAGATTCTTAGAAAATAATAAATATATAAAGATGTATTCTTTTCTTATATCTACAAAATGATTGTAGGATATATTTGAGATGATAATATGAACTGTCATAAAACAAATTAAGTAAAATATGATTATTTTGAAAAACATGAATGAATAAAAGTATAGTCAAATGATTGATTAACAATGATATTAATGTATTTAATACTTGATTGAAAATATGAGAATATATACAATGTAATTGTAATTGAAGACTACAAAATGGAAGCACAAAACAATTTGTAAACCAACCGGCACACTGTATGTATATATATGGAAGATGGCTTGATGTTTTCATGTTTTGTTTGTCTATGTTCGTCTTAAAAACCAATAAAAAAATTTTTTTAAAAAAAAAAAAAGTCCTGATACATCACGTGACGCTGCTGTGATGACATGAGTTTGACACCCTGGTATTGTGGCCCACCAGGAGAGCTGGCAGGAGATTTGGACAATGAAGAGATTGGGGAGGAACATGGGCCAGTCCTGGAAGAGAAGGTTCTGACGAATGCTCTGTGTTAGAGGCGGAGATGGGCCAGGGCCATCTGATAGTTATCATCTGCCTTCAGAGTCGGACATCAGTGAGGCAGAAGGATAGCTGGATGCTATTCCCAGTGTGCATATGTGCAGAGCTGCTAGAAGAAGGGAACAGCTAAGGAACAAGGTTTGACTTGGGAGTAAAGCCACGGGTAGACAGTGAACAGCCCCTCCCATAGGGAATAAAATAGGAGCAAAAGGGGAATGGAGTTTTGCAGGAGACAGTTCATTTGAAGATCTGTTCCTGCATTCTTGCCTAGTATTGTCTGCTACTGTAAGGCCTCTAAAAAATATCAGTCTGGCACCACTCCAAGTCTGATAAAGGTCTGTAATTGTAAAATATCTTGAAAGACTGTTGGACGGGACTTTACTGGAGAGGAATTCACTGTAAACTAAATAAAAGGGGTTTATCGGGACGAGGAGTTGGCTTCGTATTGTTTTATTTATTTTATTTATTTATTTATTTGATTTGCCAATTGTTTACAAGATAATAAGTATAAGTGTATACATAGTTGTGAATACATGAAATGGGTACATATAAGAAAAATAAAAGAAGAATAAGAGAAACAATAGGACAGGGACGGTAGGCACGTTGGTATTGTTGGGGAAGCCTAGGTCAGAACACTCTGCCTTAATTCATTATCTAGGTATAGTTTGTGTTTCTCAATGTAGAATGTATAATTTTTCCTTTGGCTTAGAGACTAATGCAGAATAACATTACACATCAAGAAATTGAATTGAAAGCAACTTATTTTTTATCATTGCTTCCGTATCAAAATAGCTTGTTAATAATAATAATTTAAAAATCACTGTTAGAATTAAAATGGTTACAATAAAATGATAGAGAAATGTAGCTTTTAGAAGAAAAATATATATTAAAATGTTATAATGCCATGATTGAATTTTAGCAGAATTAATAACAGAAGGGCACATCAGTCAATTATAGTCAAGTTGTTCTATTTAACAAGAGTGAATTAGAGGGCAATTTAAATGAGATATACCTTGGAAAAACAGATTTCACATACTGACCATGTTAGTAAAGGCTCTCAAAAGCTTATAGTTTTTATCCTGGCTACAAGAAAGGATCAAGTATTGAAATAATCTTATTTTGTTTTATTCTCTCAGCAGAGCTATATTACAAATAAAATGCTAAAGTTTCTGGATTTATTCTAAACAAGGTTCTCTATTTTTCAGTGCAGAATGCTATTCAGGCCAGAAGGTTGTTACCTAATGAGTTATTCTCACAAACTGAATGGACACAGCTAACGGATCTTGCTTTTTCTACCATTTGTTCTGGAGGAAGAATAGGAGTTAGGAACCCAAAGTGAGAGAGGTTTAACTTGAATATTATGAAATAAATACAAATTATTTCAGTTACTTCTTTGTCTTTTTCCATTATAAAAACAGATGAGCTTCCATTAATTTCTCATTATTGTAGCATTCTATCAATCTGAGTTAAACAGTGACATGAATCTAAACTTATGCTCAGAGTATTATTTCCTACATCTGCAGCCTTGTACTAGTTTGACTTGTTGATACAGCAGCTGCTTGTTACTCACTCACTTACATTAACATGTTACTGACAAATCTGCATGCCTCACTTCTAATCTATTATTATTATTATTATTATTATTATTATTATTATTATTATTATTATTATTATTATTATTATTATTATTTGAGAAGGCTTTGCTCTTGGTACCTTGAGGTTAAAAAGGCAGTGACTTTGAACAAGGCTTTCTTGGTTGTGACATCCATTTTGTGGCAATTCATTTCTCAATGTTTCTCCAGCCAAATTCTTGTTCTTAATGTACATGATGAAGCAAGACTAGCAAATAAGTACCCTTTCCCTGGTAGCATTCTCTGCAATGCTGCACTAATTTCATTGTTATCATTGCTCTTCAGGAATTATTTGTCCATTGGGGAGGATGCAATTTAAATTTTAAAAAAGTTTAAACTCCAAAATAATAAACATCTTTTCCCTACAGCCTTTTTTAAACCAACGTTTGTTGCTTTTATTTTCAGATGTGCTCATTCAACAAATTACCAAGCATTTAAACTTGCCCTTGCCACATGAAAAGAAAGATATTCATAGTTAACTACTACTTCCTCCTGAATATTCACCAAGCCAGCATTTCCTCTTGGAGGAACTCTGCATGAAAAGGCGGCTGCTTTTGTATATCAAGCCAGAAAGCACCTGCTATGCTGCTCGAAGCATGAGTCCTGACACCAGAGTTGTTTCCATGCATAGTCAATAGGTGATCAGGGCAGCAGTTCACTTGCAGAAAAGATGTGGTGGCAGAGGGTCTCAGAGTGGTAGGCGGCTTTCTCCTTCATCCTCACATCAGAGTCAAAAAACACTAGCACATCCTGAATGGAAAACAGAATGTGGAATTTTATTTATTATTGTGGACTTTTTTTAATCCACCTTTATTACTGTTCCAAATAACTCAAAGTGGCAAACACACTTAGTATTCCTTCCTCCTCCTGTTTTGGGATTCTTCCTTTAAAATGAAGCAATCCATATAACATCTTGGTAAGGAATTATAAAGCTTTTTTCTGTTGATTGAGTCTTATCATACCTAACCACCAGTATATTGAGAAAACATAAAAAGGAAGAAATATTATGTGTGTTCACCACCTTGAGTTATTTATAAAAATAAATGAAAGATTACACACACACACACACACACACACACACACACACACACACACATATATATATATTCTTAAGTTTTCGCGGGTACTTACATGTATGGTATTCAGCTTTGTTCGGGTATTTTCCCACGTCACTATAGTAGTGCTTTTAAAGTTGTAGCAACGTCTCGGCAGAATCTCATCTGCCATCATCAGGCTTCTGTATTGTGTTCATCTGTGAGTCAGACTTTTACAATTGTTTCAGTTTTAAATTTGGGGCTAGCCTACTGCTGTGCCATAATGGTTTTTTCTTCATCCTGATTGGTTGGGAGTCTTGGTCTGTGTTTATTGGTCTTGGAGTTTGCTGTGTTCTGCTTGATTGGTGTTTCTAATATCTTCTGTCTGTTTTGTGGCTTTGTGTGTGTGTGTGTGTGTCTTGATTGGCTGGCAACATTGTGTTCCTGTATTGGAGGCTTTTAGCGCAGCTTGGCTCCGAGTAAATGGACGGCTATCATTTGTTAGGAAGTTAGGTTTCATCTGAGTGCCTGGTTGGGGTGTGTTTGAGCTGGAGGTATACTTACCAAAAAAGTAATATGTGACCTCATTGTTGGGTATCATGGACTTGATTCCCCAACATGATTCTATCAAAAATAAAATAACACTATTACAGTGTTTGTGGAAACAAATTGCAGGCAAAAGCAACAAGGCCTTCCATAAGTAACAAAAGTGGTATTTTGACTCTGTGGATTAAGCTAATGTCTGTTGTGCGAGAGGTTTATCTATAAACATTGCAGCAAAGCTTTAGATTTTTATCACAATAAACTGCTAGTTGCAATCAAACTCTGCTCAAGTGAAAAACTTGGCCCGTAGTTGTAATTACTACTCTCTTGGCAAAACAAAGGGTAATTACAACATGCAGAAGAAGTGTGCTTGCAACCATGAAGCACTTGATTATAGAGTGGAAAGACAATCAGCACGCAGCAAATTTTGATTGGTCTAAGAAGATATCATTGGCGATTCTAGTTTGGTGGGGATTTGATAGGCCAAATTAAGTCAAGGACAATTTCTTGTTTCAATGCATATAATGGCAAAACATATGTGTATGACATATGTGTATGTCAGTGGTGGCATTCAATTTTTTTTACTACAGGTTCTGTGGGCATAGCTTGGTGGGAATGGCAGGGGAAGGATACTGTAAAATCTCCAGTCAGAGGTGGTATTTTCCGGTTCTCTGAACTACTCAAATTTCCACTACCAGTTCTCCAGAACTGGTCAGAACCTGCTGAATACCACTTCTGGTATATGTGTATGTGTATATACACACATATGTATTCATATCCATTCTTCACTTCTTCACTTTGAGACACACACATATATATTCATATCCATTCTTCATTTCTTCACTTTGAGACATGAACAAAAACTAGAAATATACTCTAATAGTATGGTAAAGAGGGTTTCTTTGGTTTTTCAATCTATCTATTTGCTTTCACACAACGTAATAAGTCAGCCTAGTTATCTCCAACTTTGAAATATTTAAAGCAGCTTTTTACAATAGTAAAATATCTTCTGTAAAAAGAAATGGGGGTAGGGATAAAATGCAGTACAATTAGTTTTCATAGTCTAACATATTATTGTTGGTTTGTACATGAAAAATAATTGTGCTTTATATATCCCAAAACATAAAATACACTTTTAAAGTTACATGCCTAATTTTATTTTTCATCCTTGTCATTTCTTTTTCTTTCCTTCATAATATATTTTGCCCCAATATCTATGGGTTAAGAAAGACAGAATATCTTAGATCTCAGGGGAATCACAAAGGGAAAATGGGGGATGAAGGCTAACGCAAGGTGTCACTTATGCAAATTAAGCAATTCATCAATCATGTATCTGATGAAACTTGTTCAAATTGGCTCCTGTGCAAGGAAAGAAAATTGATTAATAACTTAATGTAATGAAGGTGAACCAAAGTGTTAAAGAAAACATTCTTAAGTGTTGAAAAGTTATATTCAAATGTTAAGTGAAGATTTGTCTCAGCCCCATAGTAACAGTAAGCTGGCAGAAATTCAGTAAACAAAATGATAAATTGTGGTTGCAAAAGAAAACAGTGGCTGAAGATGATGAAAGGAATTTAGAGATGACCTTAGTATCCAGGGGTTGAAGCAAGCACAAGAAAAAAATTCAAAATAGCTTGGCTTTTATTAGCATAAGTGACAAAAACTTGGACAGACTTTCAAGATTTTGCTATCCCAACCTGCTCTACAACAATATAGAAGCTTTCCTGGAATCTCTGTAGTGTCTGTTTCTTCACTTGGCCTTTATAAATGACTTTTGTGATCATATTAAAAGCAAATGTATTCTTTTTGCTGATGATGTAAAACTATTCAACACCACCAACAATACTGCTACCCTTCAAAAAGACCTTGACTATGTGTCAGAATGGTCAAACAAATGGCAACTTCAAATCTCAACAAACAAATGCTCTGTCTTACATATTGGCAAAAAATAATAATCATAAAATAAAATACAACTGAGTGGACATGACCTTGTAGACAACCCCCACTCTGTCAAGGACCTTGGAGTACTCATCTCTAATGACCTAAGTGCTAGAGCCCACTGTAACTACATAGCCAAAAAGGCATTAAGAGTTGTTAATCTAATCCTACATAGCTTCTTCTCTGGTAATATCACACTATTAACTAGAGCATACAAAACATTTGCTGGACAATTCTAGAATACAGCTCATCTGTCTGGAACCTGCATTGCATATCAGACATTAATACTATCAAGAGGGTCCAGAGATATTTCACAAGAAGAGTCCTCCACTCCTCTCCTCACAACAGAATACCTTATGCCACCAGACTTGAAATTTTAGGCTTAGACACCTTAGAACTACACCGCCTTCAGTCCGACCTAAGCATAGTACATAAAATTATCTATTGCAGTGTCCTACTTGTCAATGACTGCTTCAGCTTCAACCACAACAATGCATCAGCACACAATAGATACAAACTCAAGGTAAACCGCAAACTCAATTGCAGGATATATGACTTCCTCCCCAAACACCAAAAATTTTAACCTTAGACCATTTATTGTAGACTTCACCCCATTCCTAAGAGGTCTGTAAAGGACATGCATAAAGCGCACCAACTTGTCCTAATGTTCCCTTTTATTCGTATCCATTTTATGTATTCATAATTATGCTTATACTTATACCTGTTATCTAATACATTCTTGACAAAATTAATTAATTAATTTCCAAGGGCTGATAAGGAGTGCAGAGGAAAGCATTTGTGTGGAACTAATGTTATGAGGAGAAATATATGGTGCTTAGTTTGACATGGATTCATTTCAATGAATAAAAGAAAATGTAGGGATTATAGAAATAATTGCTCAGTTTTCTGGAATTCATTTGTTGTGCCTCAGTGAAAACTATCCCTTTGGAAGTCTACAAATATAGATATTTTTGGTACAGATGTCCATACTCAAGATGTAGGAAATTAGGCCCAGAAGAACCAGAAGTCAGAACCAAAGCAAACACCTGGCAATGTTTCTCCATAACTATGAGCAGGCAGCTTCAAGTAATTAATATAATTTGTTACGTGCTATTGTAGATGGCCAGAGAAGGGCCTTAAAAGGCCAGGTCCTTAAAAGGATCTTGGCCTTCTGCCCACATCCTTCAGCCCTGCCTTGGCACCACTTTTGTTATTCAGTGAAGTAGAAATCTGTTTGAGCTCTTATTGAGCTTTCTTCTTGTTCAGCTGGTGGAAAAGTAAATAAACTAATCCCTACCAGCTGTCAGCATTTGGGGGGACTATATGACTGAAGGTTGGCTTCAAACTCATCTGTGAGATATCAGGTGAGTAGAAATAAAAAACTGTGCCATGTGTGTCCAGTTGACACTAGGAATGAATAATTTATTCCTAGGAATAAATAAAAATGAAAGTTATAGGCATCTGACATTACTACCGTGTTTCTCACATAATAAGGCCGGGCCTTATTTTTTTTTGAGCCCCGAAAAAACGGCTAGGCCGTCTTTTCGGGGGGTGACTTAATTCCCCCCCTTGCATCCTCGCCAACAGCCGCTCCTAACGGGCGATCATGGCCAAGCACAGAGAGCTCCCTACTCCCACCTTTGCTGCAGACACCTTTGGCACCCGCCGCTGTTGCTTTCCCTTCTGCCCATTCCACTGCCACGTTTGGAGCTGCCGCTTCCGTGTTTGGAGTGCCGCCATTTGGAGCTCCAAGCGCGGAAGTGGCAACTCCAAACATGACGGCGAGCGATCTTTTATTTTGGTCTGCGCGGTTCAGAGCGAGCAAGAGAGGAGACTGCGATGCCTCCATCCGAGATGGCAACCTCACTAGTGGATCACAACGTGGCTGGAAGCCGAATCGGCGGGATCGATGGCGATCTTTTGGAGCGAGAGGAAAGGGAGAGAAGAGTTGCGAGGCATAATTTGCAGGAGGAAGTGGGTGTACCCCACGGCAGGGAGCCCAAGGAAGAAGGGCTGGTAGGCAATGGAGAGCGTCCCGTAGCTCCGGAAGCAGCCTAGAGGCGCGCCCGGGAAGAGGCGCAGATGCTGCCTTGTAGTCCCCAAGCCAACTGCGTGCGCCGCCTTTAGTTATGTGCGCTCCGCGCTTTGGGCATCTCCGTGTGATCGCGACCCTGTCCTTTCCACCTGGCGCCCTTGCTGCTTTCTGGCTCTTTAGCAAGGCATCGCGGTCTCCCTCTCATGCTCGCTCTGAACTTCACGCGGACCAAAATAAAAAGATCGCCCGCCGTCATGTTTGGAGCTTCCGCATTTGGAGCTTCCGCCGCTGTTTGGAGCTCCAAACAGCGGCAGTGCTCCAAACACGAAGCCGGTTGCTAAAGAGCCAGAAAGCACCAAGGACGCCAGGTGGAAAGGACAGGGTCGTGATCACACGGAGATGCCCAAAGCGCGGAGCGCACATAACTAAAGGCGGCGCACGCAGTTGGCTTGGGGACTACAAGGCAGCATCTGCGCCTCTTCCCGGGCGCATCTCTAGGCTGCTTCCGGAGCTACGGGATGCTCTCCGTTGCCTACCAGCCCTTCTTCCTTGGGCTCCCTGCCGTGGGGTACACCCACTTCCTCCTGCAAATTATGCGTCGCAACTCTTCTCTCCCTTTCCTCTCGCTCCAAAAGATCGCCATCGTATCCCGCCGATTCGGGCTTCCAGCCACGTTGTGATCCACTAGTGAGGTTGCCATCTCGGATGGAGGCATCGCAGTCTCCCTCTCTTGCTCGCTTTGAACTTCGCGAGGACCAAAATAAAAAGATCGCCCGCCGTCATGTTTGGAGCTGCCACTTCCGCGTTTGGAGCTCCAAATGGCGACCGCACTCCAAACACGGAAGCGGCAGCTCCAAACGTGGCGGCGTAATGGGCAGAAGGAAAGCAACAGCGGCGGGTGCCAAAGGTGTCTGCAGCAAAGGTGGGAGTAGGGAGCTCTCTGTGCTTGGCCATGATCGCCTGTTAGGAGCGGCTGGTGGCGAGGAATTCCGGCCCGCCGGGCGCTCCTAATGGCAAGTCTCCCCGCCCTTCCCCCTTATTTTGCATATTTTAAAATAGGCCTAAATTTGGGGGGAGGGGCTTAATTTGATTTTATGCCCAAAAAACATGCTGGGCCTTCCTATTGGTGGAGGCCGTATTGTTGGAGAAACACGGTAGAAGCCCAATAGAGTTTCTAAAGACATTTAATAAACATACTGCTATTAAGAAAAAAAAATTCATTTTGTAAAAGGAAAAGACAATCTAGAGGGGAAATATCTATAAATGACTAATGGATTCAAAATATACGTGGTTGGCTCTCCATCCTGCTTGCTAAGTAGTTCCTGTACTATTAACCTTAGCAAGTTCATGTGATTCTCTAACATGCTGTTCTATCAGGAAGTTAGGCAGATATTTCCAGAATTGTTTCTTATATAGATCCTATGCTAAAGGCATGCTGCTGCATTGCCAAGATACAGTGTGGAACAAGGCATAATGGAAATTTTGAAAATATTCCTGTTTTTTTCTAACAGCATTATTTTTATTAGTACATTGCAGTTATGAACCACCTTTCCTCTGAAAGCCTACTATGTGAGATAGCTTACAACTCTGTAACATAGAATGGGCTGATAGTGATTGGGTTAAACTGACCTGGTGAGATCCTTGGCCTAGCAGAAATTTAATGAGAATGTTACTGGTCTCAAGTCCTACTTCTTAATCACTATGAAAATGGTTAGGAATGGCACAGTTATCATGTTTTTCAGTGATTTATTTCATGTTTCAAGTTGCATCAATTACATGGAGGCAAGCTACTTATTTAAACAAATTGCTATATAATAACTGTATATTAAACAGTTTTTTTTCTATTTTGCCTATGGAAGATTGAACTCCATCCTTTATCTGAACAATGAAATATGGAGAATGAGTAGCGAGACACGTTGCCTCATTCCATTGTCTTAGGAGGCACTCTGGGATGTTATAGTTTTTCTTATGTTGCTGAGAATTTCCATTTCAAGAGATTCAAACATGAAAAATGTTATAGACTTGTCTTGCATGGAGAAAACTAAAGTACAGGAAAATCAAATACAGAGAACCGATCAGGAGGGCTTCTACCTGAGGAGGGCATTCTCCATTTTGCTTTTACCTTGGTTGAATTTGATCTAATCACCCCAAAGGTTGTCTAAAAGCCAATAGAAACAGCCCTGGAATTAGTAATTTGGAGAGCAAACAGCAACCTTACCTTCAGTACCTGGTCAGATTATGGAAGGAGAAGGGGGTGACCATTTCTTTCCTTTGAGAGATTCAGCAGTTTTTCTCTTGAGTAAAGTGGCTAATGGCCCCATACCAGTTAAACTCTCTGAAAATATCTGTTGTTGGAACTAGAGAGAATCAAAGCTATCACGTTGCATGCATGTTTGCATTTGGCATCATTACAATGACATAAATGTGGATATAATCTGCTGCAGATAGAGAGGTAGTTTAAATAAAACTGACTATAAAACAATGTGACTGATATTCCCCTTCAAACATATTTCAGATAGCCATTGTGTTTTTATTTGTTTCTATCATGATGGACAGCATGCACAGGAACCTAGTGTCACATGCAATTAGCTTTATCTCCAATTCTAATTAATAACATCAGACACACTGTCTCTTTTACCTCCCACTTTAAAAGCCTGATCATTTACTTTAGATAATAGTTTTTACTTTAAACAACTAATTCTCAATCCTTGCAATAAACAAAACTGGCATAGTGCCAAGGGACTGTCTGGTACAGCCAAATAAACATGAACCATAGGATGGAGCTGCTATAAGAGCACAATTCTCTGTATTTTGTTTAAAATTGCAGATGCCTCTGTACCACTTAGCTTAAGGGAATCCACTTCTGCTAATACTGATGCATAGGGCACATGAGCTGGAATATGAAATATTGTTTACCAGAAGCATCCCATTTCTTTCCTGAACTCTCTTATATCAGTTTTAATATCCACTTGTATGTTGATAGACATGAACCATTGTAAAAATAGCTTTATCAACAGCTTTTCTGAAACACAAGGATAAGGCAACAAAAATCTACTCATCAGCTTTGGCAATATTGTACAGATATCCAGTCCCAACACAAAGGTATATTGTATTCTTAGGTCACATTGACTGGTGGCATCATCTCTCATTAATGCAAAAATTAGCATTTCTGGAATGATTCAGAAGGAAGGTGGCATTGATATCCTCTAAGATTTGGCACCGAGCAAAAAGTTGAGGTTGGACTGTGTGTTTATCTTGTATTGAGCTAGGAAGTCAATGCCCCTTTTTCTTTTTCTTTCTTTTTCTCTTCTCTCTTGTATCACACATACCCTTTTCCCCATTTCCTTTCCCTTCCTTAATTTCCTATTATCTTTTCTTTTTTGTATTTTATACATCAAAATAAAAAGGATAAAGTGGAAAAAATATTGACACCCCCTAAGATTTGGCACCATAAGTCAATATGTACTCAGCCTTAGCCCAAAACCAACTTTGAGTACATACAGGTGAAACTCAAAAAATTAGAATATTGTGCAAAAGTTCATTTATTTCAGCAATGCAACTTAAAAGGTGAAACTAATATATGAGATTGTACATAGAAAAATGTTGGACCTCTGAAAAGTATAAGCATGCATATGTACTTGGTTTGGGCCCCTTTTGCAGCAATGACTGCCTCAATGTGGCGTGGCATGGAAGCTATCAGCCTGTGGCACTGCTGAGGTGTTATGGAAGACCAGGTTGCTTCAATAGCGGCCTTCAGCTCTTCTGCATTGTTCGGTCTCATGTCTCTCATCTTTCTCTTGGCAATGCCCCATAGATTCTCTATAGAGTTCAGGTCAGGCAAGTTTGCTGGCCAATCAAACCCAGTAATCCCATGGTCATTGAACCAGGTTTTGGTGCTTTTGGCAGTGTGGGCAGGTGCCAAGTCCTACTGGAAAATGAAGTCAGCATCCCCATAAAGCTCATCTGCGGAAGGAAGCATGAAGTGCTCCAAAATCTCCTGGTAGGCGGCTGTGTTGACCCTGGACTTAATGAAGCACAGTGGACCAACACCAGCAGATGACATGGTTCCCCAAATCAACACAGACTATGGAAACTTCACACTGGACTTCAGGCATCTTGCAGTGTGTGCCTCTCCATTCTTCCTCCAGACTCTGGGTCCTTGGTTGCCAAATGAGATGCAAAAGTTGCTCTCATCAGAAAAGAGGACTCTGGACCACTGAGCAATAGACGAGGTCTGTTTTTCTAGCCCAGGTAAGACGCTTCTGACATTGTTTGTTGTTCAGGAGCAGCTTGACAAGAGGAATACGACATTTGAAGCCCATGTCCAGGTTCTGTCTGTGTGTGGTAGCTCTTGATTCACTGACTCCAGCCTCAGTCCACTCCTTGTGAAAGTCCCCAATACTTTTGAATGGCCTTTTCTTGACAATCCTCTCCAGGCTGTGGTCATCCCTGCTGCTTGTGCACCTTTTTCTTCCACACTTTTCCCTTCCACATAACTTTCTATTAATGTGCTTTGATACAGCACTTTGGGAACATCCGACTCCTTTTGCAATTACCTTTTGAGGCTTTCACTCCTCATGGAGGGTGTCAATGATGGTTTTCTGCACAACTGTCAGGTCAGTGGTCTTTCCCATGATTGTGCTTCCTACTGAACCAGACTGAGAGACCATTTAATGGCTCAGGAACCCTTTGTAGGTGTCATGGCTTAATTAGCTGATTAGAGTGGGAAATTTTGAGCCTAGAATATTGGACCTTTTCACAATATTATAATTTTCTGAGATTGTGGATTTGGGGTTTTCATGTGCTGTAAGCCATAATCATCTCAATTATGACAAATCATGGCTTGAACTTGCTTTGCATGTAATGAGTCTATCTCATACATTAGTTTCACCTTTTAAGTTGCATTACTGAAATAAATGAACTTTTGCATGATATTCTAATTTTTCGAGTTTCACCTGTATATCAGATGCTTTGAGCTCTGGTCTTCCACCGTGCACTGCCAATGCCAATCATTTCCAATGTTGTTTAAATCTAACTTGCATTCTACATAGACACTGTATTTAACATCACCATCTATAGATTAAAGAGGCATTCAGCATAGTGTAGTCCTGCTTGTGAAGCTCAGAGGCATAGATAGCAAGTCAGCCAATCATTGATCTGGTCCATTCAATCTAATCAATAGTTGAATTAAATGAATGTAAGCCAAACAGTGCTCACATTCCCCTGCTCAAACTTGTAAGGCATTAAGTTCATGACCATCCCCAGATTTTTAGCCTCTATGGAGTAACAAGCCAACCCATCAACCTTCCCTCATAGAAAAAAAGGAACAAAAAAATATTTCCTTATTTAAAGGTTGTATATACTATCTTTTCTTCACATTGCCTTATAAAATTAAAATGAATAGAAAAAAGAAACAAGGCATCCTCGCTTAACGATGCTATTGGGGACCAGAAACTTTGTCATTAAGCAATACTGTCATCAGTCAAAAAGTCATATGATCGCTTTGCTTAGGGACAGCAGTTCTGGCAGTCCTGGTGTCCATCATTAAATTAGGACTATGGGGTCACTGAGTGAGAACTCGCATGATTGCAATTTACAATTTTATGCTGGTTTCCCCATTGATTTTGATTGTAAGAAGCTGG
This sequence comes from Notechis scutatus, assembly GCF_049901735.1. Taxonomy (NCBI): domain Eukaryota; kingdom Metazoa; phylum Chordata; class Lepidosauria; order Squamata; family Elapidae; genus Notechis; species Notechis scutatus. Next base: position 97,830,398 of record NC_142010.1, read on the forward strand.
CAGGGAAGTTGCAAATCACAATCAAGTGACTACGAAATGCTGTGACAGTTGGCAATTAGACAGACAAAATAAAGAAATAAAACCTTAAAATAATTTAAAATGGATACATTTCAAAACATAATAGTTGAGCCAATAAAACAAAAGACCTGGGGAAATATTACTTCCTTACACACATAAAAAAAGAGCTTGCTTCAGTTCCAGTGACAAATTTGCTTTTGGTGTAGGCAGCCATCTTCTGATGTTCTCTCTTTTTGTGATACACCAATACAAATGCTTCTTCTTGGCTTCACAGTAACTAGAGAAAGATCATATCATGAGAATTTCAGCATAGATTTCTTCCTACATCTCAGGCATTTATGTTATTTGCAAAGACTTTTCTCTCACAATCTCAAGAACTAGAGCAGGGGTGTCAAACTCACTTCAGGGTGGCGTCATGTGATGCATTGGGACTTTTTTCCCTTTCACTAAGTGTGGGCATGGCCAGTGTGTGACGCATCCAGCCTGCAGGCTGGGAGTTTGACAGCCCTGAACTAGAGGAATCATTGCAGAGTCAGTGTACTTGAGTTCTTCATCCCTTTCTGAATGTAAGTCCATACCCTTCCCCCACATTCATAGATTAGTTCTTATTCCCATATATCACTAGGGTATGGTAGAGCACATTTATATTTCAGGAACAGGCAAGGATTGGAAGAGAAGAACCAGAAAAATGCTGTAGAGTGTGTGGAATATGTTTATGTATGAAAGAATGGGTAAGTTTTATGAACTTATTTGAGCATGGGCTCTCATTTTAAGATTAACAGTCCTTAAAATGTTGGCCACTGATTTCACTGCAGATCAAGATAAACATTGCAGAATTCTATAATTATGGACTTTATATTTCCATAAAAAAACAATGTTGGCTTTCCAGGCTAATCATACCTCTGTCCTATTATCCATTACCTAGCTAACTCAAGATATATAAGAACAATAATTCATTTACAGGGGCAAAATATTGACTATAAACTCAGATTCAGGTCAATCACATGTGAATGCAATCAGAGGTGGTATTCAGCAGGTTCTGACCAGTTCTGGAGAACCAGTAGCAGAAATTTTGAGTAGTTTAGAGAACCAGCAAATACTACCTCTGACTGGAGATTTTACAGCATTCTTCCCCTGCCACGCACACCAACCACGTCCACAGAACCGGTAGTAAAAAAAAAATTGAATCCCACCACTGAATGCAATGTACAAAATATTTAGCTGTTTGTCTGAATGGGTATTTCTAATAAAATTAAATGGAACTTTTGATCCCAATTTCTCATATACATTTTGGACAAAAAACAAAATAAAAATGAATATCATTTTGATATCTTAGGCTTGCCGCTGTTTGTAGTCTGGAGGACATTCACTTTCAGTTTCCCTATGTTGCTTATCTCTAGATTAACCCTTTCATCTTGATCTTTTTTCCTCCTTCTTCAAAAAATGAGATCAATTTCAGCAACACAGGTTACAAACTTGATGTGATTATAACTCAAAACTTGTCAGGACTTTTCTATTATCAGCTGTACACAAGGTATTTGAGCTGCCTAATACTGTATCTGAAGTAAAATTTCATGCACAGAAAAACAGGCTGAGATTCTTGGGCTTTGTTATGATTGGATCTGTATGGTTTTAATTTCCTTTGTATGGTTGGAGAGGAATCCTTTTAAAATCAGCATCTACAAAGGAAAATGTTCTTTTTCAAAATATATAGAGCTTTAAAAAGAGTTTGCTGTTATGATGTATTCGGTTACTAAAACTGAAATGGCCACCTGGCATGGACAGATAAAAATGCAGAAGTGATTTTCAAAAGGTAGTTATTTTTGAAGCTATCATATTTTTAGAAGTCATAACAGTGAATGCAATTCACTAGGAACAAACATACTTGATATATCTTCTATGATTAGCAATATTATAATATTCGCACATACAAAAAATAATTAAGTCAAAATTCAAGTGAGATGGACAATTTCCACATGATGAAGAAAAAGAAAGAAAAAAAGAAAATGAATTATTGCAGGCTAAATGCAATTATTTTTGGATGACAGATGCAGAAATTATATGTTAACAACTGTCAAAATGATAGAGTGAAAAGATTTATTTTTCTGTTGGAAAAAATGTGGTTATAATTTATATAAAAGTCTTAACTGAGTTTTTTATTGGACAAAAAGTGAAGAGCACAGTATACAAATAGTTAAACTGTTATCTCCTTATCAATTTCAGTTGTATGCTGAATTAATGATGCAATGTTTCCAGAATACAGTGCTGAAGTACAGACCGTTAACATTATGATCAGTCATCATATTTATATATTATTTTGCAGAGGGAGGATTAATTCAACACTAAATAAAAAAAGAGTTATGTTCAGCACAACTAACTATAACAGAGCTCTAGTAATAATTGTAATATTTCATGGGGAATCTATGGTTCCATATACTAACATTGTTTGGGCATTCATATTTTGGCTTACTAAACTATAATATATACAGGCCCAGGGAAAATGTGCCACTTGCGGATAAGCCAACCCTCAAATTTTTTGTATGTTTTAATTTGCAGAATTGGCTTATCTATGGATGGCACATTTTTCACGGTATTTTGATTAAAAATTTGATGGTCTGCTGGTTTATCCACAAGTATATATGGGATATAAGGGTACTTTTAAAAAGCTGAGAGAAAAATCTACCTTATATATTCACGAATAAGCCCATCCGTAGATAAGCTGAACCCAATTTTGGGAGATGTTTTTTGGCACTTAAATTTCTCGACTTATCTACAAGTATATATGGTGTGTGTATATATATATATATATATATATATATATATATATATATATATATATATATATATATATATATATATATATGTGGTATCTGTGATACTCAAAATAGTATTTGGATTAAGATCTCTGAAACAGAACAACTGGAACCAATAATACCATGTTTTCCAATTAAGGAGAGATTACAGCACTAAACTCTTCTGATACATAAAATTACAAAATTGTACTTCATTGTTAACTGGGGGATCTTATACCATTTTATAGACACTAATTATGTTAATACAGTGGATGAACTGCTGATAAACTTAATTTAAAGGACACTTGATCATGAAATTCCAAGTATTCTTTCCAGTTTGCTTTTGATTAAAAAAATCTTCTTTATCGTATCTTCTATGAAAATATCAATAACATATTATCAATATGTAAAACATGTCTGGATTAAACTACTTGAATTATAGTTTTCAATCTAAATGTACATTTGCATCTATTGAATGTGACTTCTATGAAAACTGTCTATGGTTGAAGGGAGTTATGACCATGTGATTTGAGTAGCATTCTGTTGAAAGAAAGAAATTGACAAACCATGAATCTGTTTGCTGAAGACATGACTCGTGTTATCAACCACAGAGAGTTTCAGCAGTGCCAAGAGCCTTTTTTAATTTTAATAAAAATGTTTCAGAAGTTATACCTTTCGAGCCTATTGTTTAAAATTATATGACTCTGCTTTGCTAATATTGAAATGTAATTTGCTAAGATGCACCAACCTGCAGGCAGAATTACTAGAAATGTGACTAAGAAAAAAGACTATTGAGCACCTTAAAGGGTTGATAAAAGAGAAGTTTTTAATTGCTGGGTCACTAGTTCAAATGCAGGCCAAATCAACTCAGTGGAATAGCCACTAATAATCTGCAGTTAGTAAAGCATCCAATTATATAGGCCAAAATTTAAAAATGCCAACTGAAGTATTTCATAGAGAAGTATGTCAAGAATATATTATTTACAGAAGGTATAATTCTTACATAATTCATATATAATATGATGTTCATGTTACTTTGGTGATATATAATTACATTGTTTACATTTATTTAAAGGGTTTCATAGCTTCCATCTAGATCATAGTTATATAATGTTTTTGATATCAAGATAATCATGGACAGAATTAAGATTGAAGAAAGGGGTCATGGAACAGAAAAATGAGCACATTATATTTGTTAAAGGCATTCAATTTTCCTGAGATTACTGAAGGTCACTGTTTCAAATATATATTTATATATAAAATGGACAAAAATAACCAAACTATGTGTTTGTACAGTGTGCTGTTCGTATAGAATTTTGTTTTGTTCTTTAAACATAGAGGAGAAAAAGGTAAAAAGTATTTTGACCTCCAACCATGCAAATTCTAAATGAGGCAGATGATAGATAGATAGATAGATAGATAGATAGATAGATAGATAGATAGATAGATAGATAGATAGATAGATAGACCATGTTTTCCCAAAAATAAGATCCTGCCCTGGCCTCCTTTTTGTCAGAGGCCTTCAGGAACTACTTCTTCTATGGCTGGCAAGACTTTCCTGAAGGCATCTGCAGCTGATAACAGAGCTCTGGATTGATCTGGGGCTTTGTTATCAGCTACAGAGGTGTTGTGGTTAGCCGGCAGCAGATGTGGACAGCTGAGGAGAGCAAGGACTCAGATGAGGGGCCAGGACCATTAGGGAGTAGACTGCTGCCTTCAGAGATTGTGGGGGATGGAAGCAGCGATGAGGAGGTTCCCGAGGAGCCTGTGCCTAGTGCACATGCGTGCAGGATTGCTCGCAGGAAAGAGCAGCTACAACAGCACAGGTTACTCGGGAGTAAGGCTGCAAGGTAATGGCCACTCCTTCAAGAAGATAAATGTGCAGCGAACATTCTTTGTAGGAAGCAAAGACATTTTGAAACTCACCCTCGTGGACATTGCAGTTGGTATTTGAAGACTCTTATGTTATAAACTATTTCTTATCTGTTGTTTTTTGGCAGCCTTGTAAAAACTTGGCAAGGCTCTTTCTTGTCAGAACTAATTAGTTGGAAGCAGCCTTTTATCTGTGAAGAAACAGAATTTATAGATGAAACATTGAAAGGTTGTGCTGCTGCCTTTGCCTTGTTTGCTGTCTTGAAAACAGCTTTGGATCAGAACAAGAGGCCTTCAGGAAAGCATTACCAGCCTTGCCGGCTGCAGAAGAAATGGGCCAGCAAGGCAGGTGTCAGGATGTGTGAGGCCTGTCCAAAGGTAAGTAGTAGGGCAGCTCCACTACCCCCATCCCCACTCTAACTTATTTTTTACCTGTGCACTCTGGAGTGGGTGGGGTCTTAATTAGGCCTTATTTTGGGGGTAGGGCTTATATTGGGCATACATGTAAAAATCAAGCTAATACTTTCAGGGAAGGTCATATTTTGGGTGGAAACAGGGTAGATAGACAGACAGACAGATGATAAATACATCTTGGAACAACATGTGTGTGTGTGTAATACACACACACATCCACACACACATAAAATATATATTGAAATGACAATTAAAATAAATTATAAGTTAAAAAGGAAGAAATGAAGGTGATGAAAAAAAAGTTTTATAACTGTCAAATATAAATGTAAACATGCAGTTCAATTATGGAACTACATGAGACCTGGTGTACCACTCATGGGGCGATATGTATGCCTAAGTGCTATTAATATGGGGCTAAGGGAGCCTGGAAATTAAAAAAAAATAGCAGAAAACCTCTCTGCACAGAGAAGGAACAGAACAGAGTACAAAGGATTTGACCAGGATTGGGTGTACATTCTGTACCATCTCTTAAATTAGTTCAGATACTGTTAATTGATTAAAATGGGTTTACATTTTTAACAATATATCTATATCTATCTAACTATCCATTTAACTATCCATCTAACTATCCATCTAACTGTCCATCTATCCATCTATCTATCCATCCATCCATCCATCCATCCATCCATCCATCCATCCATCCATCCATCTATCTATCTATCTATCTATCTATCTATCTATCTATCTATCTATCTATCTAAAGTTTATCCAAATCATTAGAGACCTGATAGGTCTTGTGTAGCGGAAATTTGATACCTCCTTTGCTATTTTTACAGTCAATTCTTCCTTTACCTATCCAGCAGTTGTTTCACTAACAGAGATTGTGTTCAGGAAATAAGAAGACTCCTCAACAACAGCATCCTGCCTCCCACAAAGAGAAATTTGTTTCCTAGAAACTCACAAACAACACATGGAAGCAATGATTTACTCCAGCTAGTTGTTTCAGTAGCAGACATTTAAACGGGACTTTTAACATGATAGCTTAATAAAGAATAAAGATTTTATCGGTGGAAAATTCTTCATCTATGAATTTATCTCCTTCTTTTTACAGCCTACTAAAAAAAGACTATTATCACTTCTTCTGAAAAAATAATGTTAATTAATTTTGAACTAGTGTCAAGAAGTATTTCTGAATCCAGTTCCTTTTCCTTAAGTATCCTGTGGAGGATGAAAAGAAGAACTTCTTATCCTTTGTCTCCAAAGCAACTGTTGAAATGTTCGCTTTAGCTCAAGGGAAACTTTATCTAAATGCAGTCCTCTTTCTTCTAGTAATTGATTTGTTTCACAGGAAGGAAATGAATCAACCCTCCTTTATCCCCTGCTGAAATTCCTTGTGGGTCTCCACTTGTAATGGCTATTACAAACACGGCTTTATAGAGTGTCCAGAAGCATCTATCTATCCAAGAATCCATCTATATTTTGAAGCCAGATTTAGCCTGAGATGCTTGATGTCCTATAACGTTCAGGAACAGTTTAACTGCTAAGGGAGTTGAACTGTCAGCCACCTAATGTTTGCAAATAGTTCAGCTCCTTTGAGAGAAGTGAAAGGCCAGTTTGGCTAGGGAAAATACTGAGCAAAGGGCAGAGGAACAAGTTGAGTAAGTAACAGAACTGCATAGAAATGGTTCCCTGATGGTAGATCTAAGCTAAGTAAGCTGCCAGATACTGACCTGAACATGACTTTTTAAGAGCTACCATGGCAAAGTGCCACATTGCTCTTCCTCTCTCTGTCACTGTTCACAGATGCTCAGAGAGGAGATTGATGACAAGGAAGAAGCCCATTTCATACCACAGTGCTTTGTTAGCAACAACATACTAGAGATATTTCACAATTGCAGTAGTTATAAAATATTTTTTAATTCCCTCATTATTCATGAGTTTTCGCTATGCTGAATGATAGGAACTGTAGTCCTCAAGGTTGAAGCCAAGATAAAAGCAGTTCCTATAATTAATAACAGTTTGCTTCAGCCATGTTTGTGCTTGAACTATGTTAGTATTTGATCGCCATGAGGGAAAATACACAGTGAAAATTAGCATTCTGGTCAGGACACTCATTCATGTAGAAAAAAAAATCATGTCTCACATAAGCATTGCATTAAATCTCATATATGAAACCAGAGAGAAGGGGGAGGGAGGGGTGGAGGGAGGGAGGGGGAGGGAGGGAGAGAGAGAGAGAGAGAGAGAGAGCATGTCTGTGTAAATGGAGGACTTTAGGACTATCCAGTCTTGTCGAAACTGAATGCTTTGATAGTTTAAAAATAAAAACAAGTATATTCCTTAGAGGAGGAAAAGGACAGCATCCATAGTTAAGCAAGCACTTCATTACAGTCCTATCTTGGCCATCAATTACTGTTTACTTGTCAGCAGAAATCAAGACACCTACAGGGTATATCTTGAAGTTAACCTATTGGATGTTTAAAGAGCTATTAAAGAGATGCTTGATCTTAGCACAGGGTCTTTTTGAAGTTGTGATCTAATGGCAGGTTATTTTTATGTTCAGTGATCAGACAATTAATGAGGTAAAATAGTGGGAAGACTTAATAGGCTTAATAGAATCATTGTGGCTCAGTCACAAGGTAACCTTTCCATTTAGAACTAAGGAAGGCAGCAGAAGACAAGCCAGAAATGTGGGCTACACAAGTTGAAAGCAGAAAGAAAATAGAGGAAAATAAACAAGGCATGTGTGTTTTCTTTTTTAATCTCTTTATTAACTTTCTGTGGTAGGATCATAAATATTTAGTGTCTACCTTTGATATTTCCCCTTCATTTTTTATAGGAGTCTCACATATATGGCCAGAGAGACTAGTCTTATCAGACCAGAATCATTCTTCAGTCCTATAAAACAATTGTATCATGCATCATGAAAAACTGGACTTTGGTTATTTTATTTACATCCTACCTTTTGTGCAGGATCTCAAAGCAGCACTAATGATAAAAAATGCAGCTAATCTGTTATTAGGTCTATTAATGAACAGGAGCAAATGAACAGGAGCAAATGAACAGGTTATTAATGAACAGAAACAAAGCAGCACTAATGATAAAAAATGCAGCTAATCTGTTATTAGGTCTATTAATGAACAGGAAAAGCTCAGGATGGACCAATCAATGGAATGGATTTGGAGAGAAGGGGGGCTCTGTTAGAAGGGCACTTTTCCCCAACAGTCACATTCAGGGACTTTGGAAGTTACTAATGGAAGACAATATTTGTGGCTGTGAACTTAAGGGTCTTGAGTGCCATCCAAGCTGGGCTGTTCTCTTGCAGACATTCCATGACCAACTTATAACCTACATAATCTCAGGATGCATGTTGAACTGAATTCCCATGACTGAGAGTAGACTTTTAATCCGAGTCTTGATAATCCAACATTTAGCCATTTCCACTAACCAAAACTTTCCAGAGTTTTCATAAAACAAAGAAACAGTTGAGCTTCCTAGAATTGTTCCAGACAAATTGTTTGACATTTGGGCAATCACTCATTAATGCAGAATAACATTTCAAAATGAGATGTTTACTTCAACATGGATGTGGATATGTGTGTCTGTGTGTGTGTTGATGGGTCCATCTTACTGTTTGGTTTTTTTAGTGTCATGTGTAAAATGGCTGGCTGGGAAAGGGCATACCCAGTTGAAAAAAAATGGCTACAAATATGATATAAAATAATTACAATAATTACCACTGCAACAAAAGACCTATTTCACAGAAGGGAAACAGAAAAAAGATTATAAAGTGAGTAACTTTCCCAAAAGATCATAAAGCAGGAAAAGACCTGAGTTCCCAAACACAAAACCAACCATTTGAAACCATGGCTTCAGACTGAATGCTATTACATAGAAAGCAAACCAACTGATTTCTTAAATCATATTAAAAGAATTGTTTTCTACTATTAATACACTGCCCATACACTCAAGGAGCAGCACTTATTCCTTCCCTGCACAGTACAGGAATCCAAAATAATGCATCCCTAATAGGTTTCCATCAGGAAAGAAGATACAAATTATTATTACTGGTGGTAATAATACCAGTGTGGTATAATGGTAAAGCCACGAGGCTATAAACTATGAATTCTAGTCCCTTAGTCACTGAAGAGATATGCTTATCCTCTCTGTGCATATTTGGTTTTTATAACATTTTTTTAAATGTAGATTTTTATATAATTTGCAGTTGTTTCTATCTTTATAGTTTTTATCTGACTGTTGTATACTGCCCAGAATCACTTTTGATGAAATGGACAACAATACAAATTTGATTAATTAATTAATTAATTAATTAATGGTGCCATCTCGGGCACAAAAGCAAGCTGGGTGAACTTGGGCCTGTCAGTCTCTCTGAACCATAGGAAGCAACAATGATAAACCATTTCTGAAAAACCTTGTCCCCAAAACTGGAGGGACTAGTCCAGGCAGTTGCCAGGAGTCAACCCTGACTTAAAAGCATGAAAAAAGTAGTATTGTCAGTGTAGTATTAAATTAAAATCATACAACCTGTGTATATGGCCCTAATGTTTGTAACCAGAAATCTCTGCTGACCAAATAAAGGAGAAGCAAATCTGTTTGGGGAGATGGGAGAGAAGCATTTTCATTAAAGTACAGGAGCTTTTTTCGCCAAGAACATAGCCTAGGACTTAATCGCATGCAGTATGGGTTCAAAAAAGTGTGTATCCATTCCCTGCCTTGTTGTTTTGCCTTCAAAAAGTGGGTTGTAAATATAATGGCTTTAATTAATTCAAGATCTGGTGAGGAAAGAACATTTTTCAGTATAGCAGATTTCTCAGTGGCTTATGTTACATCTCTTTGAATAATCTAGTAAGTTCATGGTTCAGAATAGAATGGAATTCATCCATCTATGACACTAACAGCAACTGGGAGATAAAAATGAAATAGATCCCCTGATGTGTCCCACACATTCTTGAGCATCCCCAGGACTTGTGCAGTACAACAGAAACCCAACCGTTACAATTGCTGCTCTTTCTGAATTCTAAGAACTCTTGGATAAAAAGACTGGGATGTGATGGAGAAAACAACTTTTAGTGAAGGGTGGATTCAGTGTTATTTATTCTTTTGTCTAGACCATTGTCAAGGTAATGTAGAAGATTTTTTTTCTTTTTATATGTTTTTCTTAAGTGAATATCATTCAGATATGTCTTGTGAAAACAAAATGTCAAAATGGAAAGAACATAGTCCTGGAAAGCAACTAACAATTTTCCTTGTTATGGCACCATGCTGTAATCTAGCATTTACAAATCACAGTGATTTGCAGATAATTTTAGCAGATTGAGGCTGTGATATCCTGGTGCAAAAGACACATTCCTGGCTCTTTCTATGCCTTTTTCTTCTGTCATGTAAACAATTGTGTGAGCATTATGATCAAATAATGCTCACACATTATAGAGGGGAAGCACCTATCCAACCTATTTGATTGATCTCAAACATCTCAGCAAGAGCGCCTCTAACTAGTATCTGAAAACAACCAAGGACTCATAGGTAAAATTAGGAAGCTGAGAAACAACTGATTGATTAATGAATTGGATTTGCAGATAGTTTTGGCCTACAGCCATTCAGTCAGTAACTGTACCAAGTTATGATAGTGCTGAATGAATGATACTTATGACTGGTGTGATGGAATGTGTAGATAACCTTTGGAAATGAGGGGAAGAGATGCTGCCCTAGGAAACAATCAGACAAGAAAAGAGGAAGCCTCCAGTGACTTAAAGAAACTCAGGAAAGACCTGCCCTAATTATACAGGTGGTAAAAAGTGGCAGTGGGAAGTTTATACCTTCAGAGTTCAGACTTGAAACATTCTGTTAATATAGTCTTACAATAAAGTAGAATTACCTCATCTAGTTTCATGTCTGTATATCCAGGAGGACTAACAACTGGTTCTTACCATCCCAGGACCCTCAAGGTTATACAATTATTATTGGGTGTTCAACAACCTGTTCGCTGTTGCAACTGATTGCTGAGAGCTTCGTAATAATGTGATCACCATTTGAAACTTTCCCTGTTGGCTTCCTCAGAAAATCAATGGGGAAACTGGCAGGGAAAAGTCACAAGTCACTGGGATAAGTCACCCCAACCCATGCACCCTCCCACAGCTTCTATATACTTGTGACATGCCCATAACTCACACTGCCCCACACACCCTACCTGACCCACGTTGCACCTTCACACATCCTCTCCAACTCACATGATACTCTTGCTCACCCCTCACCTTCTCACACACCCTGTCCAATTCTCCCTTACAACCTCCTCACACCTTTTATGCAAGCTTCCCAAACCTCACCCACAACCCCATGCACCATTTTGATTCTTCCAAACCCAACAGCAGCCACTTAACTGCTTGAGGGCCTGGAACTTTCACTCCCTTGTCTTCAAGGTGTCCTAAAGACAAATGCAAATTACTTCAATAATGCTGCCATACAAAAGTTTTGCTGTTTGACTTAAGGAGCCTTTACTTCTGCTACTATTACAGAACAAACCAAGAGATCAGGTAAGGGGAGAATGCTTTTTAAAATGGAACTACTTGGAAGGAGCACACTCTAAGCTTGTGCATAGTTCATATACATGTATAGAGTCTAAAGCAGGGCTTTCAAACATGCGGCCTGTGGGCCGGATGTATCACATGCTGGCCACACCCATCCCTGGTTTAGCAAAGAGAGAAAAAGTCATGATATGACAATGCCATGATGATGCAAGTTTGACACCTGTGGTCTAAGGCCTTAGCAAAATGATACTGGATATGTAGTTGCAACACACACACACGTTTATATAGACACATGTTCAATAAATACATAGTTCCACACATGAATGTAAAATTACCTGCAATTTTTAAAAGAATTTCTTTTTTTTATTTTCAGAATACTGTCTGCTGCCAGCTCTTCATTTCTACAATTCTATAAAGCCAATAGTTCCATAACTCAGGCAATGAAATACAGCAGCAATAAAACAAAACAAGCAAATTTCTTGTCTTCAGGGTTCCCGATCCTTTTTTACAATCTCTGTGCTTCATGTTCTATAAATAATAATACTCTTACAGTTATGTAGAATGTTATTGGTTTACTATTCCATTAATTAATTAGTAATTGGAAAGAATATAGCATTGTGTTGTACTGATTTTGTAATTGAACAAATCACATGAAAAAAAACAGAAATCAACCTATGAACCTATCAATCCAGGCTGGCATTTGTGCTGAATAATCAAACTCTACCACCTGATTCATTTCTCGCTCTTTTTGCCATTGATGGCATTTTGAAATACCCACAATGCTCAGCTATGATGTTCTGTACAAATACCGTTGGTGTCAGATCAGTAATTTATGAAAGCAATTACCATATCACTATAAACAACTAAAGTAAAGTGCCCTGGGTGTAAAATATGGGCACACTTCAGAAAGAAAAGGTTGAATAAATTTTAGACTCCAATTTGCAGACTAGGGCAATAAAATAAGCTTTTTCTATTGATTTGAAACCCATAGATTAATTCTGGTAGGATGACCTTGTTCCTTCAACAAAATAGAAGTTTAGTTCATCTCATTTTGAGTGCCTCAGACATGTCTTGCCATGTCATTAAGCGAACAATATCAAGTATAGCTCACTCTGTGGGAAGAATACAAATACAATAAAATGAAGCCAGTCAAGAAAGCTTGACTCTTTGATGCTAAGCAAAATAAAACTATATCCTTCAGTAAGACAGTGTCTTTACAAGAATTCCACACAAGTTGATAGCCAGCACATACAGTTTCATTGCTGTCATTTTCTTCTTATAAACACAACTGCTTTTCTGTTCCAGCAGGAAAGCAGTCTTATAAATTACGCCATCGATAGCAACTAAGTAATTGGTGAGAGCAGGAAAACAATCAAATGACTGTGTGAACTGTGCAGTGTAGAAATGTCACAAATCTAACTGACTCTTGGGAAACAAAGGTAAATTTGAGGCAGCTATGGCAGAGGCAGAACTTCTTCTGGCTGAAAATTACGACTTTTGTTCTTAACCACTGATCATCTTCTGCTGATTGTGAAGGGCAAGCACATCTGCATCCACCAGTCCTGTCATGAGCAGGTAATGGGAACAAAGAAAACAACAGTAACCATAGCAACTCCAGGGCAGAGTGTCAGTGTGTGTACTCAGGGGTGCCCAGACCATTTAGGGGATAGTAGTAGACCTCTCCACTTATTAGGGAGTGGCTCCCTACTGAAATACCTGACTGTTCTCTTCGGTACCAACTAATAATCTCACACAATTCTGTCTCACCTCAAGTCAAATAGTTTAAACATCACTTGAAATGAATGGCTCAAAATGTCACCCATAGATTTCAGCAAAGAGGCTGAAAAAAGGATTTTCAAGGCAGTACTGGTTCTATACTCCACGGCTTTTCTTGGTATACTAAAATTAGTACCAAAAAGGGGGAAGGAATAACTCAATAGAAATATAGAAATTATTATTACTTATTATTTTTAAATAAACAAATGTGCACTTTCACACTGTGTTTTGGCAGAGTCTTCCTAAAGCTTGTTATTCATTAAAATTATGTTTATCAGATGCCAAATATGAGTAGTATTGGGGACATTGCTTGATAGCTCACATAGTCTGCTTGGAGATGAATACTGGTATTTGTTCGTTAGCTTATTTTTAGAGCTTCACAATTTATTAGTTAACACAGAGATTGAAGCTTTGGCAGAAATATACCAATATTAATAGCAACTTGAATATGTGCATTTAAAAAAAATAATATCAGCTTCCTTCATCAAGAATCTACTTCATGGATTGTTTTCAAACTGATTTAGCAGAAATAAAAGCCCTGCCTGCCTGCCATTTACTCTGAGACCATAACAGTTCTATTAATGCCTATATTAGGAAAAGAAAAGAAAATCCGAAGATCCGCTAGTAATAAGCTAAAGGTCCACAAAAGCATTAGTTAACAATGGAAGCAGAGAAGCAGATATATTTCAAATAACAAATTGTATTGACTATTCCTACTAAATGAATGCAGCAGAATTATCCTGATCCATGTCTGGAAATGTTGATTCAGTAGACAGTCTGACATAAAGACCATAAGCCATCTGAGGACCACTTTGTTAAAAAAAAAAAACAGTCAAAAGAGTTTAATTAAAAAGGATGAACTTCTACAATGATTTAGAAGTTCATCTGTCATGAGCCCAAAAGGCATTTCTTTTTTCAGGAAGTCATCCAGGGATTCTACCGGTTCAGACCAGTTCTATAGAACCGGTAGTTATGAGTCTGCGCAGTTCGGAGAACCAGTAAATCGCACCCCTGGCTGGCCCCGCCCCTTCCTGCCTGCCCACTTCCTGCCCCACCCAGTTATTCCTCATCTCGCCTGCCATTGCTAATCTGCCTTTGCCTGCCATTGCTGCCTGCTTTCCACCGATGCCTACCTGATATTCCTGGGTCAGTGATGCCACGATATAGTTGGGAATGCTGGTGTTTTGCAAGGTCCAGGGGGCAGGTGAGCAAAGTGCCACTGCAGCAGCTTATATGAGGCCCCCAGAGCCAGGATCGCTGCTTCTACCACCCACGGGTCTTGAGTAGCCCCCCAGCTCTCCCAAAGCACACCAAAGGCTGCCCATTTCCTTTGGGAGGATCAGGGTGGGGGGGTTCTCAAAGCCCCCTGTTGCCACCACTTGGCTGCCCGTCCTTCTCCCACTCGGCAGTTCCAGGGCAGTGGCCAGTGAGGCTGCCTGCCCCTGAAGGAGAACGTCTGTCTCTGCTCCTGGAGAGGGAGGCAGGAAGGGCATCCAAGTGGTGGCAGTGGGGGAAAGATGATGGTGAGGCAGCTGTTGCGATGCCCACTCGCTAGTTTGCTCACATTTCAGTGGCCACTGAGCCCCCGCCTTGGGGATCCTCACCTGATCTGCTCCAAGCGATGCCTGCCCGGTAGGATCCTGCCTGTCAGACATGTGGAGCCCTTGATTGAGCCTGTTGCATGCGTTTGGCAAATGTGGAGGAAGCTCTAATGACATTCCAAAAGCTGATTGGTACCGCCGCAATGTTAATGGAATGGAATGGAAATAGGAGAGAATGGAATGGGAACGGGAATAGGATGAGATGGGATGGAATAGCAATAGCAATAACATGGAGTGGGACTAGGGATGGAATGGAATGGAAATGAATGAAATGGAGTTCAATGAGGTATCCCAGGGCATTGCCAGGATTGAAGGGTATCCTTCAGAAGATGCCCCAGGAGAGAGAGAGAGAGATGTGGAAAGAGATATGGAAAGAGAAACAGAGACAAAAACAGAGATAGATAGATAGATAGATAGATAGATAGATAGATAGATAGATAGATAGATAGACAGACAGACACACAGACACATAAATGACCTCTGTGATCATATTAAGAGCAATTGCATTCTTTTCGCTGATGATGTAAAGCTGTTCAATACCACAGACAATACTGCTACCCTACAAAAAGATCTTGACTATGTATCAGAATGGTCAAACAAATGGCAACTTCAAATCTCAACAAATAAATGCTCTGTCTTACATATTGGCAAAAAAAATGAGAAAATAAAATACAAGCTGAATAGTCAAGATCTTGTTGATGACCCAAGCTCTGTAAAGGACCTTGGAATACTCACCTCTAATGATCTAAGTGCTAGAGCCCACTGCAACTACATAGCCAAAAAGGCATTAAGAGTTGTTAACGTAATCCTACGTAGCTTTTTCTCTGGTAATATCACACTACTAACCAGAGCATACAAAACATTTGCTAGACCAATACTCGAATACAGTTCATCAGTCTGGAACCCACATTACATATCTGATATTAGCACAATTGAGAAAGTCCAGAAATATTTCACAAGAAGAGTTCTCCACTCCTCTACTCGTTGTAGAATACCTTATGCCACCAGACTTGAAATTCTAGAACTAGAAAACTTTGAATTACGCCGTCTTCGGTCTGATTTAAGCATGGTATATAAAATCATACATTGCAATGTCCTACCTGTCAATGAATACTTCAGCTTTAACCATAACAACACAAGAGCACACAATAGATACAAACTCAATGTTAACCGCACCAAACTTGATTGCAGGAAATACGACTTCAGCAATAGAGTGGTCAATGTCTGGAATACTCTACCCGACTCTGTAGTTTCTTCCCCAAACCCCAAAAACTTTAACCTTAGACTGTCTACTATTGACCTCACCCCTTTCCTAAGAGGTCTGTAGGGGGCGTGCATAAGCGCACCAACGTGCCTACTGTCCCTGTCCTATTGTTTCTCTTATTCTTCTTTTATTTTTCTTATATGTACCCATTTCATGTATTCACAACTATGTATACACTTATACTTATTATCTTGTAAACAATTGGCAAATCAAATCAAATAAATAAATAAATAAAATAAACACACAGACACACAGACACACAGACAGACACACAGAGAGAGGGGCAGAGAGAGACACACACAGAGAAATACAGGGGTGGAGAGAGAGAAAGAGAGAGAGAGAGAGAGGAAGGAAGGAAGGAAGGAAGGAAGGAAGGAAGGAAGGAAGGAAGGAAGGAAGGAAGGAAGGAAGGAAGGAAGGAAGGGGGAGAGAGGAAGAAAGAGCAAGAAAGAAAAGGAGAGAAAGAGAAAGAAAGAAAGAAAGAAAGAAAGAAAGAAAGAAAGAAAGAAAGAAAGAAAGAAAGAAAGAAAGAAAGAAAGAAAGAAAGAAAGAAAGAAAGAAAGAAAGAAAGAAAGATGGAAGGAAGGAAGGAAGGAAAGAAAGAAAGAAAGAAAGAAGGAAGGAAGGAAGGAAGGAAGGAAGGAAGGAAGGAAGGAAGGAAGGAAGGAAGGAAGAAAGAAAGAAAGAAAGAAAGAAAGAAAGAAAGAAAGAAAGAAAGAAAGAAAGAGAAAGAGAAAGAAAGAAATAGGAAGGGGGAGGAAGAGAGAAAACTCTGTGCTATTATTTTTAATTGTACCATTATTTATCATATATTAATATTTTGCACTGTCCTACACCTAGATTTATTTTACTGCCTTTCTTTTTCCCAGGTATTTTTCAGGGTTTACATTTCTATAGTTCAGAGCATAAATACATGTGTTTTTAACAAAGTTGAACTTGAAAGGGACTATGGAGGTCTTCTAGTCCAACCCCCTGCTCACGCAGGAAAACTGAGAATGCCAAACTCTGAGTAGAGGTCCTGGGAAAGGTGTCAGAATAACAGAATAACACTTAAAAGGGACCTTGGGGGGAACTCTATACCATTTCAGATAAATGGCTGTCCAGTCTTTTCTTAAAAACTTCCAGTGTTGGAGCACCCAGAACTTCTGGAGACAAGCAGGTCCACTGGTTAATTGTTCTCACTGTCAGGAAGTTTCTTCTTAGTTTTAGGTTGCTTCTCTCTTTGTTCAGTTTCTATCCATTGGTTCTTGTTTGCCTTCTGGTGCTTTGGAAAATACATTGCCCCCACTTTCTTTCTGGCAGCCCCTTAAAAGCCTGTTGCCTGTCACACTCTTGAGCAAAGCATGTGAGCCATTTCCTCTTTTCAGTGGTCCATGTAGATTATAGTATGCAGATAATAAAGTCAAAAAATGGTGAACAACATTTTTACAGAACTATAAAGTTGAGGCTGGGTGTGACAAGGAATGGCTGGGAGGGGAGGGGCCAGGCGAGGCACCCCTTGATGTGAGTGACATTGAGTTGGTCATGCCCACACAGTCACATGACCACCAAGCCACACCCAGCCAGTCATGTGGCAAGCCACGCCCAACGCTTCCCATAGCTCCTCGTAGCTGCCCGCGCCTCGCCCAGCCCTCTCCAGGGCTCCCCAGGCCTTGGAAACTGGCAAAAAATGGAAAACCTCAGTCACAAGATTGTGTGGGATGTTGTAACTGGTCATAAGTGTGTGTGTGTGTGTGTGTGTGGCTGTCAAAACACCAAAAACAGGCCAAGTAGGTCTGTGGAGGTCAGTCATAAATTAGAACACTTGCTAAGCAACTGGCCATTAAGCGAGGACCTGGTCATTAAGTGAGGACCACTTACATTTGATTTTCCAGTCACATGACCACCTGCCCGGGCCTCGCCTTGCCCTCTCCAGGGCTCCCAAGGCCTTGGAAACTGGCAAAAACCAGAAAACCTCAGTCACAAGACTGTGTGGGATGTTGTAACTGGTCATAAGTGTGTGTGTGTGTGTGTGTGTGTGTGTGTGTGTGTATGTATGGCTGTCAAAACACCAAAAACAGGCCAAGTAGTTCTGTGGAGGTCAGTTGTAAATTAGAACACTTGCTTGTGAAATAACCAGTTGTAATTCCAAGTAAAAATAGTGGGGAAAAAGAAGCCAAATAACAACAATAAAAATAATAAAAAAAAATTCTTCAGGTTCTTATATACCTTAATCCAATTGATTGGTTAGATAGCAGTAAAAACTCAAAAATGGAAGAAAAGACCATAAACACACAAAAAAGAAAGAATTGTTAAATCCTGGAACAGGCGGAAAAATAAACAATAAAAAACTAAAAAAGAGAAAAGAAAAGTTATTCAGGTTCTTCAACACCTTAATCCAATTAAAAAGTCTCAGGTATAAAAGGATGCATAACAAAAAAAAGAAAGCCACAAAAAAAAACCAAATATGAAAGATAAATAGAAAAAAAGAAATACAAGGGAGGGAGAGAGAAAAAAGAAAAGAGACTACTCCCTTAAAAAGAAAAAGAAAAAGGAAGGAAATTATTAATACTAAAGCTTTTCCTTTAAAATAAAATGCAAACATAAAAATTAGACTTCAAAAACAAAAAGAAAGACAAAAAACAGTTCCAAAAGGCCAAAGATCCAAATAGCTATTACAAAAAGTAAGTTAGTAAGGAGGGGGTTTGTTAAAGTACGATATAGCCCAGATTAAAAAAAGTAAAAAGCGCACACTGCACCTTGTTTGGTTATCCAAGGCTTTTGTTAAAATTTATAACTCTCTTCTCCAGAGTCTTATCACCTTTTTTTTTCTATAAACTTCAACACCAGACTCCAGCTGTTGATAGAAACCCAGAACAGCACCTGCAATAATATTCTCCCATGCTCTTCCCTCTATCTTATCAAACAGGCAATGTCCTTGAAAAGAAGTCTCAGTTCTTTCTCAGCTTTGTCTGGTCAAGAAAAAAAAGAGATAGAATATTTCCAAGCCTCTAGTTGGCAGTGTTACAAAGTTTCTTCTGCTTTCACTTTCCCCCTCCTTTTCCAAACAAGATATAATAAAAATTAATTAAAAAGGGAAAAAGATATTCAAAAAGATGACTAGAAGGGAGTCTCTAGCCCAAAATATTATAAAGTCAAAAAGGAAAGAAAGAATAGGTGGAAGAAGAGGAAAGAAAAACCAATCCAGTTTCAAAATCTAAAATCATGTCTAAAATCATGTGTTAGAACACTTGCTAAGCAACTGACCATTAAGCGAGGACCTGGTCATTAAACGAGGACCCCTTACATTTGGTTTGCCAGTCACATGGCCACATGGCCACTCCCATCCCAGTCACATGACCAACTAGCCATGCCCATCCGTCAGCAAGCCACTCCCACCCGTCACATCACCACCAAGCCACACCCACAAATTAGGCCACGCCCACAGAACCAGTTGTTAAGAAATGTGAATCCCACCCCTGAAGTCATCCCAACTTTCTTCAGACTTTCATGTGAGCTGGAGGATGTGTGGGGAGACAGACAGACAGACAGACAGACAGACAGATTGAGAGACACAGAGACACACAGAGAAACAGAGACAGAGATATAGAGTGACAGAGAGAGGAGTACATTTTAATTTCTTACTATAGGTGATCTGATTCTTAAAACAATAGCACATTTTTCACATAGAAGTTTGCAAAAGGCCAGGCTGCTTTAATGAATAGCCAGAAAGTATTGAATCATTTTCTGAGCATGCAAATCTCTAGTAAGTAATTTATCTTTAGAATTTTTTATCTTACAAATTATTATTTTTCTCTCTCTCTTTCTGCCACCATGATGCAGGTTCTTTCAAGACAAGCATACACATTTTGCTATTCAAGACAAATGTGTATAATAACCAAGGACACAACTTCTTTTAATGCACATAAAATTAAAATTCACATACACAAACTTCCCATTCTTTGATACTTATACTGTAGGTTTTTTTATTTAGCTGTTTCATTCATTTATACCCAGTCTTCCTCATCTGAAACATCCTTAATGTAGCTGACAAAAATCTAAAATAAAAAACATTTATAAAATGTTAAAATTGCAGATTAAAATTAGCAATAAAATAATTTCTAAGATTATCTAATGGTCAAAAGCCTGATAAAAGTGATGAAACTAAAGAAGGCCTGAAACATCTGATCAGGAAGATCAAAGAAGAAAGTGAGAATTTTGGTTTCTTTCTAAATATCAAAAAGACCAAATTCATGACCACTGAAAGGAATGGAAACTTCAAAATAGAAATTGATGGTGAAGAGATAGAAGGCATGGGGGAAAAAAACACTTTCCTAAGTTACTTTCCTTAGCCCATAGCAGAAATGTGAGTGGGTCAAGAAACACCCCCCCCCCCCCATTTTGTGGAAGGGGGCTGCTAAGAATATGGCAGACTGGTGTATTTCAGACTTGCAAGATTCTGTTAATAAAATGTAAAAGTAGAATTAGCTCTACTTGTACATGTTTCCTATCTGGTCTACCTTGCAAGACTGACACATATTTGAGTTGCAGAAATCTGAATGACTACTCGATGGCAACAAAAAGTATCAGAAAATGTTATTTCTAACCCATTGACTAATCATCAGTCATCAGCAATTTTAAAAATCAAGAAAGCCAATGTAAAACTGCTTATAACTGCTTATAAAGCCATATATTCCATATATATGTCTCCTACAATTTTCTCATTGTAGAAAGTTAACGCCCATTCCTCCTAGAAGAATGAAATATTTTAGGAAATATTAAAAAGGCAGAATATTATATTTCCCTAAAGGAGAAATGTGCTCTTGGAAAACAGCTCCCATCTTTGTTAATAGCCCCAGTAGGACTGGGTCAGCCTATCTACAAGACAAAAGACCTTCAGCTTCTGGGTGATGGGATTAAGACATGACATTATAGGATTATCTAGCATCAGGGGTTACTCCATTGAAAAATCTAAGGACACTGCATCTGTCCAAGATTCAGACAAACTTGATCAGACAAACATCCAAATGGCCCCGTGGGAGTCTGACTACAGCCAATAGCATGCATTTCATGCACAGGAAGCTCAAGGGCAAGGCCCAAGAGAAGGTATAAATAACCTTCATTCTCCATTCCATGTGGTCAGCTGTTTGATGGTTCTGCTTCATTAAACCAATCAGCCGCCATGTTTCCAGTGTCTTTCTCCCCACTTGGAACTGAACAAGATGGTTTTTTCTTCCAACACCATGCAATTTTTTAATGCTCAGTCAAAAGCAAAATATGGTAATAATTGCAAGATTTCTGCACTGTCAATATTACATAGCAAAGTGTTAACAAAACTTTAGATAGACAAGACCATTCGGTTGCAATTCTAACAGAAATGTGATATCTCTGTTATTTAACTGTAAAGTTCAAAGGAGGAGGAGAACCCAACACCTGTTTAAATTATTGTTTATGAAATATTCCTCGGTCCCTTTCCAATTATGTGTGCTAAATTGTAAAAGCAAAAGCACATGATTTCAGATTTTGCAAATCATTCTACACATCTAAGAAGGAAGCAGTGCATTGTGTTTGCTCTTGGCAGTTTTGCTCTTTTCCAATACACTGCTGTGCAGGAAACCTCTTACAAATCAGGCAAACTGCCAGAGATAGAATACTGAAAAGGATTCAGGGAAAGTGAGTGGCAACAGTTAGGTAATTGGAATCCATTTAGAGAGCAGTGCTGTGCCACTTTCTTCTTCAGGTTACATGAAAATCTAAGGAATGTGTAATGCAAGATTTAAGTCAAAGTAAGAAACACCCAATGCAACTCACTCACATCTTGGACTTTCAAATTCTTAAATTTGCCCTTTACTGAAAAAAGTCAATGATTTCGCCAAGAAAGTTTGATTAGTTTCTTTTACTTTTTGTAATGAAGTGCCATCCTTTTTACACTTGAAAGGATCTTTGTAATAATGCAACATTGATCTTTTGAATACAGATGAGCTAACCCTGATAATAGGATTTGGTGCCCAAAAGAAGTGTCTTAAAAATATCTGTAAGGCTCCAGTGCCATCCAGAGGATTTGTAAGGTGGAGCAGCTATTCACTGAATTACAGGTTTACACAACAAAGCTATCCCACCCCTTCCTCTTATACTCAAGCTGATATTTTCAATTCAAAGAATCTGAAAGCAACTGAAAATGTAACAGAAAATGTTTTCAACTTTGAGATAGGTGGCAATAGAGTTCCTAATTCATGAGATTGCCAGAAAAATGGAACAGATTAATACAGAGATTCAAACTTTTCTCCTTCCTTCCTTCCTACCTACCTTCTTTCCTTCCCCCTGTCTCTTTGTCTTCATTTCTTATTGTTGTTTTCATGCTGTCTCAAACTGTCAGTAATTTTTGAAAACAGTAATATCTTTTTAAAACAAAACCAAATGCTTCAGACAAGGTAAAGAAGAGAGAGTTTTTCCCCATCTGTTGGCCAACATTAAGAAGAAAACATTGGGAGAACAGCAACAGGTTGCTTTTATGAAAAATATTTACTACCACTGACACAGTAGGTCAGGCATGTTCTGGAACTGGTACTGTAGAAAATCTTACTCTTTCCACATTGCTGCTACTTTGAGTGAATTATTATGTTTTTTAATTATACTTCAGTTGGCATAGGCATTTTGTTCTTCCTTTTATTTTGTTTTTAAGAAACACAAGAATTAAAACTCCCAATTTTTGAGGCATTATAGATGAGTATTAGAACATGAGAAGTAACTTTGTCGATCAGATCCAAATATCATGTTTTCCAAGAGGATTGACATCTAGTGGGTAGTGTGTGGGTAGTCCACGGTGTGTCCGCAAGTGGCGATAAGGCCAATACGGGCACGGAATGTTCTGCCACATGTCAGGCAGACAAGTGTGGGCACCACTGTTGCAGCATTTGCAGCTCTGGCTTTGCAGAGTACACACTTCTCTTGTACTATATGAATGTCTGGCAACATTAACTGATCAGTTTAGTTTAGTTTACTTTTATTGTCATTGCACCTCGTACAATGAAATCAAACACCATCTTCAACGCACTTCATGACCATGACCATGAAAATAAACACAAACACACATCCTTCACCCTTCACACATTGAACCGAAAATCCCCGACACTACACCAACACTGCACTATACAGCAGAATTCAAAAGAGCTACTACCTTGGGATAGAAGCTGTCATGCAGGTGCCACGTAAATTGATCTTGTGCCAGGATTTCCCAGGAGGTGGTGTCAATATTCAGGGACTTGAGAGAGGCTTTCGGTGTGTCTTTGTATCACTTCCTTTCTCCCCCATGCGATCGCTTTCCTTGAGACAGCTCACCATAGAGGAGCTGTTTAGAGATGCAGTAGTCTGGCATCCTTGCAACATGGCCTACCCAGCATATCTGGGCTTTCATCAGCAGGTGTGAACTGATGGCAGGCCTGCTCTGGAGAGGACTTCTGTGTCTGGCACCTTGTCCTACCACCGGATCCTCAAAAGCCTGCCAAGGCAGGTCATGTGGAAATGGTTCATTGCATGCTTCCTGTATACAGTTCAAGTCTCACTGGCATACATCAGGATAGTTAGCACTACTGCTCGGTAGATGTTGAGCTTTGTAGCAAGGCTTATTCCATGATGGTCCCACACGTTGGTCAGTAGTGTACCGAATGCAGAGCTTGCCTTGGCAATTCTGCAGTTCACCTTAATGTCAATTGTCACAGCGTGGGAGAGGGTGCTACCAAGATATGTAAATTGATCCACTGCATGCAGCTTTTGACCCTTCACTGTGGTGGTGGGCTATTGATGGTGGTCTTTTGGAGCTGGCTGGTGCATCACTTTGGTTTTCTTTATGTTGATAAGGAGCCTGAAATTGTCACATGCTGCTGTGAATTTGTCCACACTGGCTTGCATTTCCTGCTCTGAGCCAGCATTCAGGGCACAATCATCAGCAAAAAGGATGTCTCATAGCAAGTCTCCTTTATGTTGGTGACAGCCTTGAGTCTTCACAGGTTGAACAGTTTCCCATCAGTACTGTATCTCAGGCTAACTCCCAAGGAGCTGTTCAGGAAGGCATCTGACAGCATGGCTGAAAACATTATGCTGAACAGGGTCAGTGCCAACAAAGCACTGCCATTTGTGATGGGAAAGGCCTCTGAAGCTTCTCCATCATTCAGAACATGAGCCGTCATGCTGTTGTGGGACATGAGAGGTAACCTTGTCGATCAGATCCAAATAGAGAATCAAGAAGGGGCTTAGTAAAACTCCAGCCTGATTTATCTCAATATTTTAGCCTAGGATATTTAAATTAAGGATCAAAATGATTGGAAATAGATGAAATAAAGAAACAAAGTAGAAGCAGAACAACAGTGATTATTGGGCTGGAAAAACACAGAAGAATCCTAAACTACACAAAGTATCAGGTTATATATCTTTGGTGTATACAATTTTCTACATTTTGTAGAAATGTATAAAGCTGTATAAGAAACTTTGATCTCTCTCTTTGATAATACTTAGAAGATAATCTTATTGTGGTACCACAAATCTGGGATTCTATTCCTACCTTAGATAGCAACACTAAATACCATAAACAATTCCATGTATTTTGTCCTTATATTGCTTCCTTTCACACCATGAAAAGGCAACTTTCTGGTTTTTGTTATTTGTCTGTGTAATCATTACTTCAGTCATGCTTAATGCACATTCAGTAGTATGCACATAATTAAATTGCCACAGATTTTTACATACGAAGTACATGCTTATTTCATTGAAAAATCGTTCTCATTTATACTGAAATTTTATATGTATGTGAAACTGTTTTTAATGCATGCTCCCCATATTTATATAGTTCTAATATTAATCAATTGAAACCTTTCTTAAATGTACATTTTTCTTGATTTCCTTTTTTGTATCAAGCAGAGATTTGATATGATGGTTACCATCCATTCTGCTGCAAAACAAATCACTCTGACTGGAATTTGTGACTGAACACCTTCATTGAGATTTAGATTAATTTGGTCATATTAATTAAAAATAGATGTGATTTCTATTGGACTGGATGCTTCTGAGTGTGTGTTCAGGTTCAGCTACATAATCCTCATACAAAGCCATGCTGACTCAGGATTATAGCAATAGCACTTAAACTTATATATCATTTCATAGTGCTTTACAACACTCTCTGGGGGTTTATAATGTCAACATATATTGCCCGCCAACAATCTGGATCCTCATTTTACTGACCTTGGAAGGATAGAAGGTTGAGTCAACCTTGAGCCCCATCAGGATCGAATTCCAGGCTATAGGCAGAGTTAGCCTGTAATACTGCATCTTAACCACTGCATCATATACTATAAAGGAAAAAATTTAACAGGGCACCATGGTAGGGATGCCAATTTTGGCTGCCATAGTGGGCTCAGTATCAGCTGACACAGAAATGATAATGCCAGTGGTGAGAATCGTTTTACATCATTTTTCTTTGCACGGAGGTTATTTCTGTTCCAATGACTGATAGCATCATCCAGCCATCATTGAACGGTTATAAAACTTGTCTGCATTATTTTCACACAATACTGGGTGGATGAATGTAGAAGATTTTACAAATCACAAATCACTAGTGCATAAACGATCTGATTATTCTATTTCTACTACCAAATGGTTACAATTCAGTTACTAATCTTGATTTATGACAATGGATGCATCCTTTTTAAATGCTAGAATTATTTTATAGGCATGGAGGCTACTAGCAACAATTCCAAATATTAACAGTCTAAATCCAAAGAAATGGCTTCTGTTGTTTTCTCCATATCAACTACCAATCATATTTACTGGGTGTTACTAAGTTATTAATTGTTGTTTCACTGTGTTGAATTAGGCTTCAAAATGTCAATAGAATGATATACATGTAACTTAGGGTTGAACTGTGGAGGACTTGAGGTTCCCTGAGTGTGGTTGTTTGTTTGCAGACATTTCATTATCCAACTAGGTAACATTATCAATGCTCAAAAAAATATGATTTTTTAAACAAAACCCATGATTTTCAATATGATTTTAAAACATGATTATCTACCTCAGTGTAAGTCTAAAATCTGATTTCATGAAAAATAATAACATTTTAAATAATTAGCGACATGTTGCTTCCCCAGCTGCAAACTGCATGTTTTCACTAAATAGTAGAGTAAGCAAATGCCAGTTTTCTTTTTTTAATAAAGTTTATTTAAGTTTCATATATTTAAAACATTTAAAAAGAAACAAACATATAAACAAATATATATACATATATACATTTTGCAGCAGGTATTGAGCATTGCTTACATTTTTTCTATTTTTTTATTTTATCCATAACATTGACGTGATCTACCTTGTTACAATACTTCTTTTAATGTTTTATTTTCACAGAACACTTTATGATTAAACACACATCCTTCATAGTTTCATAACTTATTCAGTTGTCAAATGTTGCTTTTTCTTTAACCATTCATACCAACAATTCTAAACTTTGTAGTATTCATTATCTTTGTTGTTTTTTAGTAATTTGGTTAGGCTGTCCATCTCTGCACACTCATGAATTTTTTTAATGACCATGTCCTCTGAAGGGACAATACAGTTTCCAATTTTGAGCGTAGCTTATTCTGGCTGCCGTTATAATGTGCAAGATTAAATATTGATATTCTTTCTATTTTTGAGTCTATCATACCCAGCAAAAAGGTTTCAGGTTCAAGTTTTATATCTTGTTTAGTTATATTTAGAATCCAATTTCTGATACTTTTCCAAAACTTCTGGGCATATGGACATGTCCACCACATATGAAAGTATGTTTCCTGGACGCAGTTACACTTCCAACAGTTTGGGGGGAGGTTCGGGAACATCTTAGCCAGTCTCACAGGTGGCAAGTGCCAACGATACACCATTTTATAGAGATTCTTTGTATGAGGCTGACAGTTTGTAATTTATTTCCCAAATATGTTCCCACTTGTCTAATTCAATACCGTGGCCCACATTTTTTCCCCAAATTATCATACACTCCTTGACTGTTTCTTCTTTTAATTTATAATCCAATAGATATTTATATATTTTACTAATCAATTTCCTTTCCTCTCCATGCCAAATCTTATCTAATTCTTGGTAGGTCATATTAAAACCAAATTGTTCTTTATCTTTTTTGTAATGCATTTGTATCTGCGCATAGGACCACCATGCTATCTCTTTTCCTTGAATTTGTATTTGATTCCTACCCTTTAACTCTCCAGTTTCATGTAATAGATCTTTATATCTTGCAATATTATCAAAATCTAAAATGTTTGGATGTGTAACTGCCTCCATTGTAGATAACCACAGTGGGACCTTATAGTAATGTACTTTTTTATCTTTTCCCAAATATTTAATAACACATTCCTTATATAATGCCTTTGAAAGTACAAGTGGTGTTTAGTCTTTCCATCCCACATAAATGTGTGCCATCCAAGTTGGAGATCAAAGCCCTCTAATGTTAAGATCCTTTTATTTATCAAATTAACCCAGTCTTTAAGCCAGGTTCCTATCGCAGCATAGTGCAAATGCCAGTTTTCATTGAGGAGTTTAAGTGGAAGAAAAGTGATAATGTCATGATGTGATTGGGATGCCTTATACATGCTATTAATTTTTTTAAAGATGAAATGTGATCCCATGTGTAGGATGCAAAGATATGTTTAATGTCACATCTATCTTGACCCCAATTTCAGAGTGGGCAGAAATGGACAAGTGGGTTGCAAAAATAGAACACAAAGTTGCATTGTGGGTCTGCCCACAAAACTGTTTTGGAGGCTGGTGTGATAAAGACTGCCTATTTCTGCTTCTTGAAGCTCACCTGCTGAACTCCACACACAGCAGAATGATGTTTTAAAATTAGACATAAATAGATCATTGCCAACCCTCCCCATGTTTCTCCCTGTCAGTTGAATTACTTAGATGAATGACAGGGATTGCTAAACAGTGTCCAGATTTTCTTCCATTTACTTTGGTATGCATATTATCATAGTGACATTTCTTGCCTTATATCTCCTGTTCTGTAATTGCTCTATCAGAGCAGAACTGAACTACCTGTTCAAATTATTGTGTGTCAATTGGACTGGCATTGCCTCTTCCATTGATCTAAATCCCACACAGAAAAATACATATACACTTATAATTAGGTTCTGTCTGTTTGCAAAAATAATGCATACATGCACAGTGAAATCTAACAAATCACTTCCAGTCAACCTTTAAAAGAGGAGTCCTTTTTATAAGGCAAGGCTGACCCCTAGTGCTTGAGACAAGGAACTTTGTCCTGGAATGATAAGGCCTTTGCTGTTTGATCTCTTACAACCTTTATTTCTTTTTAAACCTGGATTAGCATTCAACTTTAAAACTACATTACAGAGTCAAAGGAAAAAATAATGGAAGCAGACC
Source organism: Notechis scutatus (assembly GCF_049901735.1). Taxonomy (NCBI): domain Eukaryota; kingdom Metazoa; phylum Chordata; class Lepidosauria; order Squamata; family Elapidae; genus Notechis; species Notechis scutatus. The sequence goes on from NC_142010.1 coordinate 97,859,073, forward strand.
CACCCTCCAAGGGATTTTTTTTTACATCATAACATTTTCCTTTTTGCTATTTTCACAAGTTTCCTTTTCTGTTTTGTTTTCAAACACCTTTTACCCTTAATTTACATTAAAAGGACTATTTTTAAAAAAAGAAAGCAAACAAAACTTCAATGCAGGGAGGGGATGCACATATTAGAACTGTAATTTTAATGATTTTGTAAACTATTGCTGAAGAAATGAATAAAATAAAAAAATACTCAAACAATAAATACAAACATTATACAGTAGTTTGTTTTAAAAACAAATTTTCATTTAAAAACCTTCTTTCTGAATGACCTGGTTCTAATTGCTTTGCCTCTTCATTTTTAGGATAGCTGTTCATACATAGTTCCACTTCAAAAGGTGAACAAATCTGAATTATTTTCCCCATTTTGTTGTCCTTTCCATCCTAATAAAGAACCCAGCTCATAGCTTATTTTACTATTTAACTATTTAACAAAGGAAACAGTAGAAAACAACACTTCAGTTAGGTTAGTATACTATTAGAAATAATATGTTAGCATTACTATTAAAATAGTAATAGTACAGGTAGTTGCAACTTATAACCATTTGTTTAGTGACTGATCAAAGTTATAATGATGCTGAAAAAAATCACTTGTGAATGTTTTCACACTTATGACCGTTGTAGCATCCCCATGGACACATGATCAAAATTCAGATGCTTTGCAACTGGCATGTATTTATGACAGATGCAGTGTCCCAGCGTCATGTGATCACACTTTGTGCCTTTCTGACAAGCAAAGTCAATGGGAAAGCCAGATTCACTTAACAACTGTCATTGACAACTGCAGTGATTTACTTAACAACTGTGGCAAGAAAGGTTGTAAAACGGGGCAAAAGTCACTTAACAACTATCTTGCTTAGCAGCAGAAATGTTGGGCTCAGTTGTGGTTGTAAGTCAAGGACTACCTGTAATATTACTTAAAATATATTATTAGAGAGTATAAGAGTATCAGGGGTGGGCTGCTACCGGTTCGCATCAGTTCAGGAGACCCAGTTAATTTTATGGCCAGGTCAGTGAACCAGCAAATCCCACCCCTGGCTGGCTCCACTCACCCCATCCCACCCCTCCCAGGAGTCCCCACGTGGCCCATTTTGGATCACAGGTAAGTGCAGGGCCCATGCAGAGTCTTGGGGAGGGTGAAAAACTGGCCTCCTGGAAGTTCTGGAAGGCCAGAAACTGGCCATGTTTCTGGCCACCAGAGAGCCTCCAGAGCCCAGGGAGGCTGTTTTTGCCCTCCCAGAGGCTCAAGGAAAGCTTCTGGAGGCTGGGTAGGATGAAAAATGGGCCTACTGGAAGTTCTGGAAGGCTGGAAATGGGCTTGTTTCTGGCTTCCAGGAAGCCTCTGGACCCCGGGGAGGGCAAAAACGCCCCCCTCTGCAGCCCATTTTTGCTCCCGGGGTGGTGCAGGAGGCCGACTAGGCCACACCCACCATGGCCACAACCACCCAGCAACTAGGCAGAGAAATGATTGTTAAATTATTTGAAGCTCACCCCTGAATAGTATGATACTTCAGGACAAGAAAATAATTGTTATAGCTTGATATGCCCAGCACACCAAAGTAGTACAACGCATCCAGAGCAATTATACCATTTGAAATTGGACCTTGGATTCAAATCCGATTAAAATCAAAGTTATAGAAAGTGAATATACCTGAGTTTTAACTCCTGTCAGATTCAGGTTAGATAACTTATCTGAAGGTAGTTGTTCTTTCCATCTTTAAGTATAAATCAAAGTCAAAAAAACTTTTAAAGTTAAGGGAGACTATTTAGGTCACTGAGTCCAATTTGATTTAATTTATTTGTATCCTGCCTTTATTAGTTTTACAAATTACTTAAGGTGGTGAACAAATCCAATATACCTTCCTCCTCCTATTTTCTCCACAACCCTGTGAGATGGGTCAGGCTGAAAGAGAATGATTGGCCCAAAGTCACCCAGCTGGCTTTCAGGGCTAAGCTGGGGCTTGAAACCATAACCAGTCACAACTACATAGCTTTTTTATTCAGAAAAGGCGACACATTATTAGTAAAATAAAATAATGCAAACTCTTTTGTAATCTGACTCATAACCAGAAGAGTGAACTCATCCAATAAAGATATTCTGAATAATTGGTTCCTATATTGAACAGCTATTGATCTTAGGACTTTTCCCTTAAAATTCAGCTAGAATTTGCATTCCTGTCACTGAAATCAACTATAGTCATCTAATTGATTCATCAAGAAGAATAACAGAATTTGACTTTCTTCCCATGAAAGGTTCTCACATTTTTCCATGATAAATCTCTCTTCACACTTTTCCAGGTGAAACTGCTTCAATCTCTATTTGTTGGACATATTTCCTAGTCCTCTGATTATCTTTACTGATCTTCTTTTAACCTAATTCAAGTTGTCCCAATTTTCCTTAAAGTGTGATGCCCAGAATGGCACACAATACTAAAGGTAGCCTGATCAGTGCAGGAAAAAAAGGAGGTATTAATTCTTGTTTAGAGAATCTAATTCTATTTATGGAACCTAAAATTGTGTGTGCGTGTGTGTGCGTGTAGTTGGAAGCTACTTCATATTGCTGAGTAATGTTTAATTTGTACTGTTACTCTTCTTCACAAATACTAGTACCATCCTATATCCCTCACGTGCATTTGTTTCTCAAATAAATCACTCTGCATACACTTTGCAATAGCAATAGCATTTAGACTTATATACCACTTCATAATGCTTCACAGCCCTCTCTAAGCTGTTTACAGAGTCAGGATATTGCCCCTAATAATCTGAGTCCTCATTTTACTAACCTTGGAAGGCTGGAAGGCTGAGTCAACCTTGAGCCTGGTGAGACCCAAACTTGCCAAACTAGTGCAGCTAGTGATCAGCAGTAGCCCGTAGTACTGCATTCTAACCACTGCACCACCACAGCTCTTTCCTTGTTAATTTCCTTGTTATTTTCAGGACGTTTCCCTAACATATCAACATTGCTCTTTCTTTAAATAAATTATTTCTGTCTTCTGGTGTTTTAGTTACACTTCTTTAGATTTTATGTTATCTCCATCTCCACTTCCTCATTCAAATTGCTAATAAAATCCATGTTATCTGAAAGACATGCAATTTACTTTTGAAAAATAATTTTCTGCATCCTCTTTCCAGCCTTACAAAAGGACAGATTTCTATTGAATGTTTATTTTATTTATGTATCACATTTATAAAGGCACTCACAAAATGTGACTCTGGGCTGTGTATGATCAAAATATAAACACTCTTTTTTAAAAGAAAAAAAAATACAAAAATTGAAATTACTATTAAAAGGTTAGGAGAGAGTGTCAGATATCACAAACAACAGATCCACTTCATCTCACTTAATCTTGCTTGTAGGTTGTCACTTACTTCAGTCAAATGAGAAAAAATTGGGAGACTATGAATTCTAGTCCCTATGTTAAGCATGAAAACCCAAAATAGGAAGAAGTATTAGGTATGCTTACCATCTTGAGTTATTAAGAAAAGTTCATGTGGGAAAAAATATCCATCTAGTTCCGTTCTAAGCTGGGAGAAAGACATTGAAAACATGGAGGCTGATTGGAAAGATGGTTTATTGATGAAGCAGAACTACACGAATTTGCGGTTCTGGGCAGCTGACAAAGTGGAGTTGAGATGGGGAGGTTTTATATCTTATTTGGGCTTTGCACTTGAACTTCCTGTTCCTATGTAAGAACATGTATTCTATTGGCTGTTGCCAGATTCCTATGGAGTTATGTAGGGGTCAAAGGTGGCAAAAGAGAAAATGCAAATCCTAGGGGTTTGTCTGAGCTCTCAGGTTTGGTTGAAGTTTGGACTGCTCTGAGATGATGCAATGAAGGGGCGTGTGTTCTGAAAGGGTGTTGGGCAATTCCTATTGTGTCTTAATGGCTTTCATCCTGTTTTGGATCTTGGCTAATCCCATCATTCTACCTTTGTTCAAACTTTGCTGCAGGGAGCTTCAAAATATCCTGTCTTGAATGGATTACTACCTGCAGTATTTGCTTCACCTATGAATAGAAATATCTAGATACTTGTCTTCCTTTTTCAATAAGCTTAAGTGCTGGCATTTGCTGTGGGCTATTAAGGAAAATGGGGGTTGCTTTTTGCCTCTAAAAACATGTTTCTCATTTTTCCTTTTGGGTAAATATAATATTCTGCCTTTTTTAATATTTCCCAAAATATTTCATTCTTCTAGGAAAATAAGTACTGACTTTCTATAATAATAAAGGAAGAATTAAAACAATTGTTGTTGCCTAGAAATCCACTGAGGTATATATGTAAACAGTCTTTCACATTATAGTGAATGATGAGGACTGTTCCGGACTCTAACCCTTTGGATAATTATTACCTTTAAAAGATAATCACATTCAGTTCAAATATTTTAAAGGAGCTACAGTTTGATCAGTTAACATTGGATGAACATGGCATTTCACACCATCCTATAATAGTTATAATTGTCTGTTGATTCCACCATAATATCAAGTCTTTTGACATCTCACTTATTCTTGCTTGCAGCATGTGACCTCCTTCAGTCAGTCTAATGAATAATAGGCTACCATTTGGGGTTTTAGCAAATTCAGCACCATCCATCTTCATTTTTCCTCATTGACTTCCCACTGTCTTTTTGCAGCTTTAGATATTTATATGAATTACTGCATTTATCACTTAGACATCATTCTTTTTCTTTGTTCACCAACTTCTCAAATTATTAATAGAGATGCTTTGACATCATTTATTTTAATCTTATGTTTCCCAACTGCTATTAAATAGGGATGCATTTGAGATTGGGGGAAGACCCCTTCATATGAGGGTGGAGGAAGACAAAAAACAAAATAGGAGCAGAAAATTCAGTTTCCTAAGGACACCAGTTTTGTTACTTAAATAAACTTTTAATAGATCAGTTTAACAGATATCAGTGAAACATATAAAAAACAGCAGGGAAGAAAGGAAGGTAGTTATGATAATTGGACAAAGCTTTTCCACTTTTTCTTTCATATTATTATGTCAGAAAATTATAAGGCTTAATTTTCAATAACATGTTTGAATTGCATAAAAATATATGCTTATGCAAACTAGAGATGTTTTGTCAGGTGTATATTTATACACAGACTTACAGCACACACATTTTGGTATTTGTCTTTGTAAGGCAAAACACTGCCACATTAAAATAGAGCACTTAGCCCTCCACGCCCACCAACTATATTCCTGGGTTAGGAAAATGGGGGGCTTTCCCACAAACTTTGCTACCTCCCTCCCTCTACTTCCAACTCACATGTAGATGGGCTATGCAAGGATTGTCACTCAGATTACTGAGATCATGCTATAATTGGAACAAAGAACTATTCCATTCTTACTAGGACTGTACCCTACATTTTTATAGCACAACTGAGATATTCAGCAGTTCAACTGTCAAGGATCAGTTTATTTTTTTTAAAAAAGCAAGTTAGCCATATTTTTCTACATACACTTGAGTAACTATTTTCTGCTTCATTTTCACAGAATATTTTTGACAGCTTATTAATGACTCTTATTAATGACAGGCAATTAATGACTCTTCTGTCCTTTGAAACAAACAACTTTGTGATTTTAGCCAACAATCAGAAAGCATTCAGCTACTTTCACTTCGGTAATTTAGGCTACTCTTAGGGAAATTCTTCCCTAGAAAACCAGTCACATTATAAGCATCCCAAATTCCGCTTTCTAAAACAAAATTATAAAAAATTCTATAAAAGGAAGCCTACTGCTGTTTAAAGTTTAAGCCATTTTTTATAAAGCAGGATTGCTCATATCAACAGTTTTGATATACTGTATGTAGTGAATTGAAACCAAAAGTACAACTGGACAATTGTGAAATTTAATGAACCTTCAAGTTTCTTAAACTGCTAGTGTCAATGTTCATCCCTATTTAATATAAACATGGATTTAAATAGGTACCTCACAGGTTGCTAGCACATCTGAGGTCTACTGTTTCATTATGCTTCTTTTTTAAAAATAAATTTTATTGATTTTACAATTAAAACAAACCAACAACACATACATAAATGAAAGGGAGAAAAAGAAGGGAGAAGAAAAGGACAGGAGATATAAGGCAATTACACGGTATCTCCACACATTCGGAAGCTTCCACTTTTACTTTTTGTCTTAGCGTTCCTAAGTTCAATTTTCCTGATTTTCTTCAGATGGAACCACCTCCTCAATTAGATCAGTATGCTCCCTAAACGGCTGTTAAGTGGTTTATATCAGTTATATTCTTACGATAGCTTCAGGGTTTCTAAGTATTGCCTGTGGCACCACACTGTCTCTATTCTGTCAGCTCCGATCTTCTTCCCGTCTCTGCTTTAATAAAGTCTTTCAGAATAAAAATCAAATGATAGTCCAAATCTTCCACAACTTCCAGGCACCTTCCAGCCGCTAGTCTCCCAACCTCGTAAACTTCCCTTTTTACTCATTATTGTCCTCTCTCTCTCTCCTGTCTGCCAAGCCCTTTCACTTTCACTTGCCTCCCATCCGGTTTTTGGCCACTTTCTTTTAGGGCTCCAGACAGACACTTGTAACAGCCTTATAAAAGTCTATGGCATTCCAATCCTCCTCTCTGCTGCTAATTTTCTATGCCACACTCTTCCCCAATGATCTCACAAACTGTCACTCACTCGCTTCTTTACATCGGTGGCAGTCCGGACTTCGGAGCCGCCATTTATAGGGGGCTGTTTCTTGCTCGTTGGGCTCTGGAGTGCTCCTCTTCGCTGCAGGGGGGTTGCCTTCCCCACACTGCAACCCGAGTCTCCCCCACGCCGGCACGAATCTCTCCGGGACTCGTGCACCCTCAAAGGATCGCGCCAACCGCAAAAAGAGATTAACTGAAACCACAGACGGGCTTCTGCACCTCTGTTCGTCCTTGCCTTGCCACCGGAAGTCTCATTATGCTTCTACAGATGTATTTTCAGGGAATATTAAAGATAAATCATATTCAATACTCAACCTCTTTACATTTTCAAAGCATTTTCTTGTAATGTCAACAGCTGTATTTATTTAATTTTATCATCCCAAGAAATCTCTTTAGTACTTTTCAGGAAATTGATAACTTGTGCAGTTACCAGAATCCCTAGTCGACATAAGTGAATACAAATACCATAAAATAGATTTTGTTTTGATAAGTAACTGTCCATCATCAGCCTGAACTGCAGGGATAAAACTTTCTCCGTTTTGTTGTTTCAAGTGATAAGCCAGCTGCTTTCTAGTTTTTTCTTAGGATTCCTAATATTTTTTGTTAATGAATTTCAAAGAATATTCAAATTGTTCTGAGTATATTAGCTCCTGTATATGCTTTGTTACTCTAAGTGCTTGATGTGATCTGTTGAGTTCTCATAAATGAACAAACCTTTATTTTTTTTAAAAAAAGTCCTTAATATGTTCCATAAAGAGAACTCTTATAAGATATTCTCTATGTTCTGTATTTTAAAACACCCAAATATATATTAAATTAAATTCTAATATATATGCTTTAATTCCTTCCAAGTTTAAAATAAACATGCTACTAATTTCCGTAAGAGATTTTTCAAGAAATCTAACATATCTATTATGTTAGTGATGGGGGGGCACTCTGGCTTAGTGGTTAAGCCAAACTTGTCAGTCTAGGTCCATGATGGCAAACCTATGGCATGTGTGCCACAGGTGGCATGCAGAGCCCTCTCTGCAGGCATGCGAGTGGTCAGCCCAACTCAGCTCCATCGTGCATGCGCACTTCCCAGCTGATTTTGGGGTCTGTAGATCACACTGACCTCCCCTATCCTATTTGCAAAAACCTTAACTTTTTGCCTCACTAGCTGGCCTCACCCCATCTGCCTCTCCTGCCTCCGGAGTCACGCACACCGCCTAACAGTTCTTTGGCTGCTCTGGTTCCTGCTCCTTGCTTCTTATTGTTGCCGCTTGTTTGTTTGCCTGCCTGCTTGCCCTGACTCCTCACTTGACCACATATTTGGTAAGTTGCTGACTTTGTGACCCGCCCTTCCCTCGCTTGCTTGCCTTGGCCCAGGGCCAGTTGCTCCCGCTCCTGGTGGTAGCTGGGAAAATCAGGAGAGAGAGAACCGTTCTCTGCGCTGATCTTCTTGGCTTCTGTTTTGGCCCAACCTCCTGCCTGGGCTCTTGGCTGCTTTTTATTTCCTGCTTTTTCAACCTTAGCTGCTTTGCACAGCACAGCTGAGGTTGAAAAAGCAGGAAAGGATTTTCAAATGCTGCGCACCCGCGTGCAACGCTTGTCAGCTGTCCAGGCAGCAGAGCTGATGATTTCTTCCAAACCCTGTGCACGTGCGCACAGTGCATGTTAGGCGTGGCCGTGTTCATGGCTGCGTGTAAAATGCGTGCTCACCATACCGGTTATAACACTGGTTGGATCCCACCCTGCGTATTGGCACTTCACAATACATAAGTGGGTTTTGGGTTGTAGTTTGGGCACTCGGTGCCGAAAAAGTTCGCCATCACTGGTCTAGGTTCAAGACCCAAGTGCTATGCAAAGGACAAGCTCCCTTTCTTGCCACAGCCTCCTACCTACCTAGCAGTTGGAAAGCATGAAAATGCGAGTAGATAAATTGGCACCACTTTGGTGTGAAGGTAAGTGTTCCGTGCTTCGCCGCAGACTTTGCGCTGTGATGTCATGCTGATCCACATGACTGTGGAAATGTCTTCAGACAACATTGGCTTCCTTGTCTCAGTAATGGAGATAAGCACTGTTCCCCAGAGTTGGACACAACTAGATAGGGAAAACCTTTACCATTACATGTTATGCTAATGTTATTTAATTTTATATTTTCAATTTAGCAAAGCATTAGCAAGACTTCAAATAAAAGCAATAGTCTGTAGATAATCTCAGTCATCCAGGTCATGGTTGTCCCAAAGGTACTTTTTTCAGGAGGCAACTAGACGTTTGAAGATGTTTCGCTTCTCATCCAAGAAGCTTCTTCAGCTCCATTCCCCACTATCCTGTCAGAGCTGAAGAAGCTTCTTGGATGAGAAGCAAAACATCTTGAAAAAAACAAAACAAAACCAAAGTCCAGTTCTTCCTGAAAAAGCACCTTGGGACAAATAAAAGCAATATTTTCTTATGTGAAAGAAATGACAGCCAGGACAACTCAAATTATTTTATTAATTAGATTGCTACTCTTATCAGCATATTTTGAAGGAAAAGTCATAGGAAGAAGTACACTTTTTTTTCTTGGGTGCATTGTCAAGGAGCAGTAGGAAAGAGGTGCTGTCAGAATATATGTTATCTTCTGTTTCAGCAGAATTCTTGTAAATGATATTACCATTACTTAGGTAAAATACTATATTTGCATTTAAAAAAATAAACTTAAAGTGGATATGGATTCCAAATTCTATTAAGTATTTGCATTCTTTAGGTTTTGCCTTTTATAACACTATAATGTACTACTTAATGATGTCACTGCCTGAAAATAGCTATTCTGCAACAGCAAACAAGTAAAATTCTGTAATTATTTGGAATTTAATGTATTAGTATTTCTTTGAATAGTTTTCAGGATTTTATCACCTTCAAATATTATTAATTAAAGTTCAGGGAAATGTACTTTTATGACATAGAAAATAACATTAGTTAATACACCTCAATGTGTACTTACAATGGCATTTTTGAGAAAAGGTTGTGAAGAGTTTAATGCAATGCTGGAGGTTCAAGATGCAGTACAATGTGGAAACATGTGAAGTGTAAGTACACATTCATTCCAAACAAAAATAAAGTTTTATTTTATTAGAATTTTTTAATCATATCTAAAGCATCTCCAGTGCTTTTAACTGTAATTTCAAATTGCATTGGAAACATTGAAGTTCTGCATTAAAATGTTTATTTATAGTGATCCACAAAAAAAATGCCAAGAGAGATTCTATCCAACAATTTTAAACACAAAAATTGCATGAGAGGAAACATTCTCCTTCCATATTACTGATGACTGCAATAATTGTAGCTCACTAGATCTTTATAAGCCAGTAATAAACATAAACATATATTAACAGCTTCAAACAAGGTTAATTTTTTTATCAACACTTCTTACAATTTCACTAGTGCAAGACCATATTTTTTACCTGATTCAACTTGAAACACAGAATGCTGAATACAAAACTATTTTCTCCCCTTTTTAAAAAAGTGCATCATATACCATACTTACACTAAAATATTTACAAGCTAGTGGAACACTGTCTGTCTCCATCTCTTGTCAGTAAGGAAAGGCCAAAGTGATTCCTTGATCCCAACTTGAAACGGAGTATGATGACCAATGCCCAACATCAGAAGACGGGAACAGTCAAGCTGAGCATTCTTAGGACGAGGAGCACCCAGCACTGGGCTATCTGTAATCTTTAATTTAAAAGACCAATGTACTTATTGTTCAAAATAAAAAGAAAACCAAAATGCAGTTGTTTCTAAGGGTCCTCTCTCCCCCATCCCCAAACCATTTTTCTCTCCCATACTGTAATATTGTAATAATATCAGCAAGAAATCCTGAAATCTGCAAAAAGTGCAAAACAGAACCACAAATTATTTGCCGAAACTTCTATCCAAGTTTTAGTCACTGAATCAAAGATACATGCAGACATTAAAGTCATTTGTGTCTTCTGAAAAAAAAGCTTCTAAAGGGAGCCTACTGTAAATCAAGCAAAAGTTGCTATAGGTTGTGCTCGACTTACAATCATTCATTTAAGGACCATTCGAAGTTATAACAGCACTGAAAAAAGTGACATGACTGTTTCCCATATTTATGACTGTTGCAGTACCCTTGTGGTTATGTGAATATTTGGACACATGGCAACCGGTGTATGTTTATGATGGTTGCAGCATCCCGGTGTCATGTGATCACAAAACTTCTGACAAGCAAAGTCAATGGGGAAGCCAGATTCACTTAACAACGGTGTTTCTAACTTAACAACTGCAGTGATTTACTTAATAATTGTGACAAGAAAAGTTGTAAAATGGGGCAAAACTCACTTAACTACACTCACTTAACTACACTCTTGCTTGGTTGTGAGTTCTACCTCTACCTTACATTTTAACTTTACTACGAAACTAGAGGCAGAAAGAAGAGACAGAGAGGAATTCATTTCTAGATTTGATAAATTTGATATGCTTTAAAGTATTTCTTTTCTAATTTTCCAGGCCCTAAGGTGTCTAGAATTCCTTGCACTTGCCTTCATGTAATCATTTAAGTGAGTATTTACATAAAAGGCAACGTAAAAGGACAATTCAGATAGTCACTCACTGAGCTATAAGAAACTATAATCAGAAAGCATTTTTTCATCCTTTCTACATAGCATCTTAATTGCAGCTGAAATTTCTGAGTTACATTGTTGTACGGTTATTACTTAAAATTGCAGGGACAAAAACAAATATTGCTTCCCAAAGAGTGAAAGGAAAATCGAATAATTGGATTATCAATTTCAAAATTTCATTAGATAAAGGGCAATTATTCCTCAAGTTAACATTTCTTTTTTATTATTATTCTTTAAAAACAAAAAGATGCAAAAATCTCATTTCCATTAACAGTTATTGTGTCATTGTATATACATGTTTCTTATTTTGTGACTATACATTATTTTTATCCTTATCCTTCACCCATTCGTACCACCTCTCCCATCGCACAGTATTCTCGATCCTCTTTGCCTTTCAGTTCCATAGTGAATTTATCTAGTTCAGCACAGTCCATTATTTTTTGAATCAAAACTTCATCTGGTGGTATTTTATCACTCTTCCAATTTTGTGCTAACGTGATTCTTGTTGCAGTTAAGATGTGTATCTTTTATCTTTACTCAAATTCCCTTTGATCATACCTAATAAAAACATTTCGGGTTCCAAATTCAATTTATATTTTGTAATCTCAAAAAGCCATTTCTGTATTTTCTTCCAGTATTTTTTGACTTCTATACATTGCCACCACATACGGAAAAACGTTCCTTTCTTTTGTTTGCACTTCCAGCATTCTGATTTCAAGGTTGGATACATTTTCGCCAGTCGTGCCGGCGCTAAGTGCTATCTACAAAACATTTTATATTGATTTTCTTTGAATGCCGTTGACAAAGTCAGCTTCCAGTTCTCGGTTCAAGTCTTTTCCCACTCATCCAAATTTATATTATGACCCACATTTCTCACCCAGGAAATCATTGGTCCCTTAATAATTTCCTCCTCTAGTTCTACCTCCAGTAAATAATTATATGTTCATGTTATAAATTTTATATCCTTGCCTGTCAAGATTTGGTCCAATTTTTGTAAATCTTTATCTATCCTTAGCTCCTTTACGTCTTTCTTAAATTTAGTTTGAATTTGCAAATATACCAACCAGTCTAATATTATCCCTTGTTCTTTTAGTTTATCCAGTGTTTTTAATTCCCCCTGTTCATCTACCAATTCTTTATATCTAATCATTTTTTTAGTGTCCCTTGTATTTGGATATAATATAGCTTCCATAGGTGAGATCCAGTTTGGTCTTTTCAAATAATACTTTTTTTTTATTTTCTCCCATGCTTGTAAAAGTGAGTCCCTTATCAAATGTCTATGGAAATAGGAGTCGGTCTTATTCTTTTTATCCCATAGAAAGGCATGCCACCCAACTTGGAGGTCATGACCTTCTATCACCAAAATTCTTTTATTTTTTAAGTTTATCCACTCCTTATCACATAGTAAAATTGCTGCTTGATAATATGTTTCCCATTTTGGGAGGCCAAGGCTGCCTCTGGTTCTACTATCTTGTAACATTTTCAATTTTATTCGTGCTTTTTTCCCCATCCATATAAATTTCATTACCGTCCTATCTAATTCCTGAAAAAATTTCTTATCCAATTTTATAGGTTTTGTTTGAAAATAGTATAATAGTTTCGGTAGTATGTTCATTTTTATGGCCGCTATTCGGCCTAATAGTGATAGTTGTAATTTTCCCCAATTGGCCAGATCTTTCTTTATCTGTCAAAGTAATTTCATATAATTATCCTCTTTTACGGAAGAGCATCTTCCTGTTAACCAAATTAAGTTTTTTGACATTTTGTAGTCCCAATTTCCTTTCCAATTTTTTTTTTAACTTTCTAACAAGTTTTTGGTTATTACTTTTGTTTTATCTTTATTAATTTTTAGTCCTGCTACTGCCCCATATTCTTCTAATTCTTGGATTAGATAGGTTCCTGATTCCATTGGATCTTCCACAAAATACACTGTCGTCTGCAAACGCCTGTACTTTATATTCTTCTTTTTTGCTCTTCAGTCCAATTATCTCCTTTCTTTGTCTAATCTGATTTAAAAGCACTTTGATGGTCAAGATAAAAAGCAGAGATGACATTGGACATCCCTGCCTAACACCTTTCATAATCTTACAGTTTTCAGTAATCTCCCCATTTATAATTACCCTAGCTTTTTGGTTCGAATAAATTGTGCCAATCATTTTCTTGAATTTAGATCCAAATCCCATATTTTCGACCTGTTGGATCAAGAACTGCCAGCTGAGATTGTCGAAGGCCTTCTGAGCATCCAAGAAAATCAACGCTGCCTGCTTTCCTGGTGGGCCTCATAGTATTCTAATACGTTTAATACTATCCTTATATTGTTCCTTATCTGTCTAGAAGCTAGAAAACCGTTCTGGTCAATATGAATAAGTTCATTTAATATAATTTTTAGTCTTTCCAACATTATTGTTGCAAATATTTTATAGTCTGAGTTCAGGAGTGAGATTGGTCTATAATTTTTAATCTCTTTGTGATCTAAATCTTCTTTAGGAATTAGTGAGATATTCGCTTCTCTCCATGAATCGGGTAATTTAGCAAAGTCTAATACCTCGTTGTACACATCTAACATCACTGGTTCAAGACATTCATAAATACATTTGTACAGTTCCGCTGGAAGACCATCCAGCCCTGGCGTCTTATTATCTTTCTGCCTTTCAACCGCCCTTTTCAATTCCATCACTGTTATTTCTTTATTTAATATCTCTTTCTGTTCCTCTCTAATTTTTGGGAGACCTTTCCTTTTCAAATATTGTTCTGTATTCTCAGAGTTTATTCCATCCTCCCTATATAGTTGTTCAAAATATTTTTGTACTATTTTCTTTTTCTCAGTCATTCGATATTCTAATTTTCCATCATCATCTTCCAATTCTTGTATCAACCTTCTTTCTCTTTCTAATCTTAACTTATGGGCTAACCACCTCCCTGGTTTATTTGCATGTTCGAAAAAATTCTGTTTTGCCCTTTTCACCTCTTTAACTCTCTTCCTGATTTAGAATGTTCAATTTATGCCTAGTAAGAATCATCTCTCTCCTCAATTTTTCATCTTGTGTTGTTGTTTTTTTGTAATCTACTTTCTAGGTCTTTAATCTCCTCCTGTAATTTATTCTGATTTTGCCATCTTTCCTTATTCCTTTTCGCTGTATATGCTGTTATTAGCCCCCTCAAGACTGCCTTGGCTGTATCCCATAAATTCTGTAATGATGTTTGCTCCACTGTATTTTCCTTAAAAAAAAGTTCCATTTCTTAATTTTCTCTACAAAACCTTTCTCCTTTAAAATTTGGGGATTAAGTATCCACCTTCTACTCTTCCTTTTCCTTCCTTTCCAAGTTATTTTTGATGGGTTATGATCAGCCCATACATTTGTCGTAATCTCTATCGAATCTAGTTGGTTTCCTAGTTCTGCGTTCATCCACGCCATGTCTAATCTAGACCACGATTTGTGTGGGTTAGAGTAGAACGTGAATTCTTTTTTCCCCAAATTTATTCTCCTCCATTGATCTATCAAATTTAGTGCCTGTGTCATTGAAAAAGGATCTGGGCAAAATTTTCCTTTTCTTTTTGTTCTTTGCATTACTAAAATAATCCTTCCTTATATCTACTACCGCATTAAGATCTCCCACAGTGCATACATTATCTTGTCCCATCTCAACGATTCTCTCATGTAAATCCTTATAGAATTGACTTTGGTTGTCATTTGGCGCAAAAACTGTAACTAATAACATTGGCTTGTACCCTAATTCTAGTTCAAGTATCAAAATTCTCCCTTGTGGGTCTACATATTTTTCTACTGCCTTAATTTCTTTTTTAACATATACCGCTATCCCTTTCTGTTTTTGATCTGCTAGGGCAACAAATAACCTTCCTAATTTAGGATATTCTAAACATTTCCAGAATTGTTTTTTAATATGAACTTCTTGCAGGCATACTATTTCTAATTTATGTTTGACTAATCTAGATAGTATCTGTTTCCTTTTAATGGGTGAGTTTAGACCATTTATGTTTAATGATAATAGCTTCATTTCCATTTCCGTCTTTCTACTTGTGGGATATTATCTGTCTTCTTTTAATTCTAGTCTCTCTTTGCGGGTGTGTTCTTAATCTTCTTCCTTCCGTCTCCTCCTTGTTCTCTCCTTCTTGTTCTAGGTCTCCTATATCTTGCTGTTATTGTTCTTCTTGGCTTTCTGTCTCTAGCTCCTCTCTACCGCTTTCTTCTTCTGTTCCTCCAATCTGCTCATAGAAATCTTGCGCCTTGTCTAAGTTATCTATCCTGATCCTCTTTTCCTGCCATGTCACCAACAAGCCTTCTGGAATTAACTATCGAAACATTATGTTCTTCTGGATAAATTGTGTTGCCAAAAACTTATACTCTTTTCTCTGTTCACGCACCTTCTTGGGAACCTGCTTCAGGGTTTGTACTTCTTTATCTTTATAAGCCAAAGGTTTGTCTCGCGTTATCTTGTATATTATGTCACGTACTTGTTTCCTGGCAAATCGCATGTGGACTTCCCTGGGTAACCTGTTACGTCGAGCATAACTCGTTTGAACTCTATAGGCCTCATCAATTTCTAGCAGGATCTCTCGGGTCTCCCTTTATAAAGCTGGCACAAGTAATTCTGCCATAAGCACATTCAGATCTTCATCTCTACTTTCAATGATATTTTGAAACCTCGTAATAGGCAGCGCGGTCCATCTCTAGGTGGATAATCTGTTCTTCTAATCTTTTATTTATTGTCATCATCCTGTTGTCCATTAGTTCCAGTTTCTTTTCATTTTGTACTGTTCTAAGTTCCACCTCTTCTAGTTTCTGCTCGTTCTTTTGCATTGTTTGCTGTATAGTATCAACTTTGACTTCTAATTTATTTAATATTGCCTTTCAATTCCATATGATTTTGAGAAATATTCTCTTGCATTTTTATCTGTTGTTCTTGCATTTCAAGCATGGTTTCTTGAATGGTCATTAACGAAGCCTATATTGTTTGCATATTGGCTACAGTTTGTTTTTCTACTCCTGACATTCCTTCAATTGTCTTTTGACCAGCAGGTGATGTAATTGTCAATGTTGGACTAGATGTTGTCTTCTTTGCCAGTGATCCCCAACCTTTTTGACGCCGCGGCCCGGTACCGGCATCAGCTGGGCGCCGCGGCCCGGTACCGGCATCAACTGGGCGCCGCCATCTTTTTGACGAAAAGTGCTTCCGGTGACCTCACCGGAAGCACTTTTTGTCAAAAAGATGGCGGCGCAGCTCCGTGAGCTTTTCAGGTAGAAATGGCTTTCTACCCGAAAGCTCACTGAGCTCTTTTGATGAAAAGTGCTTCTGGTGAGCTTTCCCGGAAAAGCTCACCGGAAGCACTTTTTACCAAAAAGATGGCGGCGCCAGCAACCAGCGGCCCAGTAAGACTTGTTCCGCTGGACCGGTCGGTTGGGGACCCCTGTTCTTTGCCATTCTCCAGGCTGATGTCATGGCACTTGTCTTATTTTCAAGCTCTATTTATTTCTACCTATTTTATTATCTCCTTTACAATATATTTTAAACTAATCTCTTACTTTCAATTTATTCCTTTTTCTTTTCAAATCTCTTTTATTAGAATTATATAGAATTAGCACCACTTGTTATCCCTTTCTCTATTTCAAAGTCAATATCACTATATATCTAACAATATCCTACACAGACAAAGCCCTCCTGCCTTTCCTTATGCACAAAGTATTAAGTTTATTCTTTTTTTCCTTTTATTTATAATAAAAGGGGGAATCTAATTTCTATTTATATATAATCACCTATAGACTCCCCTTAATCTCTTAATATTGTAATCAAAACTTATTTATCACTATATTTCCTTAGTTCAAAATACAATACTTAATCAAAGTAATTATAACCTCAAATATAATCCCAATAGAGAAGAAACGACAGAAAACCCCCTTTTTAATTTCTTAATTCACTTTTAACTTAGAGCAGTAATCCAGTAGTCAGGGTTTCAATTTACCAATTGAAAGATCTATATTTGCATGTATCTCTATATATCTTACTCAAACACCCCTTTTCTATTTCTTTCTATACACAATGTATTGTAGTTTCTCCTTTATAAAATAAAAAAGAGGTCAAGGTTTAGATTATCTATACGCACAACAATATATATTCTTCTTAAACTCTTAATAAAAACTCTTAAAAACTCTTAAGATTATTTATCACTACGTTCCTTAACCCAATAATCCTATTTAGTCAAGATAACTATACCATCAAGTTATTTCAAATTAAAGAAGGAGAAAGCCTCCTTTTTGATTTCTTATACCCACAATCTCCTTAAGACAGTGTTCTAGTGGGAGTTCCGGTTTGCAGCGCTTCGGGGCAGGCAGGAATCCGCGACTGTGCGCGGTTTCTGCCGGCGCTCGCTGCCCGAGCCATCCGGCTTCGGGGCTAGCCACCTCCGTAGAAGGTGGCGAAGACAGGGGGGATCTGGCAGGGTTGAGAGATATCGCACCTCTCTTCCCTAAACCCTCTTTTCCGAAGGCAGCTGAGCGGCGGTCAGAAATGGCCGCCACATAGAAGAGCTCAGCCGGAAAAAGAAAGTGCAGGAGGAGCTGTGAAGAAGTGAAAGTGTTTTTTGCTGACCGGGATAAAGTAACGAAAGTATCCTGGAACTTAAAATTTGCTAAAGATACATCGTTTCCAGAGCTTTACAAGCAGCGAATGGAAATTAAAAGGAAAAGTTTTTTTTTTCTTTTCACTCTCCTTCCTAACGTGACAGTGAATGGAACTGCAAGAGAAATCGGAAAACCCGCATTGGAGGTAATTAAAGGAACAAGGATTTCTGAATACTTAAAAAAAAAATCTTTTTTGCTGTAAGTAAAAAGGGAGAGGAAAAAAAAATTGGAGCAGAATTTGAAAATAAGGAGAAGATTGCCTAGAATTCTAAAGAGCTATTAAATATTAATAAGACTTCTAAAAGATATACCTTAATTGGAACTTTGTGACTAAATAGTAACCCCAGAAAGAGAAACGGAAGAAAGACAAAAGTACTAAAAGAAACAGCTTATTTGGATTGTTTGGTGACTTTGGAACTTTTGGGAATTATTTTTGATTAAAAGCACTTGGGTGGTTGTCTTGGAAAAACTTTTTCTCTCTACAATGGCATCACTTGTGGATGAATTGAAAATTGAATACAAAAAATA
This sequence comes from Notechis scutatus, assembly GCF_049901735.1. Classification (NCBI taxonomy): domain Eukaryota; kingdom Metazoa; phylum Chordata; class Lepidosauria; order Squamata; family Elapidae; genus Notechis; species Notechis scutatus. Next base: position 97,877,550 of record NC_142010.1, read on the forward strand.
CAAAAAAGAAGAACAAGAAGGGAAAGATTCTTTGGACACACTTTTTCAATTTCTAGAAATGGCGGTTTGTACTTATGAAAAACTGACTGCGCAGCAGGATGACTGGGATAAAGAAGAAGCCATCTTTGATGAACAAGTGACTCTATTTGGGGAAGGAAAGGAGAAAGAGGAAAAGAAAAAGGGGACCAAGAAAGAGAAAAAGGTGAAAAGTGGATACAATGTTAGAAAACAACAGAAAGGGGGAAAGCAGAAGAGGAAAAGGGAGGTGGAGAGACAAGGGGGTAAAAAGGGCAAGGAGAAGAATAAGCAAAGGAGAAAGGAAGGGATGAGAAGCCTCAATGGTGGGGAGCAAGATGTAAAGAAACAAAATTCATTTAGAGACAATGGGTAAATTTAATTGAAAAAGGGATTCTGTAAAAGTACATAAGATTGTATTTTTATATTTGTATTTAAAAATAATGTTAGAAAATTGGAAACAACATGTAACCAAAAATGGGATAGAACATTTAGTGTAATTCAGTGAAATCTTTGTGAAGAAAAAGAAGGTAATGAAATAAATGAGAGAATTGAAGTAGGAGAAATGGGAACATTTTAATGATATAATGATTTAAAATATGTGATGTGGGGGGGGAAATAACTATGGAAAGTATAAGTGTTCCCATAAAAGTATGATATTTAATTGAAAAGTAACGTGTAAAATGTTTAAGATATAAATGAATATTAATATTTATGATTAGATTTGTATTGGCATTGATAGTTGTTTTAATTACATCATATACCTATAACATTTTTTCTTTTCTTTTTGTTTGTTTTTCTTATAAAATACATTGTGTAATTTTAGAATGTACTAAACAGAATCCCAATGCAAGTTATGTATTATATTAAGTATTATAAATTTAGGGAAAAGAGTTAAAGGCGTCATACTCCAATCAGTGTACAGGAGAAGTTTTGTTTAAAGAGAAAAGATAAATGGATAGCTGGAAACAGAGCAGACAAAGAATAATAAGTATTATGATTTGAACTGAGATGAGATAAATAAAATAAAATTAAGAAAGTTAAAAGAGGGGAGAAGATATATAAAAAATTGAAAATGGTAATAAGATATGGAATGGTATGTAAAATGAATATGAATTTGAATTTGTGTCTGTACGAAGAGTTGTAACCCGGGATCAAGCAGCTTTCAGAAAAGATGTTTTATGTTTTTATGTTTTATGTTTTGTTTGTTTGTGTATTGTTTTTGAAAATCAATAAAATTGTTTAAAAAAAAAAGACAGTGCTCTAATAGACAAATACATTCAAATCATACAAGTCATACAGATCATGTTAATCATATAAATCAAACTTCTATTTCAATACCAGCCTATTTTGTTATCTTTAAAGTTTACAGTTCATACATCTCAAAGTTAACATTTCATAGCAAAACAAATGACAAATGTTTACCAATTACAAGTTAGCTCATTCCGATTAATTACTTACCGGTCTTAAGTGGCTATTAGGAAGATTGAAAGCATCAGCCATAGCACGTGCCATTTCAAACTTAGTCATCTGTTCATTACCAGACCAGTGGAATGTTCCCTTAATGGATGGATCCTTGGAAAAGCAACAAACACATACAATTTGAATTCATTTCGATTTTCCTATGCTAAAAAGTTCCAGGAAGGGGCATATAAATTACAGGCTTTGTGGGAAGTCACTAAATATCAGAAGCAACATTTAATTCAATGTACTGGGTTTTGGTTTTTTTTGCATTATTAGAACATATTTTTCTGCTACATAATGTAATAATTACTATACATGTTACTTTGTACACAATAGTGTTACTAGAAAAAAACTCAATGTACTCATCTTCTCCAAAGTAATAGTTGCAGCTGTTTTACAACTGGTTTTGATGTTATTGTTGCAAATAAACTCTAACAATTCAAGATGCATTAATACATCTTGAATTGTTAGAGTTTATTTGCAACAATAACTTCCGGTTTGTCGGCCATGAGCGGCAGGGATTTGCGAAGCTGCGCGATCCCTGCCGCGCTAGTCGCTTCTGGGGCTCCGACCCAGACGGGTATGGAGCTAGGCCACCTGCAGGGGCAGCTGAAGGTAGGGGGATCCGGAGAGGGGTTTGGGGGTGTTGCAGACCCTCCCCGGCCGGCAGAACCCCCTTTTCCCAGGACTGGTGCAGCGGCGGTCTGTAATGGCCGCCACAAAGAAGCTGGCAGCCGGGTAAGAATGCGCAGGAGGAAGTGGAGAAAGTGCTTGAGAGGAGAAAGTTTTTCTTGGCTCCTAGGACTCTAAGACATATTTAATAAAATTCCTGAAAAGTATGACTTTCTGAATAATACCTGCCAGAAGAGGAAAAAAGCGGCTGTTTGAAGGTGCTGAAAGGATAGCTTTCCTCTTTTCCTACGGAATAAATAACTGGATATTAAGAAACCTATTTTTTTAGGTGAAAATTGGTTTTAAGCGATGAGTGGGAAGAGAGAGGATTAAAAAGAAAATATTTGTATGCTAAGACTTTGTTGGAGCAGATGCCTTAAGGATTTGAAGACTAGAATATATTGCAATAGGATTTTAAACAGATTTGGACTTTCTTTCTCTTTGATTGATATTACCCCAGAAGGAGAAAGTGAGAACTCTGCCTTGGTTTGGACTGATTGATAACTTTGGGACTGTTTTATTTTTTTTATTTTCTTTTGAATATTCTGGTTGTTGTAAGAAGAAAGAAGGGGAAAAGAAAAGAAAAGATTTATAATGGCTCTTTCTGTTGAGGAACTAAGAAAAGAATATGAACAAGCAAAAAAAAATGGTAAAGATGGTGTGGAAGAAGCTTTCCTTTTTTAGAAATGGCGCTTACTAACTATCAACAAACATTACAACAGATGAAGACAGCAGAGGAACAAGAAAGAAAGGAAGGAGCCATTTTTAATGAATCTCAGAATTTGATCAAGAAAGAAGGAAGAGAGAAAGAAAAGAAAAGAAGAGAAAAGAAGAAAACTAAAGGACTTAAGGACTTAAGATCTAAAAACATTTAAGAAAGGGAAAAATAAGGTGCAAAACCAATATGATGATAGTAAACAAAAGGGAAAAGGAATACGACAGAGAAGGGAAGCCGGTAAGGCAGAGGCTAGAAGAAGGGGGGGTAGAAAGGTTTGTTGGGAGAAGAAAGAAAGGGAAAAGGTGGAGAAAAGCTACAATGTTTTGAAATTAAATGAAAAAAAGGAATTTTTTATGGATAATGGATAAAGTATAATTTTTTTAAAAAAAGATTTTGCAAGGTACATAAGATGAGATGGTAGTATTGTAATGGTTTAAGAGTTGATAAGAGATTAAAATGTTTAAATGTTTAAAAATGATTGGCTTTAAAATTTAATAATAGGGGAGGTTTAGAATACTGTTTTAATTAAAGAGTTTAATAAGATTATGGTATTGATGTTATTATAAAATTTTTATTATAGTATCTTTTTTAATATTTGGATTTATTGTCTAATTATGTACTTAATTATGTTGGATGTATTAGTTAGATAGAATGTACCAAGCAAAATCGGATTGGGTATTGGATATTATTTTAAAGATTAATTTGATTAACTTAGGGGGAGATAGAAAGGCATCATACTCTGATTAATGATTTCAGGAGAAACTTATTTTCTTTTTTTTTATAAGGAATGAGACAAAGGGATGATAAAAAATGGACAAAAGATACAAATATAATGATTCAAACTAAGATGATTAATTAAGATAGAATTAAGAAGGGTGAAATATGTGGAGAAGTTAATATAGAAGGCTTAGAATGGTAAATAAAATAAGTAATGATATGTAAGATGAGCATGAATATAATTGAAGTCCATGAAGAGAGAGACACCTGGGTCCAAGTTACTTTCCAAAAAGATTTTTTTTATGTTTTGTGTGTTGTGTGTATATGTCTTTTGGGGGAGAATTAGTAAAACTTGTAGAAATATAGAATGAGAATAATGGTAACTAAGTCAGAAAGAAACAGATGAAATAATAATAATGATATTGAATAAGAGTAAAGAGAAGTAAAGAGAAATTGAATAAGAGGTTTTGGTATGTTATATGGAAATGGTTTAAAACAGAATCATAATTTATCTGACTTGTTAAATTTACAATGAAAAAAGGTTTAAACATGTAATGAATAACGATAATTTGTGTGTTTTAAAAATTAATAAAACTTTTTTTTTTAAAAAAGATGCATTAATACAAGGCAACATTAAAAAAAATCTAAGTGACCCTCTGAATATTAAAAGTTAAGCCTTGGTTGGGATTATATGATGACTATGTGTTAAATGATTACAGCTTCTGGATACACAGTTAGATTGACAGCAGGAAGCTTCATAAATATAACAAACATCAGAAAGATAGGTGTAATCACAGCTATATATTTTTTAAAATGTTTCAAAGCTGGCAAATAAAACACAGAATGTCTAGACATACATGGGAAAGAGGAGTTGATAAAAGTGATTTTTGTTTAAAATTTTAAATCATCTGTTTTTTTTCAGATAAACATAAAAAATCTCTATACTTATTTCACATCTTCTAACAATAACATTGTTCTGCCACCATAGGAATATTTACCTATTATCTCAATCTTTAGAACAACTATAGCATCATACATGGGTATTGAAAATTTTAACGTGTTCTTGTATAAGTATTCTACATGTTTTAATCAGAACTTTATTACATTGTTCATGTTGCACTGCAATCAGATACACATTATCGGTTCTGGAAAGTCTGCATATATTTTTGAAACCTCAAATACATAAAAAAATTATTTGTAGACACTGAACATGTGAAGCAGTACTTCAAACCTTGATATAATACATTGTAAGAAAGTTCTTACCATCATTCTTCTCTCAGCTAGCTGTCGGCAAACAATGGCTACATCCTTGACATATGTTGGAAACCTTTGCTGCCAGTGGTCCATATTGGCTGATTTGTTATTGAATTGCACCTTATCAAACATAATTGTCACAGCACTCTCTTCCAGCTTTTCAACTTCTCCATATAAAATAGGGATTCTAAGGATGGCCGCACCTAAGAGAAAAGAAAAAAATGTTACACAAATCAAAATACATGTGCATGCAATTGCCCATCATGCTGTAAACTTCATTCACATCAATAGAAAAAATGGAAAAGGGACAGATTTAACTGGGACAAGCCAAATTATTTCACATAAGGTATGTGAACAAAAAAAAAAAAAGGGCTGGAAATTGCTACTGGCAATGTTTACTAGAATAATTTCAACTGTCAAAATGACCTCCAGACAGCTTTGTTTCCCATGATAACTTTGACAACAAAATATCTCATAGTGCAGTATTGTTAATATAATAATATTTGGGAAAGTACCAACATGAGCTTGCAAATCCAACATATTCTGAAATATATACAAGAAATATCATTTAAAAATTCAAAATACAAAGTCTTTGTAGCTGCTCATTTCATTTCAGCCTTTCCTCTAATATCTATGTCAGTGATAGCGAATCTGTTTGGCGTGGTGTGCTGAAAGCATTCTGCCCCCGTGCATTCACGCGCAACACCCCCGCGCCTTTTACCTGCAATGCTCATGCACGCGCCTCCTGGCTGATTTTCAGCCCATTTGAGATCTTTTTTGGCCTCCCTGAGGCCCAAGGGAAGCCTCTGCAGCCTTGGGAGGGCAACAAACGGGCCTTCCGGAAATACTGGAAGTGCCCATTTTCAGCCTCCAGAGGGCTGCTGGAGCCCAGGGGAGTTTTCACCTTCCCGGGGGCTTGAGAGAAGCCTCTGCAGCCTTTAGAGGCCGAAAAATGGGCCAGTTTTGGCACTTCCAGTATTTCCGGAAGGCCCATTTTTCGGCCTTCTGAGGATGCAGAGGCTTCCCCCAAGCCTCAGGGAGGCCGAAAAAGGCCTCACATGGGCCAAAAATCAGCTGGGAGACGCGCATGCGCAGTAAGTTTGGCTGGGGCTCGCGTCCCCATACAAACGGCTCCATGTGCCATAGGTTTGCCATTCTGGATCTATGAAATGCACAACTTATTCAGAGTATGTTGCCTTTAATTTTCAGTTAGCCATAATACAGTTGTTTATGTAGCATTCTTCCATTCCTTAAATTTTTCCCCTAAGAACATAGCAATCTGATTCTTATGTGCACATCCAATCCAGCAAAAAGTCGATGGAGATTCTAAGTCATCCAGGTCATGGTTATTGCAAAGGTGCTTTTCCAAGACACAACTGACTTGTTTTTTCTTTGAAGACATTCTCATCCAAGAAGCAAAACGTCTTATGACTTAGATGTTAATTAATAAAAAAGAAATCTTATTTACTGGAATTTCCAAAGAATATTTTAGAAAAGGATGGTTATCAGATTCTTTCTGTATGTATGTTAGCACTTAAACTAATCTGACTCATTTTGATTTGGTCCTGTTCGGTTCTGACTCCCATCAAATCTGTAAACATAAACTTGCGGGGGGAACGGGACGTAATAGTTAATGAGATAAAAGTGATACTGAATTAACATTCCAAAAATATGGAATTTCACACTTTACGGAGTATTAATCATGGTAGATGAAAATAAAACAACATTCTAGGTGTCAACGAGTTCAAAAGATTGGCTCTTGAATCCTTTTTCAAATCTTACTAAAAATATGTCAAAATACATTTTGATATGGTGCAGGTGTCTAAGGCCTGAGCTACTTTTGTATTAATATTATTTGGATTTCCCCTTCCTTTCTACTTAGCTCATTTAAACCACATTATTATACACACACACACACATATGTACATGTATGTATGTGTGTGTGTGTGTGTGTGTGTGTAATAACACAATATAGAAGCCTGATTATGGCAGATGAGATTCTGCCGAAACGTTGCTACAACTTTAAAAGTACAACTACAATGATGTGGGAAAATACCCGAACAAAGCTGAATACCATACATGTAAGTACCCGCGAAAACTTAAGAAAACAAATATATGTTATATATATATACATACATATATATACACACACACACACACACACATATATATGTATATACGTATATATGTGTGTATGTATATGTATGATGTATATACATGTATATACATACATACATACATACATATATATGTATATATAAAACCATTTATTGTTTTTATTGTATCTCACTGCTATAAAACAATAAAAGAGAGAAAGGGAAATGCGTACCCAAAAATAAACTTACCTTCATTGTTTTTTAAGACTGCTCTTTCACCTTCTAGTTTGGTTCTGCCATAGAGATTTAGAGGATTTGGTACATCATTCTCCTTGTATGGAGGGTTTGTTCCATCAAATACATAGTCTGTACTAATGTAGATCAGAAATGCTTCCACTTGAGCTAAATTTGAAATACATTTATCATAATTAAATGTGTCACTAAGGGACTATTCCATCTGGAATTTAGTTCTTTAGTAAATTATTAGAAACGTAGAAACTTGCTGAATCGTATCAAACACCTTCTATTTAAAATAGCAATCAGCAGATTCTACATTCCTCTTTTAACAAACCATATTATAAAACATTAACTGATAGTAATTCTTCAACACTGGTCAAATTATCTACACTATAGAAGATAATAATTTAACCTTTTTTTAAAAAAAAAATCAACAATTTTTACCTGCTTCTTTTGCTATAATTCCTGAAGCAGTCACATTGAGTTGAACAGCAGCATCTGGTTGACTGTCTACAATATCTGGCCTTCTCTCAGCTGCACAATGTATTATCACATGAGGCTAGGATATACACACATTAGTAAGTTCATTCAAAGATATAGACATATTAGTAAGTTCATTGAACTTTCATTTAAATACCCTTTATCTACGTAAAACTTTATGTTATATTGCTGAAACACTAATTTAGCCGAGATCCCCCAGAATGTATACAATATTTATCCTTCCAAAATTCTTTCGCTTTTTAGTAGTTTCCTTATTTCCTTGTTCCATTCCAAATAATTTCAAACATACAACATGAAGTAAATATTCTAGCAATATGAACCTATTTTTAATAAATTCAATAAAAGACTACTTTTTTGCAGCATCATTTTTTCTAATTAAATCATTTAAAAAAATAAAGTCCCAGTTGTTTAAAAGCAAATATTCATGCTACATAATGAATAGGATATGCTAGTATTTAGGAAAACCAGCTAAATTATTGAGAAATTTTGAACAATATGAGAAACATTTCCTTTCTTTTAAAAATTCTCACCTGAAAATCTTGGATTACACTGTGAATAGCAGCAGTATCTAAAAGATTAACTTGTTCAAACAAAGGTCGAGCTCTACTATAGCCACAGCCAAGAGTGTGCCAATGATTTACTTTAAATTCTTTATAAACAGCTCTGCCAAGGAGTCCAGTGGCACCAGTAATCAGGACACGTCTATTGGGGATATCAACATCTTCCTAAGAAAAGAAAATATGATCTATAGTCATATAAAATTATCAGTGTTTTCCCCAGACTTTTTGTATGCTCCTCCTGCATATCTCTTTCCCTTATTTTTACACATTCAATTGAACTTAGGCCACAGAATAAGCAGCTACAATAATAATCTGTGTAGTAAATAAAGTTCAAATATCAAAGATAACGTATTATGTACACCCGGCTCTAAGTTTGTATTACAAATTTGATGGAGTCATAACAGAACAGGATCAAATTAATATGAGTCAGATTAGTTTAAGTGATAACACACTTACAGAAAGATAACATACTATAAATGACTATAACTTTTCATTGCATATGACTGAAATTGATATCTACGAAAAGGTTAACAGAAAAAAATTATGTTCTTTTTATTCTACTTTAAACTGTCAAGAAAAAATCTTTCCAAGGCGAGTTATTTCTTTAAAAAAATGAAATACAAAATTACTTTTCTTTACCTATCAACCAGTAGTTTTTCTATCAAGATTCTTTAATTAAAGAAAGAGAAGAATTACCAAAAGTCCTGCTGAAGCTTTACCTTCCTTATAATTATTCCAGAAAGCATTTCCATTCCAGATGGATCAATGACTTTTAGCAGGCTTCTGGAATTATAGTTGATGTACAGTAATTGTAATTCCAATTGCTTATAATGAATTGGAATTACACAACGTTGATACTGAGAGATTTTTCTTTACTCTTTTTTTCCCTGTCATGACTTGTCTTTTTTGATTGCTAGGTGTGACAGCAAGTTCTATCTTGCCTTTTTTTAATCAGTCCATTTGTCTGGTGTTCTATGTAAATTTAGGGTTAGGGCAAAAATGCTCTGAAAATGTAGCTGATCAGCAAAGGGTTAATGGAATTTCATATCCCTATCAAACATTGAAACCAGTTTAAGCAAGCACAGGGTCTGTCTCTGAAGTAGAAAAAGCCCAAATACTTGACAAATAATAAAACCAGCACTTTTTCTTTCTTTTTGTGACCATAGGAACTAGGAATGATTACTTCAGGCTAGGCAAAAAGTAAGGAAGAGGAGGGATGCAAATGAATTATCCCCCTCAGTCAAGAGAAAGAGCCTCAAAGTCTGTCCAGAGCAACCATTAGAGAAAAAAAAAAACCTTAGGATTTCATTACTTTTAGGATTTTCATTGCTGAAATATTGATTACTAGGCCCATTATCATGGAACTGTGAATATTTAGCTTTATGCAATATTTACAGTTTAACTGTTCGCTTTTCCGGATAGGCTATTCAACAGCTTTAAACAATCACGTGTGCGAATGGCTTATTTTAACAACTCTCCTCCCACGCAGTCCTAACGGGAACAACGAAAGTACCTCTGCAGCTCGCTCCCCCGTGTGTTTACAATTGTTCATTCAACCATGGCACCCTACAGTTGGATTCGAACCCCCAAGCTCGAAAAATCTTCCCCCGTAACTAATGCTGGCTGGAGAATATGGGCGTCCGGGTCCAATACATTCAGACATTACCAGCAAGGGGAGGGGGTAAAACTGTCATGTAAACACAAGCACGGGAAGGAAACCCTCCCGGAGCACAGAGGGAGATCTGCGACCCAACTCCAGATTTGCAGCCCCGAGGACCCCTTTAGGGGGTCGTCAGCCCCGCAGGCAACAAGGAAATCGTCGCCAAAGCCGTACAGTCGAGCTGGAAGAAGGGCGAGGAGGCGCGGCTAGTTTGTTTATCACGGAAAAGCCAGCGGAGAAGGAGGAGGGGAGAAGGGAGGGGGGGGGGACGCCTTGAGAATCCTTCCTCACCTCCTCGAGCCAGCAGCTCCCCGGCTCAAAATGGATGCGGAGCCCTTTCTCCCACCCGACCATCCCTCCTGCCTTGGTCCGTAAACAACGCCGCCGCCCGAATTCAGCTACAGTCTGTGGCAGCGGCTGTTACCCCAAACCCACCCCTTTCCTCCAGTCGAGCCGCGGATTGGTCCTTTCCTCCGTGGGAGGCGGGGTTCAGAGGGAGCGCCTCACTGCGGACGTACGGACGACGTGCGCTATGGCGAGAGGGGCGGGGCAAGCTCGACCTAGCTTTTCGTCTTCGGAAAAGGCTTTCGCTGGCTTCTTTGGGTGCTGATTAACTTTCTGAACTGGATTCCCCGCAGTACATATGTTTTAGAAACCCACCCACCCGAGAAAGCAGCCAGGGACCGCTCTTTATACATTTTCCTATCCCGGAAATATTAGAGTCGAAGGGCAAAAGAATACATGAAAACATCATGACCTCGCCTCCCCATCAATTGAATTTCTTGCTGCTTGTTCTTTGCCTCAAAGCACTTGAATCAGTGTAGCACAACGCTGCTGGTTTAGTATGCAAGACAGACTTTAGTTTCTTTATTCTCCAAGCCAGAAATCTTTGCAAATGAGGTAACCTGTGCTGGGCATGTACTAAAAATATGCGTAAAAACAGCATGCACAAACTTGCCACTCAGTTTAAAGTAGGTTAATGTGCAAGTAAAAAGGAACCTGGTGAGTTCTTATATATCCAATTGAAAGTGAAATTGATATTAATTTCTTACGGCCTTACAGCTGTTGAAATAAGGTTTCAATCTGACTGCCCTCAATATTTTTGTAACTAAACTAAATTTACTTTGTATTACAAGCTTTCAGAAACTGCACAGTAAACAAGTTTGAAATTATCACTATTGACATATTTGTTTGTATACTTTTTTATTCACTGTCCAGTCACTTCTTGTGAGATGGGTGTGGCCATATAAATTTAAGAAAGAAAGAAAAAGAGAAGAAATATTCAAGGAAGTTCAACCTTCAACATGTTGAAAACATATCACATTCAGCCCTGCAGAGATCCTTACCACAAAGGCTTCTTATAGATCTTTATGGAAATGTAATAAGTTCCACAGTAAAGTTAGTAATAAACTTAGCATCATCAGTATTGTGAAAATAAAGAATTTCCCCAGGGTAGTCAAATAGATGGGGAAAAAATTGCCTTGTTTGTTTTGCTGATGGAAGCTATTTGGCTAGCCAAAGGAACTAACCAAAAAGCAGTGACTCTTCTCTCATCAATTGTTAATAAGAATTATATTTTGTGTTTTGTTGGAAGAAAAATCCTGTCCGGTTCCAAGCCGGGAGAACACTGGAAATAAAATGGAGGCTGGGTAGAAGGAAATGTCTGTTTATGTGGTTTCCAGAAACTTCAGTGAGAGCATGTTTCTGGGATGGCTAATCAATTAGCTGGGTGAGGGGGTGGATTTTTATAAGGTCCTGGGGTTTGGTGATTGAAATGCTGCAGAGTGTTGTGCAGTGTAGTGAGCTTGTGTCTTTTACTATTCCAATGGTGGTGGGTTAATCCTATTGTGTTCTAAAGCAAGGGTCACCAACCTTTTGGACCTCAGGGACCACCAAACTCATAATTTTAAATCCCGCAGACCAGACCCTGGGAAAATCCCCCCAAAAAGTCTGCAGGAAAATTCCCCACCCCGTTTTCTTATCAGTTGATCGTTCTTTATTTGGGATCACAGGATACCGTCTCCAGCTTCATTTTCAGGGGGAGAGAGTGAGAGACTTTTGGCTTCATGCAAAGAAAGCAGCAGAAGCAGAAGTCTTTCTTTCTCTCCCCCAAACTCCGGCAGAAATGAGTCTTTGCCAGCACAGCCTCTTGGAGCAGGAGGCCTTGCAGGGTCCCAAAGACTCATTTCTAGCAGAGTTTGGGATAGAGAAAGGAAGCTCTTTGCTGCTTTCTTGCATGCAGCCAAAAGCAGAAGCAGAAAGGAGCAGCGCGCTGGCCAGGCCAGGTGCAGGGGGCAAGTCCTTCCCCCCTCCCCACTACCTTGTGTTGTTCATAATGCAAGCGATGCAAGCCTTGTGTTCCCGCGGGTCATGTGGGCGGCGCAGCCTTGTGCTACCACGCAGCCTGGATTAATTGCTTAGGGGGTGACATTTCTCTGCGGACCACCAAAATTTTCTCACGGACCATCAGTGGTCCCCGGCCCACTGGTTGGCGACCACTGTTCTAAAGGTTGTTGGAAGAAATGTTCATCTGGGTTCAGTTCCAAGTGGGAAGAAGGACACTGCAAACATGGAGATTATTTGGAAAGATGGTTTAATGGTGGACAGCAGGACCACGATTTGAGTCCTTGGCAAAAAATGCACATGGGTAAGAGAGGGAGAGAGATTTATAACCTCTATTGGGCTTTGAACTTGCTTCTTGTTCCTGTAACAAGAAATTATCCTGATTGGTTATCAGACTCCCATTGGGCCATGCAGAGTAACATTGTAGATTTGTTTTGAGTCCCAAGCTTGATTGAATCTTGCTGGGTGATGTAATGAAGGGTCTTTGGGCAATTCCTATTATGGCCTAGCCCTGAAGGATCTTGAGTGAGGGCATTTGCTTATGAATAAACTGACCCATCTCTTTATCTCTTAAGTGTGGACATCTGCTGTGGGCTACTGAGGAGGAGGGGGGTATTAAGAGTGAATCTGCTTCCTGTGTTAAAAAACATTGTTTCTCCATTTCTCATCCAGGAAATATAATATTCTGCCTTTTTATTATTTCCTAGAATATTTCATTCTTCTAAGAGAGGGGTGGGTGCTAACTTTCTACAAGGTCATGCCCTATCCTTAGAATTTGGGTGTGGGAATGTAAATTCTTAATCCCATCAATTCCAGCCTGGTGGAACTGGGCTGAAGGCGTTTTGTTTATGAATAGGATAGGCTGGTTTTCTTAATAGGTACAAAATATCCATCTCTAAAGACATGAGACTTCTGTTTGAGGTTATAACAGGAAGACTGGGGCTGCTTTCTGCCTTTGTTAAGATTTTTCTCCATTTCTCCTTTGGGGAAATGCAATATTCTGCCTCTTTTAATATCCCCAAAAATATTTCATTCTGGCGGAGGGGACTTCCCACACTTTGTTCTGTCTATAGAATAAGACATAGACCAATAGGAAACTAAAGGACATAACAGTTACATATTCTAAAATTAAAATATGATTTAGGAAAGCATCTAGGAATTGTGAGTCTTATAAATTTCTTTTAATAAAATGATACGCCAATAATAAAACCAACTACTACTACAACCTAATGCAGACAAATAATCTTTAAAATCAATCATACATAGTTCAATTCAGAAGAAAAAAATTAGCATGATAATTTTAAAAAGGGGAAATTATGAGTTGTATGATGTTTGAAGACTAAGCACTTCCACAACTATAAGCTATTTATATCATTGAAACAACTGTTTCAATTTTTAAAATACTGTACAAAAGTCAAGAGTTTAACTATGTAACATACCCTGTGTATGCATCTAAAGAAGTTTCACTTAGGTTTTTGTGCACTGAGTTGGCTACAAAACTTACTAGGTTTTCATTTAAATGTTTGATAATTGTACCTTATTAATATTTTTAGAATTTGCTGCGGCCATTTGTGTTTTAGATAATTTAAAAGTACTAATTACTTGCTGTATTAAAATATATATTTAAAGACAACTTTCTATTGTAGAAATATAGATTTGAGCACACAAGGCAGTAGACAATACTTTCTTGGAAAGATGAATCAAGTGTGAATTTGTTCTTGATCAGTGTAGAACAGCTTGATTTTTGTTTCTGTTACCTGTTAAATAAGATAAGTTAATTGAAATTATTTTAATTACAGAAGATTTAATATTCATTGCATTTCTGATCTGTCCAATAATTGGAATTACTGCTGCCAATGTTAATTAAGCACCAATTAAACAATACATTGATAGTGCTTAAAAGAATAAACATATTAAAGCTACTTTGCTAGTTGATGTATACATCAAACTACCGTATTTGTCGGCGTATAAGACGACTGGGCGTATAAGACGACCCCCAACATTTCCACTCAAAATATAGAGTTTGTTATATACTCGCCGTATAAGACTACCCCTCTTCCACACACCTTCCACTTTTGCACTTTTTTTTTTTTTTGACGCACTTTTCTGCTTTGGACAATTTTGAAATGAGCTAATCCAATTTTGAACCAAGAATATGCAAATAGCTATGGAGTTTAGAAATGAGTTTTAAAAATATTTTTCATTGCTTACCATTAAGCGTAAAATATGTTGTAAATAAAATGAGAACACAGGAAACGTTCTCTTCTCAATACAGCTGATCTCTCTCTCTCTCTCTCTCACACACACACACAAAAACCCGGACACTGAAAAGGCTGCCAAGGAACAGTATATTCAATGCCTTCTCTTTAATCAAGAAACAAGGAATTCCTTAGAATCTTTTTTTTTCCCCAAGTGGCCCTCTTTAAAAAAAAAAAAAATGGAGGTAACACTTTCATTCAAAAAGTCTTCCAGTATCTGGAGTCGCTCAGACATATTGAAGTGAGGCAGGAGAGTAAGTGAAATTTGAAATGATCCAGCTACCGTTTCTTCCCCTCCCGCCCGAAGGCCATTATCTCCACGTCAAAGCGAACGAGGGGAGGCAAAGAAGCCAAACACGCTAAAAGGATCTCTTTATTTTCCTACACAAGGTCACACCTACTTTTCCGCATTCAAAGGACAACCTCTCCTCACCACCACCACACACACACACACACACCCCAATACCCGCAAACAATGTTCTGGGCATTAATCACCATTGCTACATTAACCTGGCAATTTATACCCTGCCTCCCCCAGTGTTGCTTTGACGGCAGGATTTCACACAGCGGGCGCTCGCTCGCTCTCTTCTCCGCTCTCCCACCGTTCGCACATGTTGGAAGCACCGTAAAACCTGATAACCCACCCAGGGCTCCCCATCCTTAACCTACAGCTGCCCGCATGCAAAACCTGCGTGCAAAAAGAAAAAAGAAAAAGAAAAGTACGCCGCACGTGAGGATCTTCGAATCCTCTCCTCCCCACACCGCTAAGGAAGGAAGAGGGGGAAAGGTTGCGCAGCGCGTGGCGAGTGACACCCGCCACACACACACACACACACACCGCGCTCCCCCCCAGCCTCCCCTCCCGGCTGCAACTCAAGCTCGAAGTGGGAGTCGGAGTCCTCCCGGCGTATAAGACGACCCCCCACTTGGAGGCATGTTTTCAGGGCAAAAAGTCGTCTTATACGCCGGCAAATACGGTAATTCCCCAGGCCCAAGTTATTAATATTTATAGAAGATACTTATAAGTACTCACTTTCTTTAAAGGGTGTTTTGGGAGCAACATTTTCCTTGCTAGGATGCTGAAAAGCTTTAGAAGGATCAAATCGCCTAATACCCTGAATTTCATTAATTTGATCTTGGAGCTCTTCCCTTGCTTGTTTTTCCTTTGCTACTTGGGCACGCAACTTTAATAAGTCCTAAAAAGAAAAAAATCCCAATGCAAGATAAATTCCAGATATTGCAACAAGACAATATATGTCCACACCAAAAAGCTGAGTGATATTGTTTATGAGGTTCAAAACACTCATGACCTTGTACCTTTAATTTATGCTATCTTTGTTGACACATACCAAAACTGCCCTGCTCTAATCTAAACAATAGGATCTGGAAAAGCATGCTGAAGACCACAAGCGGTTGAAGAGCATTGTATTTATACTCTACATACATACATACATACACACACATACATACAAACAAACATACATACATACATATATACATGTATAGGATTAGTGTTGTTTTATACTGAAATCTTTAGTTCAAAGAACAAAAGATTTTTCTTTACATATCAACTGAACCTAGAGAAGGAAAAAAAATCCAATTAGCTATGTTTGAAGCTGAGAAACTATGACTTTTATTTTCTTGAGTCTTGTTTTATCAGCCTAATTTTGTCTAGTCTTTTATATTGTACTATCTATATAGCATGAGACATTGTTCTTGATTATCACTTCCACCTTTCCTACTCTAATTCACTTTCAGGCATATATTATGAACTGTACAAGTTCTTGATGGATTAATTAATTGCCTATTCCTTTTTGCTTTTGTCCTCCTTCACATGGCTAGTGTTTAACAATTAATTTGAGGCATGTCTTTTCTTCCAGAAAATGTTACTAGTTGCTGTTCTTGATCTTCATTTTTCTACTCATTTCTATCAACTGTGGATCTTATCACCATTACAGTTCCATGAATGTCGGCTTTTACTCCCTGCTAATTGATGGGGATGGAGAGAATCTCTACCTTTAGCATATGTTTGATTGTTTCATAGTTGATTAATATATAGTTGCTAAATTATATATTAGGATCCAGGTAGCACAATAGTTAGAATGTAATATTGCAGGCTAACTCTGCCCACAGTCTGAAGATCCATCCTGATGGAGCTTAAAGTTGACTCAGCCCTCAACCTTCTAAAGTTGATAAAATGAGGACTCAGCTTGTTAGGGGCAATATGTTGACATTGTAAAATTATGGAGTGGTATATAAGTCTAAAAACTATGGCTAAGTGCCATTGCTAAATAGAGGTTCTTTACTCACAATTTGACCTCATTTCTGTCTCTCCCTATCGCAGATAAACATAAATCTGTGTCTTCATGGAGTAGCAAACCTGTTTTAGTTGGGTGTTTTCTTCTTTCAGTTTCATTACATGTTTGATCTTCTGCTTCTGATTCTGATGGCCCAGCAACTTAGCATAAGCATCACTAATTTTGTTCAGTTCTTCTTGGGTTGCACCATGCTCATTTAGAAGGGCATTTCTCTCTGCCTCATATGCATCTAACTGTTGCTGAAATACAAAGTAAAATATATGTTGAATCATGATGACCAGCAACTGAGGTACCTGATTGACTCAATAGAATCCATAAAAATAGGATGTGCTGATCTCTTTCTCAGTTGTGCTACCTCTCTCATAGTTCAGAAGGGCCCTGAAATCTCCATATATGGTACAATTACCAATGATATAGGAAGAATTGCTTTTCTGCACATGCTTGTGATGAAAAAATATTCTACCATCAGACTAAACATATGTTTAAATAATAATAATTGGAGAAGATAACAAAATACAAACACCTTTCAAACAGAAAGAGAATGACTGTCAGAAAGAAAGTAAGGTAGTACCAATGGTAAATAGGTTCCTTGAGTACAATCCCAAAAACAACTGGAACATCACTTGACTATCTTTGTTCAAAGTAGTGTCACCACAAAATTACCATCAGTGAATTGCAAAAGGCAGCTTTACTTGGAACATCTTAAATCCTGTGATGATACCTTTAACATTATCAAACATCAACACCTGCCTATTCCAGGCCCTTGGAAAAAATTCAATAGGATAGAAGAAAAATGCCAAATCCAGACCGAACATCTGGTTAACTGTGCAATGAACCATAATAATCAATTCAGTAGAAGTGCCATCCATCAATACAGGGCATTTGCAGTATTAAAACAATGGGAGCATCCAGGTCAAAAATAAAAATCCAGGTTGATTTTGGAGTTCCAAAATAATAATTTTATCAAAAACTGGCCAAACCCATCAGTGTTTATTAAGGACTAACCTGAAAAGGTTTTACTTTATTATACAGGTCTTCATAGAGTGCACGCCAAGTTTTTATATTCTTTTTGTAATCTGCTCCAATTTTTTCTGTAATGGTTTTCCTGGGGATAAAAAAATATTGCATATGTTTTCTAAATATATGTATGCAGGTAGCCATTCCCCCTGGAATCACATTCTTTTGGAGCACAGCATGCCAACGGATGGGATAAGACAATATTTTCTCTTTTGGAGGGTTTTTCCCCCTCTTCTGATACCCTTTTGTCTGACATCCCCTTTATTCTTCCCTCTTCCCTACTCCCCAGAGTAGGATGACAGCAAAAAAATATTTTTATTTAATTAATATATTTATATTTCTTTTTATATGCCAAAGCTTCTCAAACCAGTTTACAATAAAATGTCTGGCTTTGGAAATTTGGCCAATTTCTGCTAAAGTACATAACCCCTTCACCTTGGAAGCATTTGAATGCTAGAACCTTTCCAAATATGGGGCAGTAAGGTATTTTTAATGCATACACTGATAATATTAACTATATTCTACTAAATGTAATTTATATGTAAATTAAATCAAAATTACTTTTTATCTACTGTGCCATATTTTTATCTGGGATTTGGGGGAACTGGGATCAATTAAAAGTCATCCAATAGCCAACTTTATGTTTATCTGAAAAAATAATAATCAGGTATTCCTGTCAAAGAGTCCCAGGATGATCACTACTGCTCTAATGCTTAGAATGTGATTTATTTTAAATGTGAACAGAACTCACATTCTTTTTCTCCCAAAGACTCAAAGTATTTTCATCTGAAGTTCCCACACAAGACAGCTGAAACTCACCTTTCTATTTCAAGTTTTTTGTTCAGTTCTTCACTTTGCTCTTCCAGTTTGGCTTGTAAATTAGCAATTTGCATAGTGCTCAATTCCTTGATTTTGTCTATTTCCGCATCTTTTAGTTCTATTTTTGTTTGACTGTCAAGAAGCATCCTTAAAATAAAGAGAGAAGCTCAGATACTGGAAAACATCTTTTCAGAAAAAGGCTACAATAATTGATAAAACAAATTGTTTAATTCCAAATACTTGTGTCTTTTGATAATGCACCTTGGATGTTGAAGCTAAATCCTAGGATTTTTGATTGTTTTTCTATAGAATAAAATCCTACAGTCTAAAATCTGCTACTCTGATTTAAATATTTTTGCTATTGAAATCATTGCAGATATTAATTCAGCAATACATAATTCATATTCTGCAGAGCTGGAGGTGAAAGGAGCTATATATTTTTATAAAATTTCCACTCAACCTGCAAATTTTCTGGTTGAATCAAGACAGAAAATCTTATCCAAGTAGTTTATTATCTTAAACTAATCCAAAATAAACTTGATAGAAATTATAATTTCCTATAAACTAGCATTTTGATGGAAACTACATAATTTTAAGCAGTCAGAAACCAGAAGAAAATATTGGGGGGGAAAGTCCCAATTAAAATCATAGCAGTTTGATAACAGAATCAGTTAAGAGAGGAATTCTTCACTGAATATATAATGGAGATTGGGTATCCAATTGTCATTGATACTTTAATTTAAATTCCTATGTAAAGAAAGTTGTTGGATTTCATGAGATAGACTATCTCTTTCAATTATCTGATTCTATAAATGCCCCAAAACACCAAATACCGTCTTTGTAGTCAAGTCATTTTGGCAAAATTTCCTAACTGTCCATACCTCATATAATCTTCTTTTGCCTGGTCTTTAGAATGCTGTTCTTCTTGCATTGCATGAGTCACATTCTGGACTGTCCTACTCATCTCAGTTAATCTCTCCTGCATATTAGCTTTGTCTTGTTTCAGGCATGCAATCTCTTCAGTCATGCAGACTTTGTAACTAAGAAAGATTTTAAAAGTTTACATTTCTTTTGAGTTGTGCATAGTATTCTTACTATCATCTTTATGCTAAACTTTTACCCACCATCCAGATACAAAGGATTATCCCAAAGCTCATGTATGACAGGTTGTACTAAGAGACACAAACAATAGAGCTTATTCATTTTTCAAGTGAAATTTGTTCACTTCAGTGAACCTTTGCTACCTAAAGCAAGGAAACACAGTACAAGGTGTTGATCCTTCTGTTTCTGTACAGTAAATCTGAAACAGATGTCTGCTTCCAGATTATGGAAAGACAAGAATTCCCAATACCAAACAAATAAAACTCTTCCAACTCTTCTATGCCATGGTACAGACATACTTTTCAAATTCAGTGGCAGTCTCTCCAAATTTAAGCTGGAGCTGGTTATATTCCTCTTGCAGCTTTTCAATGGTACTCTTGTGTGATGCAGCCATTTCTTCCAACTCTACACTTTTCCTGCACAAAGTAATAATATTCAAGTGTTAATATATAAGCACTGCAAAAGCTACTGGTTGAATTGGAAGCTACAAACAGAGCGTAGGGCAATAGAATTATTATTTTAAATTTGATTTAATTAGTTCATACTTAAATAGATGGGAAAGGGAGACCTCTGGAAATCTGTATTATGAAACTCCAGAAATAGCTTGAAACATTTGAGAAATATAGGAGGGTAGGGTAGAAAAGGGTAGAAAAGACAATGCAAAATCTTTTGACTCCCATCCTTAGTTTTCAATAAAAAATATCTTTAATTTAAACCAAAAAAGTTGACATGATTATTTCTTACATATTCATTTTCTTTTCCTGTCATATAAAACTTTACACTTTGGTAATAACTTTGGGAATCTCTGGGGACAAACCTGTGATCTCAAGCCATGCACTACTGGACTGTAGTACATTATCTGCCGTTTATGAGAAGGACATTATTCATTAGTTCATGGCCATACTTCTGCTTCTTCAATGGGAAAATTATGATCCTTCTTAGCACATATATCCCAATTCTCTCCAAAGGGAATTTGAAGAGATCTGAGAATACAGGCTTCAAGAAGGAAATCTATTCTATAATCCTATTAGCTAATTGACACAATTTCAATAGGAGCCTGCTTTTCTACAAACCTTTGCAGTTTTGCTTCCAGCTGTGATAACTCCTCATTTTGGGATTCATTAACCTGTTCCAAATGCTTTAAAAGCTTTTCAACTTTAGCTTCTTTGGTGTGCAATTTATCCAGCTCCTCCATGGCTTCTTTCAATTCTACCTCTAGTATCTCTCTCTCTTGAGCTACCTCCTCTTGGAATTTAAGTAACTTCTGATGCATTTCAGCTGAAGTTTCCTGAAGTGGGTATCAGCAAAAATACAAATATGGCCATTAACAACAAGTTGTTCCCCCACCTGAAAAATATATTTAACAGAAGGAATGAGGCAAGAACTTGCAACCTTCACATGTGACAATTTACTCAGACTTCCCATTTATTTTTTACATTTCTATTTATAACAGCATTTCTCTGCTATCCTACTTAATATGATTTTAATTTTATATAGAAAATAATAACACTGTACAATATCATGTGAAAAAAAACAGATGGAGTTGTCTTCCAAAAACTCAAGTCAACATGAGATAGGGATCCACCCAGAATAGCTTTTTTTTTTTTTTTTGGGGGAGGGGAATGAACACTCTCCATAGTTTCTGCTTAGGGGAGATGATCCTGCAAATACCTTAATGTCAAGCCATGAAAAGCTGAAAAAGGTTAAAATCATCTTAAAATTGGTAACTTGCAGCAAAACTTTAGCATTTTCCACCTGTTAATAGTTGGGCTTCTACTTTTTAACCTATTACACTCTCAGACTCATCTTCAGTAGCAGGGATTATCATTGCTGTAAGGTTTATTACTCCAGAAATACCTACACCTGGTATACCATCTGCTCAAGCATAGTTAATGAATTCAGGGGGGACCCCATATTTCCCACATCCCAAAGCAATTTAGGGATTGGAATCAAATTTCAACCATCACTACAAGTAATTCCATCTTCCAGGAATTTGAGCTTATTTTGAACTGTTTGGCCCTTCATATCCATTTGACCAAGAGATCTATGCTATTCACAAATGTATAATTGTCACTAGCATAGTGATGATTGTACACCCCAAACTGGCTTATAATCTTTCAAAAATTCAGGTAGATATTAAACAGTAGGAATGTAGAGCCAGGCTCCATGTGGTATAGAGGTTCAACTAAAGCCTCTATACCTAAATCTGAATGGCATCATCCATTCAGATAGGAGCAGAACCATTGTAAAATAATGCCTTCCACTTCTAAATCTTTGCACTGTCCAGAAGGACACCATATCTGATGGCACTGAACGCCACTGAGAGGGTCAGAAATCTTAGGAAACATGGACTCCTTCTTCTGCGTAGAAAACTATATGGAATAACTGGGCAACACCCAGAGAATGCTCAATACATACAGAATTTTTTGCATTTATAAACACAACAAACCTTTAATTAATCTTTTTTTTACCTTAAAAATCTTCTTTTGGTTTTGGTGTTCCTGTTCTTCTGTAGAAAGTTTTTCTTTTAAGCATTGTATTTCAGCATTCATAACTTGCTCCTTTTCTTCATATTCATGGACACATTTCTCTAAATGAGAACTTTACTTTTTATATAAGATCTCATATAAATATAATTCTATTGACATTTTCATATTTTCTACGTTCCTTGATTTTTTACTTTTCTATCGCCATTACTATTACAGGAAAATCTGATAGCTTAGGTTTCTCCCCATAAACTGTTTCATAATAACATGTTATTAGAGCCCACTGAATACTATCTGAACTACTTAGAAGCTCTCAAACATGAATTATTTCTTAGAAATGCAATTGACAGAGCAAAAATGATTTCCAGAGTGGGTTTTTAAATTTTTTTTCCAAAAAAATTCCCATTTTCCATTCATGCAGCTGGGATCCATTAAAACAGCAACACATTTTAGAGCACTTTCTAAATTTTTATATCAGGCTGTTAAAGGCAAAAAGAGTACATTTCTTAGCATAACTTTTAACAGATTTTTTTTCTGTTGTATACAGAATATATAACTTAGGTGTGAACAAAGCACGTAAGTGTTTTGTTAGCTCTGCCCTGATTTAGCAATGTCCTGATTATAGTAGAGATTACTTGCATAACGTTTCCAGTAGTTCAATCTGGCTTTGGAATATCAATTTAGGCAAATTGGGTTCCCTTTCCTTCTTAACTGCCCTGCCCCCAATTTCCCTAACCCAGTATTTCTCAACCTTGTCAACTTCAAGATGAGTGGACTTCAATTCCCAGAATTTCCCAGACAGCAAAGCTTCCTATCATTCAAGCAAAGCTGGAATTCTGGGAGTTGAAGTCCATGAATCTTAAAGCTGCCAAGATTGAGAAACACTGTCCTAACCTTTTACAGAAAGATGCAGGTAGAAGAAAATTGATGTGATGATAAATGAAGTTCATATAAAGAATCAATATTTAGTAATCAATATATAACACCAAAGGAAAGGCTAATGGGTTCCACCTTTCGAGTTAGAAAACTGAATGCATAAACAAGTACGTTGGTGATCTGAACCCCTTATGAAATCATTGACTACTAAGAAACAAGATAAAAAGCTCATGTTACAACTTTCAGTATAGTTGAATTAAGCACCTAACTATATGTTGCTTAAGCAGTTTCCTTAAATCCCTTTCTAAGGTTCAGATTAACATAGAAACCAGCCCACAGCACATGCATTTGGGATGAAGCAACTCTGAAGTCAGTATAAAAAAATTCTTCTGACATATATTCCTGTTATAATCTATATTAGTGTGTAATCCAATTAAAGAAGAATGGTATTGCTCTCAAGATAGTGTTTGGCTTAAGATCAGACATTTCCAGACAATTCTTTCATCTAATAATAGACTTTTTATTTTCATTTGTCATGATGGGAATAAAGAAAATATTTCTTAGCCAAACTTAGAAATAGTTTTCAAAAGTCTTAACAAATGGTTTATTTTCTTATACAGTAATATATATGTTTTTGGAGTTACCTTTCTGCTCCTCAAGTATTTTGTACTTTCCATTCAGTTCCTCAGTTTGTGTAGATAGCATAGTTTCTTTCAGATAAAGAGTACTTTCCAATGTTTCAATGTCCTTTTTTTTGGATTCTATTATTTCCTGTAGTTGGACAATATGCAGCTGGTATTTATCATAAACTTGTTCTGCAACATTTCTGTTGGAAAGAAAGAAAAATCACACTAATTTTGCCATTATGTTTTACTATAATTTGGTTGGTGAAAGAAGTATATTCCAGCTCATTTTCTTCTGTATGATATACAAATTAATTGGAGAGGAGTCTTATTTATTGTAACTTGTTTTAAAGTAATCTCTTCTGAAATGCAGTCAAGTAGTAGTAGCCATATATAACCATTGAAGATAAACCACAGTATCTTCCTTCTGTATCACACCTTTTTGCTTCTAGTTGAAGTTTAGATTATATCTGTTCCCAGCCAATATTTTCACTGACTCTTCAGTTGCATTGTACCCAGTAAGATGAGTGGCATCAATCATCACAAAACAATTTCAGAAGCATGAAAAATAATTGTCCAAAAATAAGTCAAAATGGTCAAAATCAGCGGTCCTATCTGATCTTAATTTGAATTTAGTGCTTCGCAGGCTGAAATCTTAAAAGATTTAATGTGAAAATATTGACATATTTGATATGATAAGGTGATAATCAGTAGATAGATGGTTAAATGGATAGACAGGTTTTCTGATCTGAATTTCTGCAAAAGTCATTTTGAGGAACAAACAACTAGTCACTTCAATCAGTTTACTTTTCTGCTGTCCTTGAGGTGTTCAAGATACATGTAGCCTTATACAAATTATTACTTTGAAGGGGAAAATGTGAATGCATGCTTCCTATTGTTTTTACATGCATATCTAGCAATATCAATTTAATATCTCCCCATTATACAAGTTTAAAATTAAACACTTAACTAGCAAAGATGTATTGCCAGTCACCAATATTAATTGGTAATATTTGCAACATCCCCCATGGTTCCATAGACATATTAGTATGTTAGGATAGCCATTTGGGAACTGTAGATCCATCTATCACATATAAAATTGTAGCTTGAAAAAATCAGGGTTTATGAGCAATGTGCCTATTTATAATTTTCATTCATTTAACATGTCTAGACATACGAATATTTAAATATACTTCTATTAGGAGATAGAGAACAACCCTCATAATTTTTGTACAACTTAACTTACCCAAGTTCTACAATACATTCCAGGAGTTTGTCCAAGTCATATTTCTCTTCTGCTGGTCTCTCTATTTCTGTTCTGAAATAAAATTTGATCAGAGTATTACATTTTAGAAAAAGGATACAATATATCCCAAGCTTCAAGCTGGCAAAAAAAGGATATTTGTATTTAATTAGCACCTTGTCAGGATTAAGCTGGTCTGCTCCTCCCCATCTAGGCTCAACCAGCCTCCAGACACAGATTCAGTAGCTCAGTAGTTTCTCACGTCCAACTCAGACAGAAATGAAGCTGGGTACCAATAGTATACCGAGGATACCAGACCCAAAAGATGTTCTTCTCAAACTACATTTCATCAAGGTTAATAAAAATAGCTTGTACTTGACAATTTATGAGATAACTTACAATTCTTCCGGCTGGGCCAGTTTTTTCTCCACAATTCCTTGGGGCACATTTAGTTTAATTTCCATGTCTCCATTTTTAACAGGAACCATCTAAAATTGCATCAACGAACAGTGGTTTATTAAGAGATAAACCATGACTGTCCTAAACTTTCTTTAAGCTAGGAAAGGTATGAAAAATAACATAACATAATAATACTAGTAATAGTTCTAACTCATATTCTCTACTGAAAACTATAGGCCTAACATACTATCTTGTGATACTTGCAAATTTTTTAAGAAGTGAGAAAATGTAATCCACATTGGTAATATACATACCTTTTTTGCATTCATTTTGTTCCTAAGCTTCATTAATTCTAAATAGAGATTGTGCATTTTCTTCTGGGTTCCATCTTCAAAACACTTAAAAATGACAAAAGGCAGAGCAAGTCAGTTTTATTATTAAATTTGACTTAGGTTTGACTTCAAAAACAACACAAGAAAATGCGACTTTGGCATATCTGATTCCAATAGAAAAAGAATATCCTATGCCTAATTCAGAAATTCCTGCGTTCAATAACACTTGCTCTCAAATACAGTTTTAAACATCTCTAGATTCTCCACTGGAAATAAGTGAGGTTTAACAGTTATCATAATACAGATAGTTGTCGACTTGCAACAGTTCATTTAGTGACCATTCAAAGTTAGAATGGTACTGAAAAAAACCCGAATTATGGCCATTTTTCAAACTTACAATCATTGTAGCGTCCCCATGGTCACATGAACAAAATTCAGAATGCTTTGCAACTGACTCATATTTATGACAGTTGCAGGGTCCAGAGGTCATGTAATCACCTTTGGTTCTGACAAGCAAAGTCAATGGGCAAGCCAGATTCACTTAACAACCATATTACTAACTTAACAACTGCAGTGATTCAAAGAACAACTGTGGCAGGAAAGGTAGTAAAATGGGGGCAAAACTCACTTAACAAATGTCTCACTTAGCAACAGGAATGTTGAGCTCAATTGTGGTCGTACGTTGAGGACTGACTACCTGTACATAAGATACCTAAGTGATACCAATATTTCATGAAGATGCTCCACTACAGCTCCATATAAAAATATAAAAGCCTTTCCTTTAAATTCAAGTAGAAGCAAACAGAAAATATGCACTGTGCTCAGGGCTAGTATACTTTATACATAACATATGCAATTGCTTGTGTGGAATAATTACTATTCATACATCAGTGCCGCTAAATCATGGGCTGAAATCTGCTTTGCAAGCATTCTATTTTTTTTTAAACCTTATTCATGGGAGCACCTGAACATTTCTTTCTGATTTCTCTTAGTGTTTTTACTGTGTTGCTGAGAGTGACAGAGACCTCAACTGATTATGTTTTCTGCTCTGAATTTCTCCGCCACTCTGAAGTCCTCCTGGCTGCCTACACAGTCTGAAACAATTTCAATGGGACTTCATTCATGCTCCTTCCTCTTGGAGTTATGGAAAGTCGTGAAAACTCCAGACTGCTGTAGAAGTTGTGGCATGAAAAAGAAAGAAGGCAGTCCTCCAAATTCCTTGGCCATCTCAAAACTTATGAAGGACAAGAAAAACATACTCTGTCCTAACATTTCACTGAACTGCTCCTTGAAAGGAAATAACAGAATAATAAAGTTGGAAGGGACCTTGGAGGTCTTCTACTCCAACCCCCTGCTCAAGCAAAAACTCTATACCATTTCAGACAAATGGCTGTCCAATCTCTTCTTAAAAATCTCCATCACTGGAGCACCCACTTCTTTTGGAGGCAACTTGTTGAACTGATTGTTCTATCATGAAATTTCTGCTTAGTTCTAGATTGGTTCTCTCCTTGATTAGTTTCTATCCATTGTTTCTTGTCCTGTCTTCAGGTGCTTTGGAAAACAGATTGACCACCCCTTTCTTGTAGCAGCCCCTCATATATTAGAACACTATCAGGTCACCTCTAGTTCTTTTTTGCATTAAACTAGATATACCTAATTCCTGCAACCAGTTCTTCATGTTTTAGCCTCCAGTCCCCTAATCATCTTTGTTGCTCTTCTCTGCACTCTTTCCAGAGGCCAACATTTTTTTTACATGGTGGTAACCAAAACTGGATAAAGTATTCCAACTGTGGCCTTATTTTGAAAACAAATCCTATTTCATAACACTTAATATGAATTTCTACAAACATGCATAAGTTTGCCGCACATCATTATTACCATAATACTCTTGTAGAATAAATGACTTTCACATGTGTATTTTAAGTGTGCAGGTACTCGTGTAACAACCAAAATTGGAACTAACAACTCCATTGGAAAATTAAGTGAAACATCACGACCATAACAAACTTATGACCTCATTTTCACTCTGGTTGTTAAGCAAATTCGTCATAGCAATTGAGACATATGACCGCAACTTGCGATTTTGCTCTTCTTCATTCACTCTGCTTGTTGGAAATTTGGCTGCGAAGTTCACAAATGGTAATCATGGGACTGCAGGACACTGTAATGGTAAGCAAAGTTGACTGCATGATCACAGGGACACTGTGACAGTCATAAGTGCAAGCAATGGTTGTTACTTTTATAACACCATTGTAACTTTAAATGGTAACTAAACAGGGCAGTTGTTAAACAAGGGTAACCTGTATAAAACATCTATTTTCACAGAATACAGAACATTACATATCTATATTACGTTACATTTTATCTTCTAACTATAAATGCAGAAGCCTATAAATTGCAGAAAAGGTGTTCTGATGACTTTAAAGAGAATATCAATATGCACCTTTGTTTTGAGCAAGTCATTGCTTTTTCTCAACTCCAAAAGCTGTTTTTCTAGAGAAGCAATATTTGCTAAAAGAGTGTTTTTCTCACGGACTGCAGCAGACAGCTTTGATTCAGACTTGGCATGATCTTCCTCCAGAGCTTGCAATCTTTTATCTTGCTGGGCACGTATTCCAATTAGGATCCGAATCTACTCAAACAGGATGAAATTAACTGAAACATTAGATAGAAAGCAAGTCCATCTATATAGTTTGGCAAAACACATGGGAATTTATTGCTAATATAAAACCACTGGACTGAAAGGTTCCATTCCTTGCATGCTCATTGAAAGAAGCAACCATATATTTATTTGTGATATGCTCCTCCTTAGCTGAATAATTTCAAGATAGCATATTTAAATCACAAAATACAGGTTAAATAAAATGAGAAAGTAATTAATGCACTCCTACAATTTAAGATATAAATGAAATCATTTATAACATTCTCTTCAACTAGGGGCTAGTTTACAAAGACTAACAATCAGACTGCTCTTCCATCAAATATCTGGAAAAAATATGGAATTTTACCGATACCCTATTTGTTTATGAAATTTGTAGACCGCTCAACTTGTAACATCTCTGGTCAGCATATATAACACTGGTTCCTTAATTGGAGGTAAAGACCCCCAAGGGTAATTTAGAAATATCATAAGGGTAATGGAACAATTTGTCAACAGAGTTAAAGGGTCATTGGTGCTCTCTAAGCTTCCTTGTAGATGTTTCATTACCCAAACTAGGCAACATCATCAGTGCTAGTAAGGAGTGTGGTTTACTGTCAGTTTATATAGCCATCAATAGACACAAAGACATTTACAACATCTATATACTATGCAAGAGACAATCAGCCAAAAAGGGAACAAAAAAACCCAATCAGCACCCAGATCAGCGAAGATTAATTCCATATCACATCAACAATCAAGTAAACAATGGCCCAATCAAGAAACTGCCAAAGAAATCAACAGTAAACAGCCCAACCAAAGAATCTGTAACACCAGCCCCACCAACATTGACAGGGAAAGCCATAGAATATAAATTGACAGCAAACCACACTCCTTATTAGCACTGATGATGTTACTGTTGGAAGAAATATCCATCTGGGTTCAGTTCCAAGTAGGAAGAAAGACACTGCAAACATGGAGATTGCTTGGAAAGATGGTTTAATGAGGGACAGCAGAATCACATGATTTGAGGTCCTGGGCAAATAAGCACATGGGTAAGAGAGGGAGAGAGATTTATAACCTCTGTTGGGCTTTGAACTTGCTTCCTGTTCCTGTGGCAAGAAATGTATTCTGATTGGTTGTCAGACTCCCATGGAGCCATGCAGGGATAACTTTGTAGGTTATCTTCTTGAGTCCCAAGCTTGGTTGAATATTACTAAGTGATGTAATCCTCCCAGGCGCCATGTGGTGAGATGGGTAGAAGGCTAATCCTATCATATCCTGAGGTCCATGTCTTAATCCCATCACCCTGTAGCTGAAGGGGGGCAGGGAGCTGCAGGAAGTTGCTTTGTCTTTAGAAACATGTTTCTCCTTTTCTCATCCATGGAAATATAATATTCTGCCTTTTTAATATTTCTTAGAGTATTTTATTCTTCTAGGAAAGGGTGATTGCTAACTTTCTACATTACTTAGCATGAGTAATGAAATGTCTGCAAGAAAACAAATAAGCTCAGAGAATACAAAGGACCCCCTCATTTCAGCTATGACCTACAAATACCCTCCTTTATTGGCAATTGGGTCAACAGGTTAAGAAACCCTAGCATACAAGATAAAAACATAAGGTTAAGACAAAAAACTAGAAGCCCACTTTGCACAGCTAGCTTATTAAGATCATCAATCTTAATAATGATGTTGACTC
Source organism: Notechis scutatus (assembly GCF_049901735.1). Taxonomy (NCBI): domain Eukaryota; kingdom Metazoa; phylum Chordata; class Lepidosauria; order Squamata; family Elapidae; genus Notechis; species Notechis scutatus. The sequence continues at coordinate 97,907,596 of NC_142010.1, forward strand.
CACATCAGACTTAAAGTAATGTTGATTCATACCTCCTTTTCCAGCTCTTTTTGTTTTTTCAATTCTTTAATGCCAATCAGACTCTTGTCAGACTTTATTCCCATGCTTTTTGGCTTTAAATTCAAGAAATACAAAACTAAAGTTAAAACTCTGCAAGTTTGATTCATAAAGTTACTGAAAGTTAGAAATGAGATTTTGCTTTCACTTTTTATGAAAACATTAAAAGTATAAGTGCAGCTTGAATAGCCACATAGCTGAGAAACACACCAACTGCTGGGAAATCATACCCTAGATGCATAGTTCTACTTCTTTAATGACATTTGGTGAAAATACTTTGAAAAACAGTTTAAATTATAACCCCACCCCGTAAAACAATTGTCATAATTATTACAATGCCAAATTCTGTCTCCTTTAATGTGATTAAGTTTGATTAATATTTACCGGCAGATATTACATATTCTATTGTAAATTTAAAAAATCCCACTTAGAAAAAAATGATCTTTCATCCTCTACAAAATAATGCTAATTGAACATATGAAAGAAGAAGATGATTCTTACTCTTGAACCGAGAGGTGGAAGTTTTCTTGTAGTTGCTGGGGAAGGGATAGGTTTCATGTTGCTTGGATCTGGCTGAGCACCTACATCTTCTACAAAAATATAAAATAAGAGGTTTCATTTTCCATCCTAAAGAGTGTAACTTCTCCCAATATATTTCAAAGCTATTAACTCAACACTGAAACAGTAAAAAATAGAGACACTTTATGAAGAAAGCTTGAAATAGAAAACCAGGCACATTATCTATTTGACTTCCAAATGTTCCAAATCAATGGTGTATATAACAAAAACCACTTGGCGATGATCTCATTTAAAAAAAAAAATAACATTATCATTTTCTTCATTTCCATGCCCCATGAAAGCTTATTATACATGACAAATGCAAGCATATTTACAATTTTGTAAGAGGATTAATGTGAACCCCAAAGAGAAATGTTAACTTGTTAAACGCATAATTCCAGTAAATATAGGATTCCTTTTGTTTCAGCTATTTAGAGTCTTCCAGCTAAAAAGATCAAAGGGACTGCTTTGTTTTAACAAAATCATGTTAAATGTGAGCTGGCAGAATAAAAATGCTGGAATTAGGCAGGGAAACAAATACACATATTTTTTCAAGATATAGTTTAGTAAACCAAGATCAATTGGACACAGTTACAGTAAGTGAGATTTGTTAAGTTTTGCCCCATTTTATGACCTTTCTTGCTGCAGTTCCTAAGTGAATCACTACATGTTAAATTAGTAACATGGTTGTTAAGTGCGTCTAGCTTCCCCACTGACTTTGCTTGTCAGAAGATTGCAAAAGGTGATCACATGATCTGGAACTGTCAATTCAACTGGAACTCACATGTGACCATAGCAATGCTGCAACAGTCATAAATGTGAAAAATGGTCATAAGTCACTTTTTTCAGTGCCATTGTAACTCAAATGGTCACTAAATGAATTTTGTTAAGTCAAGGACTGCCTTATTTAAAAACAGCATAAGCAATTATTTAAACATTTGATTAAAATCCAATTTGTATAGGATAAATAGTTAAGGGTGCTAATGCTATTTAGAACCGTTTCAGCAATTTCAAATTTAAAACAAAATCTCCAGTAGATGGTTTTTAAGAAAAAAATAAATTACTCACTGTACTGCTATGTAATACATTCTGAATTTTGTTGTTTTTATATTATTTCACTGTCAGGTTGCTAACCAGATGTTGATGCACCTGTTTATCTATCCCACTCTATCTCTTGAAATTAAGAAAAAACAATCTTGAGTAAGGTTGCCAATTGATCAAGTTAGACACTGCATTGAGCCTTAATTCACCGCTTAATTCTTAGCTCCTAGAATTTTATAGGAAAATTCTGCTGTTTTTTGGGAGTTGTTACAGAGCAGATAAATCGAGAAACATACCCCAGTGTACAAAGTGTTATTCAACATTCAGCAACTACACATGAACAAACGACAATGTTAATTAGAAACAGACAATCTCCAGTCACAAACAAGCAACCATACATATAAGTAAAAAGCTGATGAAGAAACTTTGCAAAAGCCATTGCCATTCATAACCCAATTACTTACCCATCTGCATCTTGAATCGCTGAGACTTTTCAAAAGACACAGGTCCTTTTGATGGGTCTGAAGTTTTGATATTATAAGAGCCGGGTGGTGGGGCACAAGCTAGAGATGAGTAGGAGACAGATATTAATCAAAGTCAGAGCTCCAGTTACAATAAGTTTATTTTTTTTTAAAAAAAAACAATCTATTGAAATGATTATATTTAACTTAAATTCATGTTTATCTTGTGGTTTTTTTTTTCTTATTTGCATGGTTCCACTAAATGTAAAAGGCACCTCTGAATATTTATGAACTCTTAATGACATGCCCCCAGCATAGGGAGGGAAGGTAAATTGCATCTGTTCCCAAAAATATAACTTGAGACCTTGATACAATTAGCACTTATTTTAAAGAATACATTATCCTTTTGAGTGATCTACCATGGACTACTTGGAAAGAATACTGTTTGAAATTTTTGTCACACGATTTCAAAGAAATTCTCGATTTGAGAGCACCTCTAAAGAAGTGTTTCTCAAACTTAGCAACGTTAAGATGAGTGGATTTCAACTCCCAACATTCTGGGCTGGCTGAGGGATTCTGGGAATTGAAATCCAATTCAATTGCAAAAACATTGGGGGAATATCTTGCTTTGTTGCCCATCATTTACTAGAGTCTAGAGCAGTGATGGCTAATCTTTTTGTCATCACGTGCCGAAAGTGCATGCATGTACCCATAATGCAGTGCGTGCACACCCTGCCTCTATCTCCTGCATGTGCCCCGCCCCCCGTGCATGCGCGGCAAATACCCAAAATCCAGCTGGCTGGTGTGCGGCGCGGGTGCATGCGCAATGGAACTGAGCTGGATCGACTACTTGCGTGCCTGCAGAGATAGCTCTGTGTGCCACTTCCGGCACGCGTGCCATTGGTTCGCCATCACAGGTCTAGAGTCTAGACTGAAAAAATTACTCCTGAAGTGTGTGTGGGAGGTAGATTTACTTAACAACCACAATATTTTCTTAACAACTGTTGGAAGAAATGTCCATCTGGGTTCAGTTCCAAGTGGGGAAGAAAGACACTGGAAACATGGTAACTGCTTGGAAAGATGGTTTAATGGTGAACAGGATTACATGCTTTGGAGCTCCTGAGTAAAAAGGGAAGAGATGCTGAGAGTCCCTTGGTTTTATGCCCTCTGTTGGGACTTGAATTTGAGCTTGTCAGACTCCCATGGAACCATACAGGCTGTCCTGAGTCCCAGGCTTGGTTGAGCCTTGCTGGATGTTGATGTAATGAAAGGGCTTTGGGATTCCTATTATGGGTCTGCCTGAAGGAGGTAAATCTTTGTTATGTAAAATAGACTTCCCCAGGCATTAATGACAAAGGTGAGGGCCTGAGTTTCTACTTCCCTTTTAGGGGAAATATTCTGCCTTTTTAGTATATCCTAAAATATTTCATTTTTCTAGGAGGGGGATGGGCTTTAACTTCCAACACGACTACCTCAAAAAAACGTTGGCAGTCACATAATGCCTCAACTTACAATTGCAAAGGCTTATGACATAATTCTGTGCACAATTTCATTGATAAGCAGAGACTACCTGTACTTTAAAAGAATTTAGAGAGGAGTACCATCAGTATTAATTGACTGACTGGAATTTATTTTCTGTCAGCATATCCTCCTTCCGGAGAGGATGTAATTAATTTGGGAATATGTGTAAGATAAAGGTTTAAGCCTTCTTCCAATCAGCATAACCAAGGCAAATGCAGATTTACTTGCACTTGAGCTCAGAAGCCTAGGATCGTGGTGGTGAACCTATGGCACACATATCACAGGTGGCATGCAGAGCCTTCTCTGTGGGCACGCGTGCTGTCACCCCAGCTCAGCTCCACCATGCATGTGCACGTGCCTCCCGCCAGCCAGATGGTCTTCAGGTCTCTACCATATAGTCATGATCAAAATTCAGATGCTTGACAATTGACTCATATTTACAGTGGTTGTTGTGCCCCAGAGTCATGTGATCACATTTTGCAACTGACAAGCAAAGTCAATGGAGAACCCAGATTCACTTTAAAAAGAATAAGATCTCTGCAACATTTTTATATATTAAATTTATATGCCACCTATCTTAATGTCACAGTGACTTTGGCCAGCTGATCTGTTACCAGCAGGCTGGGTCTATGTTGAAGCTGGATGGCTGAAGACTGGACTATATGACTAATTAAGGAATTGATTCATGGAGTCATAAGCCATGTTTCAATCTAACAATATACACAACTGAGATTTCACCAATTATTGGGAACCCTGATTTCTTCCTTCAGAAGAAAGGTCATTTCATTTGAAGATTTATTTTGTTAGCAATGTTGTATTCAGTTACAGTAGAAATTATTTCCTAAGATTTCAACTACTAATGGTACATTCCAGGCCTCTGGAATGTGACTGCACAACTGCCAAGGATTACATTGGATTTATGATATTAAAGCAACAGGAAACTCTAGCTCTGACCTTGTCTTGGTTTGGCACTGATCAGAGTTACAATCTGAGTAGGAAACTTCCAGGAAAATCAAAGCTGAGTTGTTTTTTAAAATCCAGAATGCAATAACAAACCACTTGTAAAATGTTGCCATGAAATTATCAGGAGTCAAATTCAGCTCAAAAGAGACAACCTTTTACCTTGCATCACTTCTAGAGCTGGATGCACTAAAACCTATTGAAATGGTTTTTTCTTTTTTTTCCTGATCCACTTGCAAATGAATTATCTGTTTAATCTCTACCTTTTTGTGAGGTTTGTAATAATTCACAGTGAAAATATGCTAAATATATATTTTTTTAAAAAATATGTAGTTTAATTTATTACAAGCAGACACCTTCTTTTTCAATGTTTTTACTTACATTGATCATAGCACTATCCTAATGCATTAGTGCCAACTAATTCCAAGATTTTTTCCAACAATGCTTTGCTACCTTGTTACTCTGCAGGCCAATGGTAATGCTGGCTGGAGATAATGGGAATTATAATCCACTTCATTAAGAAAGTTCTGGATTGGGTAAGGCTGTCTTTATTACATGATAGAGGAAGGAAATGGTGATATAATAATGATACCCTAAACATCTCAACAACGGAACTTCGTACAATTTACGATTATTTTTGGAGACAGAACGTTGCACAGAAGTGCAACAAAGTAAGGCGGAAGGAGAGGTGTAACACGTTATCGCGCATATTTTGCATCATGCTCGAAAAAGATATTTTCAAAGATATTTTCCTTCGGAAGAGCCACCGCAGTCTCTGGAAAAACAATCCAAGCCCAGCATGGCCCAGCACCCATTTACTTACTTGGTGCCTCATTGAAACGCTTGATCGGAGCCTTCGGAAAAGACATAGTCAGCCCGCAACTTCCCACAGCCAGAACGCACAGAACAAATTCAAAAATTGAACAGGATACCGCCCACTTTAATGTACGCCCGAATCAGCCAATCGGATAATCCGACCAACCAATTTGTCAACAAATCAGGGCTCCACGGTGGAGCATGCGCCGTAGGTGGGCAGACATAATTAGGTTAAGAAGTTCTTAATAGGTAGAATATAATAATAAAGATTGCGAAGCTAGGCGTGGTGCGATATGAGTTTAGACTTCCCATACTGAGTGCAATGAAATGTGAACAGAAATAATTGACAGTTTGAGGTTGCAAAGTAAAAGGAATATTTAACATACTTTAGACCCGCTTTTTTTTAAAAAAAAAAAAACTCATGGCGTGTTCGGTTTTTAAATAAAACATTGTATGTTGTCAAATGAAAATATATTGTATACTGTGCACGTAGGATGCAGTTTCCAACACGTCAACTAGATTGTGGAATATATTTAGCAAGCTTCCCCAGCCTGGCATCTTTTTACTTCCACATCAATCCTGTTTGAACTCGCATAATCTGCTGGCCAGTCAGTGATTTTGGGAATTGAACTCCAAAACATCTCTCGATCAAGAGTGACGTACGTGGTTATAGCACTGAAGCATTGTTTCTAAACCCTTTTTCACGCAAAATATTATTGTTCTGTGTGAACAGTAAAATAGAGTGTGGTTTTATTTTAAATCGGCCCGTGTATCTACGCATGTTCCTTTTTACTAGCACTGGGCAAACAAATTCACCAAACGTAGCGGATACCAATAGAGCTTTCTCAGTCTCCGTTCTCCGTATTGTCTCTCAGCAGTTAATTCTTGACAGTCTGTGGTTTTGCTTGACTTAAAGGTTTTTCATTAATAAAATGAAAACAAACGAGAAACGTGAACCAGCTATTCCCACCCAAAAGATTGTGCTGTGATTGGTTGGTGTGAAACGTTATAACCGCGCACTCTACCGCGCACTCTTTTTCTCCTCGTTCTGGATCTATGGGCGGAAGAAGCTGGCGGAAGCCTGGCACGCTTGGCCCCGCCCCTCGCGGTTTCTACCGGAATAGTTCCGAAGACAGGCGAACGAGCGGCAGCCGGGCAAAGGCGCATGCGTCTTTTTCAGGCTTGGGCGGCCAAGTAGATGTCTGCGCCGTTCGAAGAGCGGAGCGGGTTCGTGCCCTGCGCCACTCCCTGGGGACGCTGGTACCAAACCATGGAAGAGGTCTTCGTCGAGGTGAACGTGCCGCAAGGGACCCGAGCGCGGGACGTGGAATGCAGCCTGAAGAGCCGGCACCTGGCTTTGACCGTAGCTGGGAAGGAGGTGCTCAAGGTACCTCTGCAAAAGAGAGAGAGAGAGAGAGATGCTAGTTCGGTTTAGTCCTCATGATGTGACACGGGAGGGCGTAGCGTAGACTCATTGCTGCGTGGTCCCGTATTGAGTTTTGCTTGATGCTTCTGCTATGCCAAACTTTTTTGGGCGGGGGGGGGTTCAATCTTGATTCTTGGTGACTGCCTGGATAACCCCCTGCAGTTTTGTTGTCACGAGTTCGGAAGTGATTTGGCAACAAATCACTTTTATCGTCATTTTATCATTTCCCCTAGAAACCAGGAGTCTGTGAGTTCTAGTCCTGCCTTAAGCATGAAGCCCACTGGGTGACTTTGAACCGGTCACTCATTCTTCAGTCCTAGAAAGCAGGCATTGACAAGACACTTACCAAAAAAAACTGCAAGGACTATCTCAAGGGAATTTGTGGACTGGTCACATTGATTAGTAAACAAAAAAACAAACTAAACAGGTTATATGTAGAATTCTGGTTTAATTGCCCCACTCTCATCTTGAGTGCTGCATATAAGAGCTTCTCGGTCTCCTATCTTAGGCAGGCAATTCAGATTTCTAGTCTACCATTGATGTAAAAAGCTAACAGTAAAACCAAGAATACACTTAGAAAAATAAATATTTATGTTGTATAATCTTTTTAGTCAGACTATTTTGATGAACTGATTAAAATGTAACATTTGTGCTAACAGGTAGTTCTCGGTTTATGACCACAATTGGGATTGGCATCTCAGTCATTGAATAAAGCAGTTGTTAAGGTGTCATATGAATGCTTTTCTTGGTGACCACAATCCCAAAACTTCTGGTTGCATTGTTAAATGAGCTTGTAGGATCTTAAGCAGACATAGTAGGAGGTAAGGATCAGATCTGCTTTGGGGGTTGGAGGAGGCCTTGCACAGGGCACAAGTGAGTCTTTCTCTGCTTAGGAGATGAAATTCTTCCCTGCTGAAATTCAGAAAGGTTCTCACCACCCAACCTCATTGCTTTTCAACTCAGGAGCTGAAAATCCTGATTGCTGTAATCCAAAACTGAAATTCTTCAGAAGGAAGTTCTTTTAGCGCCCCAGAAACAAGTGAGAGTGCTCTTGGCAGGTGACAGCAGATTGTAACCTTCCCTGCTGGCTTCCCCAATGAATTTCTGGGAAAACCAGTGAAGAAGATTGCAAATGGTGATCCCATGATTGTGGAGCATTTGGCAACTGATCAAAAGTTTGAACACATTTCCAAGCACCCAGACTACAGTCACATGTGCTAATTCATTCCCTATCTGTGGAATTATGGCTTTGGAATTAAAAACCTGTCTGTCACCTTAGATGTCATTAAGCAGTTGGCAACTTAATAATTTCTTCCTCCTTTCCAAAAGGGGTCAAATTTGAAATTAAACTTTCCATTTTATCAGGATAGAGTTCAAATGAAAGGAAAACTAATTGTCATAATTAAGCTTGGAATTTTGATATATTAAAATCTTCAAGGCCTCAATTAAAATAGCCAAAACAATTAAAAATGTGACCTCTTCTTATGCAATAATATACTGTTAAATAATCTGACCTTTTGTTGATCTACTAAATTTAATTCAGCAAAGTTTACAAAATTACATACAAAATTATAGTATATAGTATTTGTGACATTCAAATATTATAAATCCATAATATTTGCTTTTGAAACAGGGGTCCTATATTTTTCCCCCAGGGTAATTTATTTGACTCTACAATAGCTGATGAAGCAACCTGGACACTAGGTAAGATCTGTGCTTTAGAGAACTTTACACAATTTAGTTTCATTGTGGACTTTCCTTCTACTTGCTTGGATTTTTTAATTATTTTTTTAAAAAAATCACATGGTATATAATATTGTTTTATAATAACATAGGAATGTGATTTTTCCCTTTTGGCAAAATTGCAAGTCTATGTCTCACTTAGGCCATGTCATGTGAGGGAATTCACTAGCGAAAGCAATTATGCTGGGAAGACTTAGTGATAAAAACAAAGCAAGCCAGCAAAGAACCATCAAAGCTGACACCAAGCAGAACATTGAAAATAGATCTGGCCCATACAGTCGCCGAGTCAGACATGATAGAATGGATAACATCGTCATTGTTTTCCTTTTCTTAAGACTTTAAAATAAAAGGAAAGCTCCTTTTCCATATTCTGGTTTGTTAATAGAAGTGGAGGTAAAAATGAGTCTGATTTCCGTGTAAATACTTTAGCTATCTTGAGTTAAGATATATTCAGATTTTTTTCTAATTGATGGAACATTGAAGAAAAAGAGACATGGGGACAAGACAGCAGTAATCTCTTTAAAGTCTTAAAAGGTTTATTGTAATGCCAGAACGTGTATAGATGGAAGAAAAAGAAAAATAGGGAAGGTTTGTACTCATTATTTTCATGTATTATACAAAGATCCACAGACTATAATGATTAATATTTTGTTAGATTCAGCATATGAAAATAAATAAACAGTCTTCTTTGGACCTCCTATACTTAGAACAGTTTGAAGGTTACTCAAATGCTACATTGCATTCAGAATATGGGAGAATGCCAAAGTTCTTCCCCATGTTGCACTGACCATCTTGGAAATTCCTGAAACATCTTGCTGATTTTTGAAATTTCTCATAATTAGTACAAGTATCTGTCCATTTTTTTAGTTGTTAAAAAAAAGGACTATACCCCAGCAGTTGTATTGGGTTAATCTCAATTGGAATATCATTAGACCTTGTCCCTTTTGGAAAACAAATGAGGGTGTCTACATAATTTGTGTTGTACTTCCTTACAGTTCAAAATATGAGCATTTATCATGATTATATACCATGAAATCAGTGCTCAATCTTAGGGAATCACATAGGTAGATTTCTCCAGGATAATTTGTCTTCAACTTTGTTTTCTAACAATGTACTGTTGGTTCTGTAATTGAGTCCATCCACCTAGTCATCATCTTTCAAATAATTGTTCCAAAGATAATTGTGAATAAATCCAGTGTTTGTTTTTTCAATTAAAAAGAGGATCAGAAATTGATACGAATCACCTTGACAAAAACCAACCGTGATGCTGGAAACTGTTGGAGTTCACTGCTGAAGAATGAGTATGCTGCTGATCCCTGGGTTCAAGACCAAATGCAAAGGAAGCTTACATTAGAAAGGTTCCAGAGAGAGGCAAGTCAATAGATATTACCCATAGTGTAAAAAATAAATAAATGGTGGCCCAGTGGTTAGAATGCAGCATTGCAAGCTCTGCCCACAGACAAGAGTTTGATCCTAACTGTTTCAAGCTTGATTCAGCCTTCCATTCTGAGGTCAGTAAAATGAGGACCCAGACTGAGGAGGCAATATGCTGACACTTATAAACCTCTTAGAGCAGGGGTGGGCAAACTACGGCCCGCGGGCCACATCCGGCCCGTTGGTCTGTCCAATGCGGCCCGCCCTGAAAAAAATCGCTGCCATTGGTCTGTCCAATCCGGCCCGCCCCTGAAAAAAAAATCACTGGGCGTGGCGTATTGCCCTGTGCCGCGTGGCCCCCAAAGCTGCAAAACAGTGCGGAGCGATCTAGGGTAGGAAAGAAAAGAAATTTGCAAAGGCCTCGGCTGGGAGTTCGAAATCACCTTCGAGTGCGACCTCTCCGAAGGTGAGTCCCCGCCGATTCCCCTTTTTTTCCTGGGGCTTCCAGGCTTAAACTTTGCAAAGGCAAAGCTTGCAGGCTGGAGCGTCTTCCCGCCGAGGAGCGGGAAGGGTTCCACCCGGGCGGGTGGGGCGGGCTGCTTGGAGCCACCTAAAGCTAGGCCGCTGCTGGTGGAGCCTTGCCCTGCCTTGATGCCCCGTTCCCGGCTCGGCGGTCCTGCTCGGGCGGCACTTTAAAAGCCTGCTCCCAGCACCCGAGCAACTTCCCAGCAACTTTCGGCTTCCTTTTAACTCGCGGGCGCCGCGCCTGGCCCGAGCCGCGCGGCGGAGGGGAAGCCAGGCGGGTGGGCAGGCGGGCTGCTTGGAGGAGCGACCCGGCGGCGCTCCGGACTTCCCCTCCGCCGTGCGGCTCGGGCGCGGCGCGAGCGCCGCGAGTTAAAACGAAGCGAAAGTTGCTGGAAAGTTGCTCGGTTTTCCGGGCTTCAGGGCTTTGCAAAGGCAAAGTTTGCAGGCTGGAGCGTCTTCCCGCCGAGGAGCGGGAAGGTTCCGCCCGGCGGGCGGGCGGGCTGCTGGAGCGGGCTGCTGTGCGGCTCGGGCGGCGCAGCGCCCGCGAGTTAAAACGAAGCTGAAAGTTGCTAGGAAGTTGCTTGGATTTCCGGGGCTTCCAGGCTTAAACTTTGCTTGGGCAGCACTTTAAAAGCCTGCTCCCAGCACCCGAGCAACTTCCCAGCAACTTTCGGCTTCCTTTTAACTCGCGGGCGCCGCGCCTGGCCCGAGCAGCGTGGCGGAAGGGAAGCCTGGCGGGCGGGCAAGCTGCTTGGAGGAGGCTCCGAGCTTCCCCTCCGCCAGGCGCAAGCGCCCGCGAGTTAAAACAAAGCCGAAAGTTGCTGGGAAGTTGCTCGGTTTTCCGGGGCTTCAGGGCTTTGCAAAGGCAAAGTTTGCAGGCTGGAGCGTCTTCCCGCCGTGGAGCGGGAAGGGTTCTGCCCGGCGGCGGGCGGGCTGCTTAAACTTTGCTCGGGAGGCACTTTAAAAGCCTGCTCCCAGCAACTTTCGGCTTCCTTTTAACTCGCAGGCGCTCGCGCCTGGCCCCGAGCCATGCGGCAGAGGGAAGCCCGGTGGGCGGGCAGGCTGCTTGGAGGAGGCGACCCGCGGTGCTCCGGCAGCAGCAACAGGCAGTTTCGCCCGGGCTCCGCTCAGGTGTCCGGCTGGGGCTGTCAGGAGTTGCTACCGCTGGCGCAGCTCGTGTGGCTCCAGTCCCGTGTTGCCTTGGGAAGGAAAAGGCAAAACCAGGAGCCACTGAGCCTGAGCCGGTGCCGCTGCTCCCGTTGCAAAGCACCGCCGCGGCTCTTCCTTTTTGCCTTTCCCTTCCCGAGGCAACGCGGGACTGGAGCCGCGCAGAGCCGCGCCGGCGGTACCAACTCCTGACTCAGGGGCCTCCGAGGGGAGGGGAAGGAGGAGAAGGGGGAAGGGGGCGATTCCCAAAAATCTTGTGCTGACCCGGCCCGTCTGTCAAATCTTAAAAGTCAATTCGGCCCCCGAACCAAAAAGTTTGCCCACCCCTGTCTTAGAGAGTGCTGTACAGATTATAGAGCACGATATAAGCAATAAGTACTATTGCTAAGTGCTATTTTTGTTTAAAACACTATTTCCTAGAAAAGGCATTATAAACAAAACAAAAATACCATAGTTACAAATTTTATACACACACACACACATATACTGTGTTTCTCCAACAATACACCCCCCCCAATTGGAAGACCCAGCTTTTTTTCTAGGCATAAAATGAAATTAAGCCCCTCCCCTCAAATTTAGGCCTATTTTAAAACATGCAAAATTGGGGTGGGGGGAAGGTGGGATGGAACTTGCCATTAGGAGCGCCCCATGGGCAGCCATGCCTCGCCACCAGCCGCTCCTAGACCTGTCTGTCTGGTGTTCACAGAACAATCTGTCACTGAATGTCCATAAAACCAAAGAACTGATTATGGACTTCAGGAAACATGGACAGGACCACGCCCCACTCATCATCAACGGAGAACAAGTGGAAACCGTCCCTACGATCAGATTCCTTGGCATCCATATTTCAGCTGATATCTCCTGGTCCCCTAACACCAAGGCCATGGTGAAGAAGGCTCAGCAGCGGCTGCACTTCCTGCGGGTTCTCAGGAAAAACAATCTGGATAAGAAGCTGTTGCTGGCTTTTTATAAAGCCTCTGTGGAGAGCACTCTGACATACTGTCTGGGTGTGTGGTATGCAGGCTTCTCAGCTGAGGACAGGAAAACTCTACAGAGGGTGATAAACACAGCTCGATCATTGGTTGCCCTCTGCCCTCCCTGGAAGACTTAGCCAGGTCCCGCTGCCAAAACAGAATCAAGGCCATCATAGAAGACCCCTCACACCCTGGCAATTATCTTTTTGACCTGCTGCCATCTGGACGGCGCTTTAGGTTAATAAAATCCCACACCACTAGACTAACAAATAGTTTCTTTCCCTGGGCCATCCAAACCGCAAATAAATACAAAGTCACTACCTTATTAAGATGTGAAAAGATTTGAAATAGCAATACCTCATCCAGATGTATAATAACATATTACAGTACAATCCATCTCTTGTGTATTACACTTGGCAAAGCATCACAGTCAGTGTTGAATGTATATTCTGTGTATATTCGTAGATATTGTACTCTCTAATTGCAAATGGAGACGCGGGTACTCTTATTTTTCTTATCTTCATTTTTAAGTGCTCTGGTATTATATTGTGAACAGTTGCTGGGGTGCATCCACAATTTCGTTGTACCTGTATAATAATAAAGTTCTTCTTACCTACCTTCTTATCCTAACAGCTGATCATGGCGGACCGCAGAGGGCTCCCTACCCCCGCCAAGCGCCTTTGCTGCAGACCCAGGTCAGCGGGCAGGCGGCAGCGGCGTGGATGTCTGCCAGCAGTATTTCAGCCGGTTTTCGGGCCTCTGTAGCTTCCACGGTTCCCGCCGGCACTGGCGTCTCTGTCGCCAGCGCTGTCTGCAACAACAGCGTTTGAGTCGCTCCCGCTTTTTCCCCCGTTGCCATCCCCGCAACTACAGGGGAAAAGAACATTTTAAGGTACCTGAGAGTGCAGCACGGTGCATTTTCGTTTAATCCCGAGTGGCTGGTTGGGCGTGAGAAAAGCCAAGCAAGTGTCTCTGCCGCTGCTACCCTTGGTGCTCCAGCCTAGGGCTCTGCAAGTTTCCAAAAGTCCCGGTGCGCAGCCCATTCCTGCATTCTAAACACGCCCAGGCCGAGCTGCAGCTGCCCCTCTCTTGCCAGCGCTGTCTCCAACAGCGGCAGCAGTGGCGGGAACCGTGGAAGTTACGGAGGTAGCTCCTCCACCTGAAAAGCGGCTGAAATGGTTCCCACCGCTGCTGTCGCTGTTGTTGGAGACGGCGCTGGTGAGAAGAACAGCTGCAGCTCGGCCTGGGTAGGCTTGGAATGCAAGAATGGGCTGCGCACTGGGACTTTTTGAAACTTGCCGAGGCTAGAGCACCAAGGGTCGCAGTGGCAGAGACGCTCGCTCGGCTCTTCTCACACCCAACCAACTGCTCGGAATTAAACGAAAACGCACCGTGCTGCGCTCCCAGGTACCTCAATGTTTTTTTTCCCCTGTTGTTGCGGGGACGGCGATGGGGGGGAAAGTGGGAGTGACTCAGATGTTGTTGGAGACGGCGCTGGCGAGAGAGGCACCAGCGGGAACCATGGAAGCTACGGAGGCCCGAGAAGTGGCTGAAACGCTGCCAATGGACATCCACGGCGACGACGCCCACCTGCTGACCCGGGTCTGCAGCAAAGGTGCTTGGCGGGGGTAGGGAGCCCTCAGTGCTACACCATGATCAGCCATTAGGAGTGGCTGGTGGCGAGGCTGCCAGCGGGGCACCCTAGGCAAGGATGCGTGGGTGGGGGAATTAATTCACCCCCCGAAAAGACGTCCTAGCTGGTTTTTCAGGGCTCAAAAAAAAATAATACCCGGCCTTATTATATAAGAAACACAGTATACATACACACACAAACGTGTGTGTGTGTGTGTATGTATGTATGTATATCTCACATATACTATTATTTGAAGTCCTATATTTATCGGGATTAGGATTCATGGAATGTACTTTTAAATACATTCTGACATTTAATTTGGCTTTCAAATGGTTATTAATGTTTCTAGAACACAGCTGGTTGTTTTTACATTTAGCTTTATTTAAAGAAAAATTAGGGGAAGGTGAGTTTTTTTTTTTTTTTTTTTTTTTTTTTTTTTTTTTTTTTTTTTTTTTTTTTTTTTTTTTTTTTTTAAATAGAAGGGGCATTTGGATCGGTGCAGGTTGTAAATAGTATGCAATAAATAAAAGTATATGCAGGCAAATTTTAAATTATTAGTTTTTTTCAGGTGCTAATACAGTAAATAGAAAATGTTAAAAAGAGTACATAACAGAATTCTGTGTAGTCTTAGTTTGAAATATATCCCAGTAGGTGTATTTGGCAAGAATATAAATAAAATGCTATCTATGCCTTCTCTTGCAGAATCCTGGATTTGACTTCAGTGGAGCAGAAATTTCTGGAAATTATACCAAAGGCGGGCCAGACTTTTCTAGTCTTGAAAGATAATGTGTCCTTTCAGCTATATTTCCTCCAGTTTGTACAAAATGACAAAGCATTAAGCTTCAAAATAGCTTACTGTTTTTTTCTGGACAGCTTTAAACCACAAAATAATGATTGTTACCAGAATTGCACTAACGTAATTAAAAATAAACATTTCATGCATACTGAGACCAATATTATTGGTATGATGACACTGTTGTGCAAGGTTAACAGCAGTTTCAATTGCTACATTTTAAATTGTTAATTGATATGCCAGTAATATTTTTTTGAAAGTCTGATCTGGCTTATTCTTTGGCAAAATATATGTGAAAAACATTACTACCTAAATGCTCTGGCTTTTTCCACTGGCAATTAACTAAAATAACTTAGAAATATGGAAATGTATTTTCAAATACATTGTTGCATGGTATAAGAACAAATTTTGAAGGCTAATGATTAAAAACAGATTTTCTATCCTGAAAATTTGTACTAAGCCAGCTTCAACACTATTTCACATAGTCATTAAAACTAGTAATGTTAAAATCTGATATAATTACCTTCCATAAATTTGTGCCAAACTGTACTGTCAGTCAAACCATAACATGCAATATGCATCCTTGGGTAAAGCCATTTAGCATTCATAAATTTACCCTGACACTCTTTACAAGAATAGGAGTTCCGGTGTGTACATTCTCTTAATGAAATTCAGAGAACCATTTTGTACACTTTAAATAACTATTTCATGCTTTTGACTTTTGCTGTTTTGACTAGGGGTACCTTTGTGTTATATATCAAACTTACTGGAACACTCGATAAAATAATTCAAGCATGTGAACTTATTCATGTGACATAGTTCTGTTTGATCTGGCACTTATATTTTTCTGCAGCCCAAGGTGTGTTTTATACTCAAGTATGTAACACTGTTGTTAAAAAGATCTAGATTGTATCCACTGATGTTCTTTTTCTGGACTACCCAAAAAGTTCCCTTTTGCATCCCATATTGGCTCCAGCATGTTAGGGTATATGGAACCAGTGGCAGGACAAAACACTGAGCTGAATTCTCATTGAGTGACTGAAAATCCATTTGGACAACATGGCATATATCTTTTGTTTATACATGTAAGAAGAAAGTACATACTTCGTATGTAATTAAAAATTCTAATAGTTGTACCACATTTTGCTTTATGCATGTATATACTCATCCAATTAACAGAATGAGAGATAATTGTAGTCTGATTCACTCCCTAACCATGTGTGTACCCTATCTAATTTTTGTATCTTTATGCTTAGACATGTTTAGTTATCTATAGTTAAGTCAAGTAGTAATTTTCATGTTTAAAAAAGATTTAAACTACCTCACAGTTTGTTCTATAGTATGTTTTAATTGTACATTGCCAGGGAATGCCAAGTGTTTTGTCTGCCAAGAATACAAGGCTGCTATTTCAGCTATTAAGATGCCACAAGGAGAACTTGTATTGTTTATACAAATTGAGAAAATGGAATCAATAAAATTGATTTTGTATTCCTAAGGCAGACTTGAATACAAAGCGAGAGGAAAGGAAAAATACACTGCTCAAAAAAATAAAGGGAACACTTAAACAACACAATGTAACTCCAAGTCAATCACACTTCTGTGAAATCAAACTGTCCACTTAGGTAGCAACACTGATTGACAATCAATTTCACATGCTCTTGTGCAAATGGAATAGACCAGGAGTCTCCAACCACCGGGCCCCGGACCGGTACCGGTCCGTGGAACATTTTCTACTGGGCTGCCGGTTTGCTGGGCGCCGCCATCTTGTTTCGATGAGAAAGTGCTTCCGGGTGAGCTTTTCCGGTTGGAAAGCGGCGTTTGGGTCCTGAAGGAATCCTCGCGCCTTAGTTTCATCGAAGGGGGGGGGGCGGCTTCGAACGAAACTAAGGCGCAAGGATTCTTTCAGCACCCAAGGCAAGGCGAGCCGAGCGGCCGTCCCGAAGCCATCCCGAAGCCCATCGACAAAGGTACAAAGGAGGAGTTGAAGGTGGCGGGGAGAAGCGGGGGACGGCTGGCTGGCCGGTCGCTCGGCTCACCTTGTCATGAGTACTGATGCCGGTACTGGGTCGCGGATCATTTTGTGATGCCGGTACCGGGCCGTGGCACAAAAAAGATTGGGGGCCACTGGAATAGACAACAGGTGGAAAGCATAGGCAGTTAGCAAGACATCCCCAATAAAGGAGTGGTTCTGCAGGTGGTGACCACAGACTACTTCTCAGTTCCTATGCTTTCTGGCTGATGGTTTGGTCACTTTTGAATGCTGGCGGTGCTTTCACTCTAGTGGTAGCATGAGATAGAGTCCACAACCCACACAAGTGGCTCATCCAGGATGGCACATCAATGCGAGCTGTGGCAAGAAGGTTTGCTGTGTCAGCATAGTGTCCAGAGCATGGAGGTGCTACCCAGAGACAGGCCAGTACATCAGGAGACGTGGAGGAGGCCGGAGGGCAACAACCCAGCATCAGGACCGCTACCTCCACCTTTGTGCAAGGAGGGACAGGAGGAGCACTGCCAGAGCCCTGCAAAATGACTTCTAGCAGGCCACAAATGTGCATGCGGCTGCTCAAACGGTCAGAAACAGACTCCATGAGAGTGGTATGAGGGCCCGATGTCCACAGGTGGGGGTTGTACTTACAGCCCAACACCGTGCAGGACGTTTGGCATTTGCCAGAGAACACCAAGATTGGCAAATTCGCCACTGGCACCCTGTGCTCTTCACAGATGAAAGCAGGTTCACACTGAGCACATGACAGACCTGACAGGGTCTGGAGATGCCGTGGAGAACATTCTGCTGCCTGCAATATCCTCCAGCATGACCGGTTTGGCAGTGGGTGAGTAATGGTGTGGGGTAGCATTTCTTTAGGGGGCCGCACAGCCCTCCATGTGCTCGCCAGAGGTAGCCTGACTGCCATTAGGTACCGAGATGAGATCCTCAGACCCCTTGTGAGACCATATGCTGGTGCTGTTGGTCCTGGGTTCCTCCTAATGCACGACAGTGCTAGACCTCATGTGGCTGGAGTGTGTCAGCAGTTCCTGCAAGACGAAGGCATTGATACTATGGACTGGCCTGCCCGTTCCCCAGACCTGAATCCAATTGAGCACATCTGGGACATCATGTCTCGCTCCATCCACCAACGCCACATTGCACCACAGACTGTCCAGGAGTTGGGGGATGCTTTAGTCCAGGTGTGGGAGATCCCACAGGAGACCATCCGCCACCTCATCAGGAGCATGCCCAGACGTTGTAGGGAGGTCATACAGGCACATGGAGGCCATATACACTCCTGAGCCTCATTTTGACTTGTTTTAAGGACATTACATCAAAGTTGGATCAGCCTGGTATTTTTTTCCACTTTAATTTTGAGTGTAACTCCAAATCCAGACCTCCATGGGTTGCTACATTTGATTTCCATTGATAATTTTTGTGTGATTTTGTTGTCAGCACATTCAACTATGTAATGAACAAAGTATTTAATAAGAATATTTCATTCATTCATATCTAGGATATCTTATTTTTGTGTTCCCTTTATTTTTTTGAGCAGTGTACATTAAGCCCAAATAACATTCTCACAAATAATTATCAAAAGTACTTATCTGAGGATGTTGGAAAAAAAATATTTTGACAAGGCAATTATCTTCAAACCATGATGTGCTCACAGGAAGGAAAAGTATGAAGGTTTTGGAATGATCTTTTCAATCCTTAGATGAATGTTGAAAATCTGCAAAAAATCTCAAAACATGCAGCCAATGGAGACCAAATATAGTTGAGTTGGAAGAAATCTACAAAGGGGTGAGGGATAAATTCCACAAGAAATTCTTAGCTGGCTAGAGGAAACCTGAAAGCTGTTATTTCTGCCATAGGTGTACTTTATTAAACTCATATGCCATGTGACAATGACTTACTAGAGTCCAAAGTGTAAGTGTCCAGACTTTTGCACTTGCTCTACTTTACATTTTTTTTTTTTTTTGAATCTCTGAACAATTGTGATAAGTATGCCATCAAATTTGCAGGAAAATTGTATTCACTGAAATGTACTACTTGAACAGGGGAATTTAAATCCTTGAACATAATTGTATATGGTTTTGTCATTCTCTATAGGTAGGGTTCCAAAGTGGTGCTCTTAACTAAATGCCTTAAATCTAGGCTAGTATCATCTGGGGACTTCTAGATATATTTTATTATTCTTGGCCATATTGGCTAAGATGACTGGAAGCTGAAATCCAAACCATCTAACCACCATTGATGAAGTGGTAAGAGTACAGTATTGCAGGCTAACTCTGTCTACAGCCTGGAGTTTGGTCCTGACCGACTCAAGGTTGACTCAGCCTTCTATCCTTCCGAGATTAGTAAAATGACCCAGACTGTTTGGGGCAATATACTGACATTTGTAAAATGCTCAGAGTGCTTTAAAGCAATATGGACTGGAGTCTGAGTGCTATTGCTATCCATAATCTAGGACCAGAGTATCTGACAATTCACACAACACCCATTTCCAAATCCAGGTTGGTTGATCTATTTTATAGACAAGGTAACTTCCCGGAAGTCCATCTATAATGTAATCAATTCTATCAGGCTGCAGAAATTACTTTTTCTGAAATACAAAGTTTTTCTTTGCAATTGCTGGGGGAGCATCAAAGGTGGGCCACACTGATAGCTGGCAAAGAGTGTTCCAGGTATGTGTCTAGCCAAGTCTTGTAAACACAGTCATACATATCTCAACATATAGCCTTGTTTACAGCACAATAAAAATACATTTTGGAAAAGAATTTTCTTTAAGCAAGTTACTTTCACAATCCAAGGCCATCAAATAAATTCATGCAATTCCATTTCAATGTGTTTTATTGAAAGGTACTCTTGTTGCTTATAGGCATAATAGCACATTTTGAAAATGAGTTCCTTCTTGACATTGTAAACATCTTGAACATAGTTCAGTTTCACTCTTCAAATACTGAAGGCATATAAGATACAATCACTCAATTTAATAACGTCCATAAAAAATGATAGTTTGAGGAAACTTCCCATCAGTTTTGTTCTGAAGAGCAGCTTGCAATGAGGTAGAAGTAAATGGTTTGTCCAAATGCTGGGTTAAACCAAAAACAAGTCTTCAGATTTCTGTAATTGTAGTAAGTCTTCTAAATTTGTTACTTTGATTCTAAAGGCAAGCCAGTCAGCTTTAAGTGAGACATTAGGACAATATCAAATTACACCAACAGTATAGATGCTAAAATTAAAAAGAAAAGAATTGTTGCATTGTTTTTCCAATTTTTCTTGTGGCAATTTAAACACAACCAGTAAAATGCCCATACAATAACTTAGGTAGAAAATGAAAATGAACACAATATAATTAGAAACACATTATTACAAAAAGTGATCTTAAAAAGAACCAAAGTCTAAAAGCTATTGAACGTTGAGAGTTGATTTGATAGATCACTGCTGGGTAGCAACTGTTGCTTCCTTAGGCTTTTAACATTCAAGAAATCACAATGCACAACTTAAGTTCTTTCTAGTAAAATTCACTCCAACTTTGGGCTGAACAATGCAGAACACACACTGATACAGTAGAATATATTCTCAAATTGAAAAGATAATTAAAACTGTTTAAAGTAGCATAACACTAAATTCTATGCTTTGAAATTATTCAACAATGTTTTACTGAAAGCTTGATACTAATCTAAAACCACAAACATCCCCCCAAATATGTGCTTAATATAAACAAAACTTTTTATGCTTCTAATAGCAACATGTAATTTTTTTTAATCCAAACCAGGGAAGTGCAGTAAAATTAGTTAGCTTCTGTTTGCAGTGAAATACAGAGGTGTCATATCATGCCACCAATTTTGGTATGTGCAAGCAGAGCTAAAGACTGAGGTGAAAGACTGAGGCAAAATCTAAAATGTTAATTCTATTTTTAGACATTGCCAACATTCTCAGCTGGTGTCTGACTTGCATTCTTCAAACAGCTTTAATTTCCACAGTGAATATTATGTACTTTTCAATTTCTTTCAAATACTTGGTTACAATATGATACTTGTTAAAAATGTGTTCTTTATGTTAATACACTTTAAATATAGACCACTAAATTTGGCTCTTGAACTCTGTATGACCTAGGACCAACATATCTTTAAGTCAGTTCCAAACCTCTAATGTGAATCATGGTTTAAAGCAAAGATGGGGAACTATGGCTCTTTTATGACTTGTGCACTTCAATTCACAGAATTCCTGAGGCATCATGAAGGGGCCATAGTTCCCCACTTATGGTTTAAAGGAATTATCTAATTATGTATTGAATTTTATGTTACTGTTTCTCAATCACTACCATTACTATGAATCAGATGTAGCAACTTTCCAGTAGTAATGTTCCTACTCTCACTAGAAAATACATGCATAGCTATTTTATTAATTTAGTGACGGTTATGTTCATTTTTATATTCATTTTCTGCCACCATTTAGTTTAGAAATGCAGAATTGTTAAGGATCAAGCTCTATGATGACTCACGGTTTCACATTTCCAGAGGACAGATAAAACAAAAACAGCTGACTTGTTTGTATTTTAGCCCCAAGCATTGTTTTATAAAAAAAAGTCCTCAGTTTTATAAAGAACCTTGACAAGATTAAGAAGAGTCTTGTGGTAACACACTATATTGTTGTATAGCTCAGAGCTAAAAAAATTGTTGCAATTTAATATTCCTGAAATTAGACTTTCCATAGGTCAGAAGAATCCAACAAATTCTGCTTCAGCACCGGAAAGCTTATATCCTTATTGATTAAACATATGTTGCCAGACAATGTCCCATCCGCTCTTCTTCAGGATTACCACTAAATCAAAAAGAAATTTAAAAATTATTGTAACATAAAATACACTGATGCAAATATGGAATGAATTAGCATTGTTTACAAATAGAATAGTCTAAAAGAACGAACAGGAATTTATCTCTTTTGAAGATTCCAATTTTTAACTATTCCATTTTTATGTTATTAAACAAAATTGTGTTTATATTACAGGTAGTGCTCTACTTACAACAGCTCATTAGTGACCGTTAGAAGTTATGACACTGGAAAAAAAGTGACTTACGAACATTTTTCACACTTACGACTGTTGTATCATCCCCACAGTCACAGGATCAAAATTCATGTGAACACCTTTTGTGACCTTTCAATGGGGAAGCCAGATTCACTTAACAATCATGTTATTAACAATTGCAGTGATGCACTTAACTATGGCAAGAACATTAGTAAAACAGGCAAAATTCATGTAACAACTGTCTCACTTAGCAACAGAAATTTGGGGCTCAATTGTGATCATAAGTCAAGGACTACTTGTCCTGTAATCTTTGCTGAATGCACTGTCATGGATGGCAACTCTATCAGCAAGGCATTGCTAGAATGAAAGTTTAACACAGGGGTCCCCAACCGCCGGTCCGCGGACCGGTACCGGGCCGCGGAACAAGCCTTACCGGGCCGCTGGTTGCTGGGCGCCGCCATCTTTTTTTGGTAAAAAAGTGCTTCTGGTGAGCTTTTCCGGGTAGAAAGCTCACCGGAAGCGCTGTTTCGCCATAAAAGATGGCGGCGCCAAGCGTTGGTGAGCTTTTCCGGGTAGAAAGCCATTTCTACCCGAAAAGCTCACTGAAACTGCTATGCCCGCCATCTTTTTGACGAAACAGCGCTTCGTGACGTCACCGAAGCGCCTTTTCGTCATAAAAAGATGGCGGCGCCCAGTTGACGCCGGTACCGGGCCGCGGCGCCCAGCTGATGCCGGAACCGGGCTGCGGCGTCGAAAAGGTTGGGGATCCCTGGTTTAACATATCCGAAAGGTTCATGGTTTTGCAAAGATGAACTCTCTATTCTCCAATTCATTAAGGTCTTTAAGTTTACAAGTAATCCTCCCTTGCTGACCACAATTGGGGATCAGCAAATCTGTCACTAAGCAACTCAGTCATAAAATGAAACACCACAACCCACTTGCAAAATTAGTTTCAACTAGACTTGCAGCTTCCAGCCAGCTTTTCTATTGACTTTGCTTGCCAGAAGCTGGCTATGAAAGTCGCAAATGGAAATTACATGACTGTAGGATGCTATGACTATTGTAAAATGTGTGCTAGTGCTAAGCACCTGAATCACAATCACATGACCATCGGGATGGTGTGATGGCAAGTTCAAAGATCTGTCTTAACCAAATAAGCAGTAAGGGAGGACTTTGTACTTATGAAAGTACATTTATATAATACAAACCATCAGAAAACTCAACATTGATATTTTTCATAGTTTAGGGCTTTACTTCTTGGCTATTACATGCCCATCTACAATGAACAGTTTTTTGTGCCATTTTAAACTGAAGGCAAGTATATTAGCAACAAAGGATGAGCTGTGTTGGCAGTTCGAATCTCATCAGGCTCAAGGTTGACTCAACCTTCCATCCTTCCAAGGTGGGGAAAATGAGGACCCAAATTGTTGGGGGCAATATGCTGACTCTATAAACAGCTTAGAGAGGGCTGTAAAGCACTGTAAAGCGGTATATAAGTCTGCTATTGCTATATGGGTAATCCTCAGGAGAGCAATTGGGATTGGCTACTATAGCGCTATGTGATGCTGTTGTTAAGTGAGACATCATGTAACTACAAACTGATTTCGCTGCCAGCTTCTCCAGACTGCTGGAAGCCTGCTGTAAAACTCTCAAATGACAATCAGGTGATTGGAGAAACAATTGTGAAAAATGTAAGTTGAAGGAACTAAAGTTAAGTTTTTCAGCACCTTTATAACTTTGAACAGTGGCTAAACAGGGCAGTCGGGAAGCAGGAACTATCGGTATACTGAAACACATTAGGAAACTTGAGAATATAGAACAGACACTAGATTTCAATAGGCTTTCAACATGTTTTCCTAGAGATTATTTTTTCTGAATCATATATACATATACATATTTTTGTGCATACAAAGTTATATCTTCCAGATTCCTAAAAAAATTGCTGCAAGTTTTACACTATTTTTATTTCAATTCAAAAATTCAGAATACTTAAACATTCTACAATTTTTTGGGGTGTAACCTTTAAATTATTCCTATGACACCGAGTCAAAAATACATTTAGAAAGTTCACCTTTTAGGGACCAGTTTCTGGGATCGTGGGAAGATGGGCAATTCTGTAATAACTGTGTTTCAGTTGCCGGGCGGTACGACCAGACACAATCCATTTTAGCTTTTGTCCACTTGGCTTGGAACATTTGCTTGAGGAATATTCTAAGAGGCACTTTGATACAAGTTCTTTCCAAAAGGAAAATTCTCTACTATTTATCTATAGAAAAAAAATGGGAAATTAAAAACCAATCAGTATCACTCATGAGCAACCAATGCATGTCAATGGTGTTCAGATAACACATAACTGACACACCTTTATTTATCATGTGAATTTAAAAATGCTTATCCAATGCATAACTTTATTTAAGAGGATTTTAGGTTATCAAGAATTTTTTACTATAAAACTCTAGAGATATAAATATGAGGTTAAAAACTGACATATAGTAGGAAAATACACCAAAATGCAATCAGGTTCACAATTATTAGTATCTGTCATAAAAATATGTGCAAGATGTTGTAGGTAAATAATTAAAAGGAGAATTCTAGAATGAAGAGTCATGAGAGATAAATGTTATGAGGAACAAAAATAATTACAGTACTGTATGCAATATATAAGTGTCTAGGAAAAAAATATAAAAGAAAGCAGTGTGTTTTAAAATAAATTTCTCAAAAATGAGATTTTAGTGTTAAGTTATTTACAATGAAATATAGTTATGCATCAGAGAAAAAATAGGAGTTAAAATTAATGTATCAACATACACATACACAGATAAAATTTGATTCATTTGCAAATATAGTCCATAAAATGAAGCTGAAAAGGCTCTCTCTTACCAAATGTATCTCTAACAGTTAAAAAAGAGGCATGCCCTTCCAAAAGATATAAAGATGTAAATACACTCTCATAAGGAATGATATCATTTTAAAAGCTTCAATCCAAATGAATTTAAAAGTCATAACAATTTTTTTTGAATTGTGTCCAGAAACATGAACTTGCCAGTGCATTTCCTACAATTAAATCCACTCAATTCTTTCATTGCAGCAGACTGAATAATCTGAACTTTCCAAATACTTTGAGAAAAATAAATGATCAGTTTATAACCAGTTTTAAGACTTGAAATGTTGTCCATTTGGTCTTTAGGAGATGCAAGTTTTCAAAGCCCTGACATTTTTGCTATCACTATTTAAGACTTCAATCTTAAAAAAAAAGTTTTTTATACCATAATCTAAAAATTAATGAATTTATATATAAAACCAGGTGGGTCAAATAAAGTAAAATCCACAAACATACATACAAGGTAATACGTGATCTGGAAAATAATGATTGTCTAGTGTGTTATAGTGGACCACATCATGGGGCTAATTCAACAAATCATGGCTAATCTATGAATTAGCCTATGAACCTCACCATATCTCCACAAAAATCTTTCTAAACTTTCTAAGCTGTAAGAGTTTTCCTTCAAAACATTCCTACTCAGCTGTCCCTTCACCACTGCTCAAATATCAGCATCCTTAATCCAGAATGATATTCTGTTTCCTAGTGTCAGGTTTGCCCTTTAGCTACCATTCTGTTGAGCAAAGAGAGAGGCGCTAAGGGACTTCCTGGCTAGAACTCTAGCTAGCCACTTTATTCCATTTAACAAGTAATTAAACAATGAAATCTATTGAACTGCACCATTTGCTATGACAAGAGTTAAGCTACACAAGTTATTTTAATGTATTAATGCAAAAAAACCATTGTAATCAAATATATTTGCAAGAGATTGGAACTGTGACTCCATATACTTGAGATACCTTTAAAAATGCATTTCCCAAAACTGGCAAAAAGGAGTCTCTTGAAAATTATTCTGTTTATCTTGCCACTACATAGTTATTTCTGCCTTTCTAACCAAACTAAATCAAACGTTTTTAGATAAAAGCAACCCTTGGCTGATACCTAGTTTAAGAAAGCAGTCATCATATTTTCACATTAATAAAGTTAGAAGTAAACATCAAACAGATATTTAATTATGGCCTACCTTGGAATGTATTCGGAGACATTGTATTATCTCAACCAATTCTGGTACTTTCTCCTCTTCAGCTTCTAGAGCCATTATTGAAAGTGCCAGTACTGAAGGCTAGTGGAAAATAAAATAATTAAGATCAATCAAATATGTTAAGCTTTTGCAAGTTGATGAATTGATCACTAATTTATCATAGTCCATACCTTTGCTTTTGAAAGAATAAGTCTGCAATGACAGGCCTTTAGTTGGGCTTCAAGTCTCTCTAATTTAAGATTGTTCCTGAATAAAACAAAGGTTAATTTATTGATTTTCAATATTTTTTATATAAGGATTAGCACAAAGTAAGAAAAAATAAATTGAGTAGTTAGAAGATATGAAAAACTAAGTCATAAAGTGATTTTTAACTTAAATCAAATGCACATTACCTAATATTTGCCAACACATCTCTAAATTCTTAAACTATAAAAAATTATCTAAATATGTTTCAGTCACAGCATATTTAAAAACAGTAATTAACAGTAGTTCAGGCTCAGATTACATTCAGCTACGAAGGAGTATTTTTGGTAGATAAATCATAAGTTCTTCAGAAATTTGCTCTGAGTGGAGAGTAGCAACAGAAGATTAGCAAAATTGAATATTGATTGCCCTTTATTTTCTGTTTTCATTTGGTTCCTCCATGCAGTTCTTGTACTATGATCAAAGCTACCCAAGTACTTTCCACTGCATTCTGCAGGATTGAGGTAAATCGGGTTATTAAAAGAGAGTTAACTCAGTTGCATTTATCTGCATGAAAATGAACTATGTTTGTATGAATAAAATAGAATAGAATAGAATAGAATAGAATAGAATAGAATAGAATAGAATTCTTTATTGGCCAAGTGTAATTGGACATACAGGAATTTGTCATGGTATGAGATGTTTTTCTAGAAACCTCAAAGGCCCCTAACAGAAAGTTACTATTTAAGGGGCAAGGAAAAGTAGTTCCACCCTGAAAGCACTACTGTAATCTAACTATGATGGCATGACAAGAATACTGGTTTTACACCAAAGTAGTAAGTGGTATTTATTCATCCCTATTTCAGATAGGTCAAATCTGATAGGATTCTAATCCCACTTCAAACTGCTGTGTGGGATTAATAGAATCGTACATCAGTCTTGTAAATATTAATACCTCTTAAAACCATAATGTCTGTCTGCTACAATGTACATATATTGGGTATTGTTTAACAGTTTCAACCTCATGGTTAAAATTTGAATTGCAAATGCACACCTGGATTATTTTAAAAAGGGATTCTTGGATGTTTACTACACCTTGCTAGCACATAGGACATTTTCTCTCCATAAATCTCTTTGATTTAAAGGAACTGACATTTCCAAATTGGTCCAGAAAAGGAGACTAACCTTTTACAGTTGATGCTGTCACACAGAATTGAACAATAAAGTTGCAGAAACTGGAAGGCAGTTGTTGCTTTTCCATGTAGCTTCTCTAAAAGAATTCCTTCCATTCTCATTAGGTCACTAACAGTAAACCGATACTGACTTATTCTGATTAAGTCCGTAGCTAATGGAATATTACTCTCTTCTTCCACAATTTTCACAGCCAAGTAAAAGCAACTTAAGCCAACACAGCCCAAGTGTTTTGGCTGCACCTAGAAGAAAAAGAGACTTTCAGTTGAAGCCTATAATATACTTGGCTTACGTACATTGCAAACCTACAAAGTAAATATTATGTAAGTCAATTGAACTTTTGATCTAAAATGTTAAGAGTGGGCTTATAGCAACCTTTTCTTACATAAAATAAAAAGTCATGACTTCCGGTTTGTCGGCTTCGCGAGCGGCAGGGATTTATGGCTGCGCGATCCCTGCCGCGCTAGCCGTTTTTGGGGCTCCGACCCAGCTGGGTACGGAGCTAGGCTGCCCTGCAGGGCAGCTGAAGGTAGGGGGATCCGGAGAAGGGTTTGGGGTGCTGCAGACCCCTCCCTGGCCGGCAGAACCCCTTTTCCCAGGACGGTGCAGCGGCGGTCCGTAATGGCCGCCACAAAGAAGCTGGCAGCCGGGTAAGAATGCGCAGGAGGAAGTGGAGAAAGTGATTGAGAGGAGAAAGTTTTTCTTGGCTCCTAGGACTCTAAGACATATTTAATAAAATTCCTGAAAAGTATGACTTTCTGAATAATACCTGCCAGAAGAAGAAAAAAGCGGCTGCTTGAAGGTGCTGAAAGGATAGCTTTCCCTCTTTTCCTACGGAATAAATAACTGGATATTAAGAAACCTATTTTTTTTAGGTGGAAATTGGTTTTAAGCGATGAGTGGGAAGAGAGAGGATTAAAAAAGAAAATATTTGTATGCTAAGATTTGTTGGAGCAGATGCCTTAAGGATTTGAAGACTAGAATATATTGTAACAAGACTTTAAACAGATTTGGACTTTCTTTCTCTTTGATTGATATCACCCCAGAAGGAGAAAGTGAGAACTCTGCCTTGGTTTGGACTGATTGATAACTTTGGGACTGTTTTATCTTTTTTATTTTCTTTTGAATATTCTGGTTGTTGTAAGAAGAAAGAAGGAGAAAAGAAAAGAAAAGATTTATAATGGCTCTTTCTGTTGAGGAACTAAGAAATGGTGTGGAAGAAGCTTTCCTTTTCTTAGAAATGGCGCTTACTAATTATCAACAAAAATTACAACAGATGAAGACAGCAGAGGAACAAGAAAGAAAGGAAGGAGCCATCTTTAATGAATCTCAGAATTTGATCCAGAAAAAAAGAAGAGAGAAAGAAAAGAAAAGAAGAGAAAAGAAGAAAACTAAAGGATTTAAGGACTTAAGATCTAAAAAAACATTTAAGAAAGGGAAAAATAAAGTGCAAAACCAATATGATGATTGTAAACAAAGGGGAAAAGAAATACGACAGAGAAGGGAAGCCGGTAAGGCAGAGGCTAGAAGAAGGGGGGTAGAAAGGTTTGTTGGGAAAAGAAAGAAAGGGAAAAGGTGGAGAAAAGCTACAACGTTTTGAAATTAAATGGAAAAAAGGAATTTTTTATGGATAATGGATAAAGTATAATTTAAAAAAAAAAAAAAAGATGTTGCAAGGTACATAAGATGAGATGGTAGTATTGCAATGGTTTAAGAGTTGATAAGAGATTAAAATGTTAAAATGTTTAAAAATGATTGGTTTTAAAACTTAATAATAGGAGGGGTTTAGAATATTGTTTTAATTAAAGAGTTTAATAAAATTATGGTATTGATGTTATTATGAAATTTTTATTATAGTATTTCTTTTTAATATTTGGATTTATTCTCTAATTATGCACTTAATTGTGTTGGATGTATTAGTTAGATAGAATGTACCAAGCAAAATCTGATTGGGTATTAGATATTATTTTAAAGATTAATTTGATTAACTTAGGGGGAGATAGAAAGGCATCATACTCTGATTAATGATTTCAGGAGAAACTGATTTTCTTTTTTTTCATAAGGGATGAGACAAAGGGATGATAAAAATGGACAAAAGATACAAATATAATGATTTAAACTAAGATGATTAATTAAGGTAGAATTAAGAAGTGTGAAATATGTGGAGAAGTTAATATAGAAGGCTTAGAATGGTAAATAAAATAAGTAATGATATGTAAGATGAGCATGAATATAATTGAAGTCCATGAAGAGAGAGACACCTGGGTCCAAGTTACTTTCCAAAAGATATTTTTTTTATGTTTTGTGTGTTGTGTGTATATGTCTTTTTGGGGAGAATTGGTAAAAACTTGTAGAAATATAGAATGAGAATAATGGTAACTAAGTCAGAAAGAAACAGATGAAATAATAATAATGATATTGAATAAGAGTAAAGAGAAGTAAAGAGAAATTGAATAAGAGGTTTTGGTATATTATATGGAAATGGTTTAAAACAGAATCATAATTTATCTGACTTGTTAAATTTACAAGGGGAAAAGGTTTAAACATGTAATGAATAATGATAATTTGTGTTTTAAAAATTAATAAAACTTGTTTTAAAAAAAAAAAAAAAAAAAAGTCATCATTCCTTAATCTATTTTCTACTATGCTAAGTTTTAAACTTTTAGTGTGTTTATATTCAAGAAAATAAGAATTCCCAGTGTGGAACTACTTTGGTACAATCCAGTTAATCTCTATTGTCCAGAAAAGTAAGTTTTGTGCCTTGTTGTTCAACCTCAATCAAGCAGCGTCTATCATTGTACATTATTCCTCAAAGCAATTCAGTTGAGTATACAGGCCACCCATCTGAAATAGCACTTTCTAAAACATGTTATTAGAGGTATGCATTTGTTTAGAACTTTTTTCATCTTTGCTTCATTGAAGAACCCAGAACTTTTAAAGACCACATAGATCCATTAAGCCCCTTCTCCAAAAACAGATACAGAAGCTTGAAACAATGTACTCTGCATAAGGCAACAAGAAAGGTCTATTAGGCCAATCTTCTGCAATGAACTATAGATTCCAAGAACCACAGACTCAATGACAATGATGGGCGTTGCAGTCAAACAATCTAGTACTGGGCTACAAAAGAATAATCCGCATTTACTAAAAGGAAAAAAACACACACACTGGTACTGTTAATAAGACTGGCAAGTAAAAGGTTTAAATAATCATAGTAGGTTCCCTTGGTGGTCCCTATTAGATATCCTGAAAAGTCCAAATGCAATGGGTATTTATAATGATATTAAGCCATACTAGCTGCTATAAATTCTGCTGTAAATGCTCTTCCTATGAGCTGTTTATCTACTATATTCAGCTAAAAATAAGTATTGATTCCAGTTAATAAGATTTATATGGCAAAATTGCATGTCAGGATTACAGACTAATGCTGTAGTGATAAAATTCTCTTTGGCAGCTGAAAACCTGAAAAACAAATTATCAGCAATCTATGAAGTCTTGCATCAAAACAGAAATAAACTAGCTTATACTTTAACTTCATAATCAAAAGACCTACCTTTATTTTTGATAAAAAACGATCTAAGTAATTCACGGCAAGAGAAAATGTCTCTGTGCGAAAGCCAAAGAATTGAATCAAACTAAGCAGGTCTTTCACTTCAAAATCCCGCAACCTTGCTGTCATCCGGAGCCCATTATCATGAGATGTTTCAATTATTCGCAGGCCAGAGAGTTTTGGCTGATATCTTAGTTCCTGCTCAAGCAATGCACTGAGCTGCACTAGTAACTCCTGAGTCCCATTTGTTGCAAATGTATCAATCATCTGAAATACAAAACTTAGATTAAGACTGTTCCAAGCAAAATGCTTAGAGAAGCTTGTTTGCTTTTGCCACCTTTCAGCAAAGCTGCAGAGACCTGCTGCACATCATATTCTACACTCTTTAACCACATATGTAGCACTTGCAGAAGTAACTAAAATGCACAGGCAAAAAGCTTAACAGGAAGGGAAAAATGAGCACAGGTGGTCAGATTAATTGAATAGAGTATATAAACTGAGCCTCTAAAAAGATTTAAAAATACAAATATGAATTAAAGTTATAACAGCTATTGTATCCACAGCACTGTTTTCATATTATGATCCCACCTTCATATTTCTATATTTTTTTATTTTTTTTAAAGTGAAACATTTAAACTGTAATTCTATAAATGGCCTATGATTTAAGCTTTTAAGACCTCGTAAAGAGAGCAGCATACACAATAGGATGAAGCCCAGGATTTATTTACCAGTCCATTAATTCTGTATTAGTTACAGAGCACTGCTGTGAACGTTATCTTAAGTCCCTCACTAGGAAGTCCCTTGCTTTCTCCCAGTAGGAAGATTAACCATAATTAGATGATCCTTACTTAATAAATCTGTTAAACTAGCCTGTCACTATCTAGCGGCTTCTAGAAGCCTTGGACTTGATTGAGCTGCCAAGACTGAGTGGCTGAATGGGGGTATGTGATTGGGTTAAGTGTGACCAAGTTTAACCAAATGAATATATCAAGTAACATCTTAACAATATTCTCCAGCACAGCTGGCTTTATCTTACTCTTTCTGGAATCCTTATTTGGAAAATGTAGGAAAGCTTTTTCTAGTCCCTCGCCCTCCGCTGCCGCTTCCCTCTTACTTTGTATTATTTCACAGACATAATACAACGTTGATTGACATAGGAATTTGTGCTTTAAGTAGACCCTGTCAAATTAGTTTCTATTAACGATACCAACTTCAAAGACATGTCTGGACTTGCTTTCTCGACCCATACAGTACACTGACAGCCACTCGCCACTAGGAGTGAGATACTGCATGGTGAAATAAATAGCCCAGCTCCCGGAATTCCAGCCTCTTACCTTTATTCTAGGAAAAATACAGGCGGTCAGTCTTCAGATAATCCGAGTTGAAGTTGAAACAAATAATAAACTATGGACTTTTAAAAAATAAATATATAAATAGCTATCTCAAGATTTTAAAAAATAAATTAAGCCTTTTATTTATTTTACAAAAGCACAGAACTAGAGTGACGCCTGCAGGTTTTTTACTCCGGACCAAACCAGATTCTACAAACATTACTTCTGCTTACTCCAACCTCCGCCCCGGCTTTTATAGGGGAGGGGGGAAGAGTATTCTTCTGATTGGCTACTATCTTAATCTGATAGACCAATCAGAGCCTCTCAGCTCGCAATTTGCTCCAATCGGGAACTGAAAAGCTATATGGAGCTGGGAAATTGCGCGTCTGTTTTGTGCGCTTCAACTTTAGTACCGCAATCGCCGGCGGATAATTAGGCTTTTCGTTGAGTTCGGGGGAAAAGAAAGCTTCTTTCAGCTTAAGGTAGATTTCTACGAGATATGATTTTCTAGAGGCAATCCTAAGAAAGGAACTCCTACCAACAAAATCCTCTTTATCCATCGAAATACGATTGAGTGAATGAAAGAATTACACACACACAATATCACAGGTGATATTTACTCAGGCGTTCGATTCAGACAAGACAATCGGACAAATTTGCTACGACGATCATTCCAACCTACTGTATGAAAGTAAATAGAATCGCAATACATTACAGGCTTGTCATAAATAATACCTGGCAGTCACAGCCTGTCCATCTGTAATAGAGAGCATTTAAGCATTTGCATCACATGGTTAAGCTCTCAATCGAAAATACATCATAAATTGTTGCCTTGGTCGAATCACGGAACGTTTGTCAGCTGGCTTGATTTATGCATTACATTAAATCATGGAAGTGGACTTTTTAGAAATGTGTTGGTTTACTATGGAATATAAACTCAGGCAACATCAGTTTGTTGCCAATCCCAGGACTGTTGGTTCAGTTTTTTAAAAAGTCAGAACAATTATTTTGTACAGCACACTGACTATAGCCTTTCTAGAACAGGAGACTGGAAAGGATATAAGCAATAAAGAGTACTTAACACCCTCTGTAAGAAGTCTGCAATCAGTAAAGTTTACTCCCAGATAAATGACATACAGTATGCTTTGATCGATGACTTGATTAGGTGCCATCAAATATTTTTTGATTCCTAAAGACCACAAGGATAGATTTTCCCCCCTGACCATCTTTCCCTAACATGGTATCTCAGGTCTTCCAACAGTGTAGACATCACCACTGTAATTTAATCCATCCACTTTGCTAATGGTTGTCCTTCTCTTCCATCTTTCTTAACATTAACCTTTTCTCTAGAGAACTAGGTTTTCACATAATGTGTCTTAAATACCCTGATCTTTAAAAAAAAGTTAGGATATATTTAGGGTAATTTTAAAAGGAAGTCAATTTGGTCTAGACTCTAGTACTTAAAGGACCAGGCTAAAAAGCAAGAGACCATGAATTCAAGTGTCACCTTAGCCATGAAAGTCAATGGGGTGATCTTGGGTCAGTCAACCTTTCTTTTCAGCTGAACCCTCCTCACAATATTGTTGTGGAGATAATAGGAGGAAGGTGTGTTGGATATGTTTGTTGCCTTGAGTTATTTGTGAAAATAATAAAAGTGGGAGATAAATATATAAATGAATAAATAAATTTGAGTCTGATATAATTAAAACTCTGGATTGATTTGTTCAATGATCCATTGGCTTGTTTTCTTGGGTATCCATAATGTTCAAGAGTTTTATCCAAAATAAAAGTTCAAAACCATCAATATTCTTCCTGTGCTGCTTCTTCAAAGTATAACTTTTGCTTCCATAGATAGTCATAGGGAATACCATGTCTCACAGTTTTGATTTTTGTAGCTTACTTTATTGTCAGTGGTTGATCTGAAAAATAGAAGATATATATATATATTTCTTAAGTTTTCGCAGGTACTTACATGTATGGCATTCAGCTTTGTTCGGGTATTTTCCCACGTCATTATAGTTGTGCTTTTAAAGTTGTAGCAACGTTTCGGCAGAATCTCATCTGCCATCATCAGGCTTCAGAAGCCTGATGATGGCAGATGAGATTCTGCCAAACGCTGCTACAACTTTAAAAGCACAACTATAATGACGTGGGAAAATACCCGAACAAAGCTGAATGCCATACATACATATATACATACATACATACATACATACATACATACATACATACCAATTTGCTATCTTTATTGTCACTTCTAAGGATGGTTGTTCTACTAGCGGCCTTTTGTTTGGTGTTCTTTATATTACAATTTTTGTTTCTTTTTTCATTTTGCTTTTTGACTGTCATTACTAGAGTTTGCAGATCTGTTGTATTTTTCACTATCTGGATACTGTCATCAGGAAGCATAGATATTGAAGTTTCCAATTTTAAAACCACACATTATCTCCAATTTTAAAACCATACATCTTCTCCAATTCAGCTACCCTTAATATATATTCAGCGTATAGACTGAATAAATAAGGGCTACAACCTTGTCACACTCCTTTGCCAACCTGGACCCACATCTGTTTTTGCCATGTTCTGTTTATACTTTAGCTTCCTTATCCGTATATATGAGAACAATGCTATATTTGAGGAGTCCTATTTTTCAGAGCAAAATCCACAACTTAACTTGATCAACATAATCAAAGGCCTTTCTATAATCAAAGAAGCATGGTGACTTCTTTTGATATTCTTTGGCTTTTTCAATTATTCACCATGCATCAGCAGTAGTTTCTTATGTTCCTCAACCTTTTCTAAAGTCAGTTTGAGCATCTGGCATCTCTTCTTCCCTGCAAGATTGGAACTTTCTTCTGAGTTCAAAGATCTTTTGAAATATGTTGTTCTTCCATTTCTTTCCATCTTTCAGGGTTTTTACAAATGTTATAATACTGCTTCATGTCTCTTCTAACAGGTATCTAAAATTCTTTTAAATTCTTTCCTGGGAACTTTTTCATCTTTCTTGTCTTCTCTCCTCTTCTTGACAAATTTCCATTGCTTTCTTCTCTTTCTTCATGTTCGGCGGTCACTTTTCACATTTATCTTAATAACTTCTTTAAAGTTCATTCTATAATTTACTTGATTCTCTATCAATGAAGCTCAGGACTTCATAGCAGTTTCTGGTGTCCTCTTTGAAAATGGTGGGTATATATTCAAGATCACATCCTGAAAACGGACTTTCTTTTTGTTCTTCATTAGCTTAACATGGAACTTGCACATGACAGTTTCTGAACTTTTTCCAAACTTAGCACCTGACCATGTCTTTGATGCTATAATTGAGTTCCTCTATTTCCTTTTAGCAATAATATAATCAATTTAATTTCTATATATTCTTTCTGACATCCATGTATAGAGGTGTATCATTTTGTTTGTTTGAGGACTGATAGCTATGAAGAAATAATTATTGTCAAGTCAGTCTCCATTCTCATTTCAGTTTCTCTAAGTCATACAATTCAAGTCCAGGTTCCTGTTAATGTTTCCAACTTTGGCATTCCACTCTCCTATTACAAAGATCACATCTTGCTTGCATGTTTAGTGATTTCAAAATGAATTTGATCATAAAAATAATCAACCTTCTCTTCTTCTGCATTGGTGGTTGGATGATTGTCAAAGGATTGTTCACAAAGTCTGATGCAATTGATTACATACCATATGAGAAATATTGCAAAAGGTACATGCCTAGATTTTGTTGTTTGATTCTAGGCATTCTTAAGGTATTCAGCTAACTTTGAAGACAATGAAAGAAATGACTTTTGTTAAGTTAGAGGTGAAGCATTTTTGGATCTTGGATCAAGTTCTAGGTTAAGGGTGAATAATATTTTTGATGGGTGGCAACTACACTTAGCTTTGGGGAAAGGACATGGGCCACAGTAGATGGTTAGAGTTGTATTGTATCATGATTGGCCATTTTTATTCTCTGGGTGGTGGGATCCTCCTTTTTTACACTATAGAAACAATATTTTAGGGCTTATTCTGCAGTACTTGTGTGTTTCCATTTCAAAAACTGTCACTGATTTTTGACAATTGCTTTAAACAAATTAAGGAGGCAGAAAAAGTGAGGTCTGCAACGGGGAGAGTCTAAACTGTTAATCTAGAGAGCAAACTATCCTACCTCTTTCATGTGCACATCAAAAGAGGCAAGGTTTGCACTGTAATGTTCCATCTGCTATCTTGCCAATTTTAACCCTGTCCCCTGGCAACTCTAGACAGGGCCCTGTGCACTGCAAAAGATTTTAACAACTGAATGTCATCTTGGAAACATTAGACATATATTCTCTGTGTTTATAATCCCTAATAATAAATAGGAAATAAAAAGTACTATAGACATGATACTTGAGAGTCGTGTTCCTTATCATATTGACAGATTAGCCATATATTTGCATAAACCTACATAAAAATAGCATCCTCCCCATCAAAAGCCTCAATACCAATGTTAAAATATGGAAAATCCAAGTGTTATTTCCACTCCTGGAAAGGAATCGGGGTAATCATACATTAGCAATAGATTCATTAATGAAAAAAAAATGGTTATAGTGATTCCTCAAATTGTCTAGTAATATCTAGTCTAACGAATTTTATAGAGTCTATATAGCTGGGAAAAGTAGAGAAAATTAAAAGACAAAAGACAACAGTCTTTATTGATGAGAAAAGGAATAAAACCCGCCCCAAATCCAGTTAGTAAAATGTATATTAAGATCAAACAAATGCACAAATAATGCAAGCATTTGATTCCTGCACAACTAATCATTAAGACCACTTTATCTTTTCTACTGTCTTGAACAGCGGAGAGTTTTGGAGAGTTTGAAAAAGCAATATGTGTCATTTTGCTGGTCCCAATTAAGTTTTGTTTAACTATGATTTGTGATATATTTTTAAACTTGCTTTTGGCATAAACAGCACTCAATGCTTGTGTGCAAGACAGAGGATTTCTAGTGTTTCTTACAATTGTTTTCCCAATTTTATTTTTGGAAAGAAAATTTTGCAACACTACTATGATAAGAGGAATTCATTTTCATTTATTTAAAAAGAAACAAAAGGAGACTCTCAAAATTAAGCACCACACAATTGCTAGCAGAGATATCATTGGTACTAAATAATACATGACCACAAAATATACTGAAACTTACAGTAGGGACAACCTTCAATAAATCAATTTGCCAAAGGTTTGTGTGGTTTGAGAACACTGGCAAAAGGAAGGAACAAAACAATCAATTAGCCAGTTGGTGCCCTAACCCCCAGACCACTGGTATTGATCACTGGCTACAATACCTTTGAGGACAGTATTGACAAACTTTGGCCATGATTTTCTGTAAAGTGAAAAACAACACAACAGTAAACCTCAATCCCCTAATTTTGCCCTTCAGGAATTCCTTTATAACTTCAAATTTCTACAGAAAAAATTATTAAAAACATATCCATATGTTATGGTTTTGTGTTTTTATTCAGGTATTTCCTAACTACTTTTGGCTCAGTTTTCAGTGTGTTCCAGAAGACAGCAAAGTGTGATTTTTTTAAAACATAAGAACAAGACGAGGACTTCCGGTTTGTCGGCTTCGCAAGTGGCAGGGATTTGCGATACAGCGCGATCCCTGCTGCGCTAGCGTTTTTGGTGCTCCAACCCGGACGGGTCTGGAGCTAAGGCTGCCCTGTAGGGGTGGCTGAAGACAAGGGGGATCCGGAGTGAGGTTTGGGGGTGTTGCAGACCCCCTTCCCAGCCAGCAGAACCCCCTTTTCCCAAGACGGTGCAGCGGCGGTCCGTAATGGCTGCCACAAAGAAGCTGGCAGCCGGGTAAAAATGCGCAGGAGGAAGTGGAGAAAGCTTTTGAAAAGAGAAAGTTTTTTTGGTTCCTGGGACTCTGAGATATATTTAACAAAATTCCTGGAAATTATGGCTTTCTGAATGATACCTTCTAGCAGAGAAAATAAGCGGCAATTTGGTGGTGCTGAAAGGAAAGTTTACTCTCCTTCTCTACGGAATTAATAAGTGGATATTAAGAAACTTATTTTTTTTAGGCAAAAACTGGCTTTAAGTGATAAGTGAGAAGGGAGAGGACTAAAAAAAATATTTGTATGCTAAGATTTTGTTGGAGGAGATGCCTTAAGGATTTGAAGACTGAAATATATTGCAATAAGACTTTAAGAAACAGATTTGGACTTTCTTTTTTTTCTGATTGGTACTACCCCAGGAAGAGAAAGTGAGAACTTTGCCTTGGCTTGGACTGATTGATAACTTTGGGACTGTTTTATTTTTTTTTTTTTTTGAAATATCTTGGTTGCTGCAAGAAGAAAGAAGGGGAAGAGAAAAGAAAAGATTTATAATGGCTTTTTCTGTTGAGGAACTGAGAAAAGAATATGAGCAAACAAAAAAAGATGGTAAAGACGGTTTGAAAGAAGCCTTCCTTTTCTTAGAAATGGTGCTTGCTAACTATCAACAAACATTACAACAGATGAAGACAGCAGAAGAACAAGAAGGAGAGGAAGAAGCCATTTTTAATGAATTTCAGAATTTAACCAAGAAAGAAGGAAGAGGGAAAGGAAGAGAAATGAAGGACTTAAGATTTAAAAAACACTTAAGAAGGGGAAAAATAAGGTGCAAAATCAATATAATGATAGTAAACAAAAGGAAAAAGGAACACAACAGAGAAGGGAAGCCAGTAAGGCAGAGGCTAGAAGAAGGGGGGGGTAGAAAGGTTTGGTGGGGGAAGAAAGGAAGGAAAAAGGTGGAGAAAAGCCACAAAGTTTTGAAACTACATGGGAAAAAAGGAATCTTTTTTAGGGATAAAGGGTAAAGTATAAATTCTTCAAAAAAGATTTTGCAAGGTACATAAGATGATATCGTAGCATTGTAGTAGAAATAGAAAACTAAAATGATTTAAGAGTTGATAAGAGATCAAAATGTTGAAATGTTTAGTAATGATTGATTTTAAAATTTAATAATATTAAAGGGAAGGTTTAGAATATTGAGTTTTAATTAAAGATTTTAATAAGATTATGGTATTGATGTTATTATAAAATTTTTATTATAGCATTTGTTTTTGGAAAAGGCAATGGGAATGTTATAAGATTCAATATTTAGATCTACTGCTTAACTATGTATCTAATTATTTTGGATTTACTATTTAGATAGAATGTACCAAGCAGAATCGGATTGGGTATTTGGTGTTATTTTAAATGTTAATTTGATTAATTTAGGGGGGAGATAGAAAGGCATCATACTCTGATTAGTGATTTCAGGAGAAATTCTTTTTTTTTATTATAAGGAACGAGACAAAGGGACAATAAAGAATGGACAAAAGATACAAATATAATGACTCAAATTAAGATGGATTAATTAAGATAGAATTAAGCAAGAGTGAAATGTCTGGAGAAGCTAATATAGAAGACTTAGAATGGTAAATAAAATAAGTAATGACATGTAAGATGAGCATGAATATAATTGAAGTCTATGAAGAGAGAGATATCTGGGGCCAAGTTACTTTCCTAAAAGATCTTTTTTTTTTATGTCTTGTGTGTTGTGTGTTTATGTTTCTGGGAGAATTAATAAAACCTTGCAGAAATATAGAATGAGAATAATGGTAACCAAGTCAGAAAGAAATAGATGAAATAAAAATAATGAAATTGAATAAGAGTAAAGAGAAGTGAAGAGAAACTGGATAAGAGGTTTTTGTATGCTTATATGGAAATGGTTTAAAATAGAATTATAGGTTTTATCTGACTTGTTAAATTTATAATGGAAAAAGGTTCAAGTATGTAATGGTTAATGATGATTTGTTTGTTTCTGAAAAATTAATAAAACTTGTTTAAAAAAAAAAAGAACAAGACTTAGACAGCTGCATATAATTACATTGTTTCATATACCTTAGCTGATTATTTTAGAAGAGAAACACATGTTTCCTCTGCTTATTAGAGAATATTGTATTTGGGGTAACATTGCAAGTAATGGCATCATAATGTGGTAAACCTATGAGGAAAATTTCTGAATTGGATATGACATGGCCTCTCCTGAAAAAAAAAAGCCATATCCTAGTGAAGAGGCTATAATATCATCTGATGGCAGATCAAGAAAATCACAGAAACATCAAACTCAACTGATTTCTATTCAACAACCATCTTTTGTTATAGGTGCCTCTTTCTCTCTCTCTCTAAAGCAGGGGTCTTCAAACTTGACAGCTTTAAGACTTGTGGACTTCAACTTCCAGAATTCCTCCTCCAGTCGTGTTAGCTCAGGAATTCTGGGAGTTAAAGTCCACAAGTCTTAAACTTGCTAAGATTGAAGACCCCTGGTGTAAAAAAACCTACAACCTTTGATATTTTTATTCATTATGTAGGAGGCCTCTATACAAACGTGACTGATTCTATTAGGCAAAGGTCATCCTGTCAGGAAATATATGCTGAGGACTGGACTATTGGAGTTTAACTAGCTCAGAGAATTCTTACTATTTGGGGTAACATTGATGTAACATATTTAATCAGGTTTTGGTGCCAGTTTGCCTGGTGAGCAGATAACATGGTCAATATCTCAGGGAATTCTGTGATAACTGATGAGCTACCAAATAACAGAGTTGGAAGAGACCTTGGAGGTCTACTACCCCTGCTCAATCAGGAAACCCTATACCATTTCAGATAAATGGTGGTCCAATCTCTTCTTTAAAACCTCCAGTGATGGTGCAACCACAACTTCTTGAGGTAAGTCGTGCCATTGATTAATTGTTCCTACTATCTAAAAATAAAAATAAATTTAAAGCACATGATAAATCAGTAACAACAAAAGTGCAATTCAAGGTGCTAGTTGTCACCTTTAAAGCCCTTCAAGGCTTGGATCCAGGTTATCTGAGGAAACATCTCTTGCCAGTGACATCTACCTGACCCATTAGAGCGAGGAGGCAGGGAATGCTGTGGGTCCCACCCCTGAGGGAGATACACCTGGTAGGGCCTTCTCTGTGGTGGCTCCATCTCTCTGGAACATCATTCCCCCAGAGATTAGAATGGCCCCCTCGTTAACACTATTCCAAAAGGCACTGAAGACTTGGTTTTGCCAACGGGCCTGGGGAACCCAGAGAGGGATGGAACCCATCAGATGGCTAGTGTGACCCGCTGTCGTCGGGGTGAGGGGTGGGGTGGGAGTTGGTTGTTTTTGTTTTGTTTTTTGTTTTCCTAAATTTTGTTCTATTGTACTTTACTAATTTATTTGATTCTTTTTGTTAGTTCTTACTGTTTTTATTTTTAGTTTTAAATATGATTTTACATTGTGTA
The DNA here is from genome assembly GCF_049901735.1 of Notechis scutatus. Lineage (NCBI taxonomy): Eukaryota > Metazoa > Chordata > Lepidosauria > Squamata > Elapidae > Notechis > Notechis scutatus. Next base: position 97,949,298 of record NC_142010.1, read on the forward strand.
AGCCGCCTTGAGTCGCCATGGGCGAATAGGCAGCAATATAAATAAAATAAATAAATAAACAAACAAACAAATAAATAAATAAATAAACAAACTGTGATAGATGTATTAGAACTTAACCTCCCCACCATCTTTCTATTCAATTTTATAGGAATACATGTGCGTTTGGAGAGGGGGAGGCGGAGGGAGAGAGAGAGAGCAGCAGCTTTCTACCCTTTCAGCCAGCAAATTATATCATGCTGATGTTATTACCACTTACCTGGGAATAAGTCCCAATGAACATAGTGGGACTGGATGAATGCATACACAACTGTGCTGTATACAATTTAAACACTTAAACGATTGGAAAAGGAAATCATTACAAATTGCAGCTTTTTTCTGATTTAATTGGCATCCTGTGAAAGCATTTGGCCTTGCAAAATAACATGATCTGGCTAAAAGAGGAAAGACTGCTGACAGCACATATTCTTTTAACAGTCTACAGTTGTTTACAACCAAGTTCCTCTTTGCAGAAGAATGACAGTTCTTTAGAAAAGGACTTGGGAACTGAGGGTTGAAACTTTAAAAGTGGATACAATCAAACAGCTGTGCTCTTAAAGTGGCAAGTCTAACTAACAGCTGTTGATTGCATATAATTCTGTCTTTCAGCTGTTAAATACAATTTTATGGTTGCTGTTTTTAAGCTGACAGAGCCATTTGCTCAGAGGTAATGCAGAATTGAGCACAATTAAGTTAAAAACTATATATAAATTATCTATTTTATAGCCCAAACACATGAGGGTGTGTGAGAGAGATAGGATGTCAAATTGCCCTAATTAATACATAATCATGGCACTTGAGGCATATTTTTTTGTCTTGAGAACATCCATTAGAAATAAAGACAGTTGTGATCTTGTTCAAAACTGCTTCATATGGCTTGTATCCACACATTATCACTTGTAAAACAAGAATGTTTTTATATACATTTTTATGGATAGTCTATGATTTATGTATCTATGGAATCTTTATTCCATTGGTGATCTTAATTATTTTTTAATTTGTTTAATTATTTCTCATTTGTGTACTCCTTAGAGGCAGATTAGATCTAATAAAATATTAGAAGACCACATTTATAATTGTCTGCCCTGAGAATATGGCTTATTGGTTGCTGAGATGTGCAGAAACGTATTTGAGAATACAGGTAATCCTTATAAATTGGGCCCAACATTTTGGTGGTAAGCAAGGCAGTTGTTAAATGAGTCTTGCCCCATTTTACAACCTTTTTGCCACAGTTGTTAGGCAAATCATTGCAGTTGTGAAATGAATCATGGGGTTCTTAAGCAAATCTGGTTTCCTTCATTGACTTTGGTTATCGGAAGATGGCTGGAAAAATTACAAATGGTAATTACATGACCTGAGGACAGTACAACTGTCATAAATATATGCCAGCTGCCAAGCACCTGAATTTGGATCATGTGACCATGGAGATGCTTGCAGTGGTTGTAAGTTGTCATAAGTAATTTTTTTACAGGAACTGGCCTTTGTAACTTCAAACAGTCGCTAAAGCACAGTTTCAAGTCAAGGACTACCTCTACTACTGTCTATTGAGCAATGTTTCTCAATCATGACAACTTTAAGAGGTGCAGACTTCAACTCCCATAATTCCCCAAGCAGTATGGTGGATATGGTATGCTGACAGCTGACACCTTAAACTTATCAAGGTTGAGAAACATTGCTATAGAGCAGGGGTGTCAAAGTTGCAATGAAACATCGTCACGTGACATATTGCAACTTTTTCCTACTTTGCTAAATCCGGGGTATGGGTGGCCAGAATGTGATGCACCCAGCCCACGGGTTTTACATCCCTGCTACATAGACTTGTTTATCAGGCATATGGGAACAGGTTTTTCTCCTGAATTACTGTAAGTACTTTCAATGAAAGAAAGGAGTAATTCTTACCCCCTTAGCTTTTTTAAAAAAAAGACATATGTGCATTTAGTGATTTCAGCGCTGTTTAAATGTAATATAGCTCCCTCTTGCAAGTATTTTAGTCTAAATTGCTGCATAGTATCAGGCTGATAAATATGGTAAAATGATATAAAAATGCTGCTAAATTAAACATATTTTCTGTAGAAATAGAGATGCAAGAGATGAAAACTTCATCTCCATCAGTTGATGACCTCAACATTTGATCTCCTTCATAATCAACCTCCTTAATTCTGCTGCCAATCTGAAAGGCCTATTTTGCCTAACTATAGACTAACCCGAAATACACAGATAAGGACCTGCCTAGCTTCCCCAAACTTGCCAGCCAATCAGATCCCCAGGATTTCCTATCTTGTAGCCTCAACTTCTAGAATTTTTTTGACTTTCCGTTGTTGGGGTATCATCTTGTAAAGCAGGCACTAAATAATAGTTACAGTAGACGTGGTTTTTCTCCTCAGTGTTGTATTCCTTCTTCAAACTGAATCCACAACAATGGTGGTATAGGAAGCCCCCCCATTAAAACATTTTTTATTCTTAATATTAAAAAGAGGCAGAATATCACTTCCAGTGTGAGCTTTTTTGGTGACGGTTCAAAATCCGCGATTGTGTGCAGTTTTGATCTGTGCTCACTGCCAGAGCGCCCCGACCCGGCTGGATTTGGGGCTAAGCCATCCCGTAGAGGTGGTGAAGAGGGTGGAGATTGCCAGCAGGGTTGAGGAGAGCCGCATCTCTCCTCCTCAGGTGGCCATTACTCCCTTTCCCAAAGGCGGTTGCAGCGGTGGTCAGAAATGGCCACCTCAAAGAAGAACTCGACTGGAAAAGAATGTGCAGGAAGAAGATAAGAAGAGAAAGTTTTGGTTTACCAGGTTGAACTGAAAAAGCAACAACGTAAAGTATCCTGGAATTTGAACTATAAAAAATAACATTCCCAAAGAAGATTTTGAAGTAGCGAAGGAGAGAGGGAAGGGAAAGGATTTGGCTTTTTTTTCTTCCTTTCCTTATACTGACAGCTAAGAGATTTAAGTAAGAAATTGACAAAAATCCACATTGACATCAATAGGCATTTAAGCTGAAAATAAAATGTCAAAGGGATAATAAAGATTTTTGGATACTCAAAAACCTTTAAAAGTAGGAAAGGAGAGAAAAGGAAAGAACAAAAGGGCGGGATCTGGAAGAATGGAGGAGACTGCCTGGAATTAAAAGGAACTTACAGTGAAACTTTAACAAGATTCCTAAAAGATACATTCTAACTGAAACTTTGTAATGAAATAATAGAACCCCAGGAAGAGAAAATGGAAAAAAGAAGCAAGAAGAAACAGCTTTGGATTATTTGGATTACTTGGTGATTTTTGGATTTTTGGCTATTGGATTTAAATGATCAAAATCAATCGGGTAGTTGTTTAAAAGTGTTTAAAATGGCATCACTTTTGGAAGAACTGAAAATAGATCTTAAAAAAACAGAAAGAAGATGCACAAGAAGGAAGAGGTTCTTTTGGCTTCGTATTTCAATTTTCAGAAATGGAGATTTGGAACTATGAGAAACAACAAGAAACACTTGTAGAACAAGAAGGTCGGGACAAAGTAGAAGCCATCTTTAACAATCAAGTAATTCTTTGTGGGGGGGGAAAAGGAAAGGGGGGGAAAGAGAGTGAAAAGTTTAAGATTCGAAAAAACAACCAAAAAAAGGAATAGTTTGAAAAATAATTACAATATTAGGAAGCAACAGAAGAGAGGATTACAGAAGAGAGAATTAGAAGTAGAGAGACAAGGGGGTAAAAAGGGAAGGGAGAATAAGAGGGGGAAGAAGGAAAGGAAAAGTTATAAAAGACAGAAATAAGATATAGAGAACCAGGGAAAATGTATAAGGATTGAAAGTATAAGCCTATTTAGAGATAATGGATAAAAATTTAATTGAAAGAGGGATTCTGCAAAGGTGCATAAGATAGTATTGTTATATTAGAAATAGAAATATTTAGAAAATATGAAACAATGTATGATTAAAATGATGGATAAAATACTTATTGTAATGCAGTGGAATGTTTATTAATAAATAAATGAAATAAAGAGAATGAGAGAATGAAATTAGGAAAGGATGGGAACATTTTAATTATTATTAATGATTTATAAAAATATAAGTGAAGAGAAATATGGGGAAAAAAGAATTAATTATGGAAAGTCTATAAGTGTTCCCAAGGAAGTATGATATTCAATTGAAAAGAAATGTTAAAGAAGATTGTAACTAATATTACTGTTATATATATATATATATATATATATATATATATATATATATATATACACACACACACACACACACATATACATACATATATACACACACACACACACACACACACACACAGAGAGAGAGAGAGAGAGAGAGAACATAGTGTGTATTTTAAGGACCAAGAAGAAATTGATTGCAAGTTATGTACTGTGTATTGAATGTTATAATTCTAAAGGCATAAATTGAAGTTTAAATAAGAGTTGAATGGATAAAATTAAAAGATACAAAGGTGTCATACTCCAATTAGTAACTTCAGGGGAAAATTTGTTCAATGAGAAAAGATAATATGAAATTGAAACAGGACAGACAAAAGTATACATACAATGATTAGAAAGACATTGAAACAGAAAAAGATATATAATTGAATTTAGATATGAGACAATTAAAATAAAGCTGAGAAAACCAAGGGAGGGGAAAAATTATGGAGAAAATGTTAAAATAGTAATAAGATATGGAATAGAACACAAAGATGAATATGAAATTGAGTTTGTGTCTGTATGGAAAAGTGATAACCTGGGATCATGCTATTCTCAAAAAAAGATGTTTTATTTGTATTAGGTTTTTGTGAAAACCCAAATAAAATTCATATGTATGTATGTATGTATGTATGTATGTATGTATGTATATGTATATGTATATGCATATGCATATGCATATGCATATGTATATACACACACACATACATACATACATACATACATAAAGAGGCAGAATATTATATTTCCCCAAAGAAGAAATGGAGGAACATGTTCTTAAAGGCAGAAAGCAGCCTCAAGCAGAAGAGACTGGGCTTTTGAAATGGAGATTTTGTATCCATTCAGAAAGACTGGGACAATCTATAAACAAAATGCTTTCAGCGACAAGGTCCCACAAAAAGCCGAAGCTGATGGGATTAAGAATTTACATTCCCCCACCCAAATTTTAAGGAAGAACATAATAGTATTAACCCACCATCATTGAAATAGTAAAAAAAAAGAAACCACAATGCTCACTACATTGCACAATCCCCTGGAGCATTTCAATCACCAAACCCCAGAACCCTATAAAAATCAATCTACTCACTCAGCTATTTTGTCAGCCACCCCAGAAACATTCTGTGGTCACTAAATTTTCTGGAAACCAAATATGCAGAGACCTCTTTCCTTGTAGCCAGCCTCCTTTTATTTATTTTTCCTCCTAGCTTGGGACCAGACTGGATTTTTCTTCTGATACTGGTAAAATGTAAACCCTGAGATTATATAACTAGGTGCTTCCAGATCTAGTATGCAGTAACTGTAGACATTTATATGACAGTGAAATGCCTTTTCAATTGTGAATTATAGAATTCATAGGATTCACTTATTTATTTTATTTATTTATTTGATTTGTCAATTGTTTACAAGATAATAAGTATAAGTGTATACATAGTTATGAATACATGAAATGGGTACATATAAGAAAAATAAAAGAAAAATAAAAGAAACAATAGGACAGGGACAGTAGGCACGTTGGTGCGCTTATGAACGCCCCCTAGAGACCTCTTAGGAAAGGGGTGAGGTCAATAGTAGACAGTCTAAGGTTAAAGTTTTTGGGGTTTGGGGAAGAAACTACAGAGTCAGGTAGAGTATTCCAGACATTGACCACTCTGTTGCTGAAGTCATATTTCCTGCAATCAAGTTTGGTGCGGTTAACCTTGAGTTTGTATCTATTGTGTGCTCTTGTGTTGTTATGGTTGAAGCTGAAGAATTCATTGACAGGTAGGACATTGCAATGTATGATTTTATATACCATACTTAAATCAGACCGAAGACGGCGTAATTCAAGGTTTTCTAGTTCTAGAATTTCAAGTCTGGTGGCATAAGGTATTCTACAACGAGTAGAGGAGTGGAGAACTCTTCTTGTGAAATATTTCTGGACTTTCTCAATTGTGCTAATATCAGATACGTAATGTGGGTTCCAGACTGATGAGCTGTATTCGACTATTGGTCTAGCAAATGTTTTGTATGCTCTAGTTAGTAGTGTGATATTACCAGAGAAAAAGCTACGTAGGATTAGGTTAACAACTTTTAATGCCTTTTTGGCTATGTAGTTGCAGTGGGCTCTAGCACTTAGGTCATTAGAGATGAGTACTCCAAGGTCCTTTACAGAGCTTGGATCATCAACAAGATCTTGACTATTCAGGTTGTATTTTATTTTCTGATTTTTTTTGCCAATATGTAAGACAGAGCATTTATTTGTTGAGATTTGAAGTTGCCATTTGTTTGACCATTCTGATACATAGTCAAGATCTTTTTGAAGGGTAGCAGTATTGTCTGTGGTATTTGTTAGGGATAACATTGTTTACCCTAACTAGTTTGGGTAAAAATAATAAATAAGTTATCATGGTTTGTTGGTTAAAGTGTGTGTAACTTTAACTACAAGAATGTAATTAAGGGTGTGGTTGTAAAAGCACCATAAAAGAAGCAAGTCAATTGCAGCTCTCTCTCTGGCTTAATGATCCCTAATTACTGGATGGATTGATGACTGCGTTTTTCCTTACTGGAACGGAGGAGAGAAAAGAGTGTTTATTTCTCAACGGAGAGAAGAGAAAATACGGACTGATTTATTGTAAGTGAACTGACATTGGCTATTCAACACGGACTTTGTAAATTGAGTATCCTCGACTGGACTGACTGAAATGATACATGACTAATGGACCGTTTATTTTGACTATGCTATAATTCCTAATGGAATAAACTATATTTTTGATAGCACAAGCGTATCTGCTTTTTACTGCGTTGTAACTAAAATACAAACTTATCTCACACATTTACCTGTCTGCCTATCTGACTACGCTACACATTCTGTTTAGTTTGTTTTCCTTAACACTCGTTGGGGAATTCAGGCTTAACACTGGTTATGGGCCCAGAGACTGCAAAGTCAGTTTAAACTAGGATAAAAAACAGGTTTATGTAAAAAGTGAGATTTTGTGTTGTTACACGTTACAGTAAACAGACAGCTGTGTTTTTATTAATTATAGTTTTATATCCATATATTGAAACATGGCACAAGTCAGTCTACAAAGTTTGTCCCTTATATCCAAGCTGGATGGAACAAACTATGTTTCATGGTCTATGAAATGTAGTCTACTTCTACGAAGAGAAGGTCTGTGGAACATAATTGAAAACCCACCAAACGTAGAAGAATGGGATCCTGAAAATGAGGAAGATAGTCAAAAGATAGAAAACTTTAAACAGAAAAATGAACAAGCTCATTGCATCATAGGACTAACACTATCTGATCAGCAACTTGTTCATATAAGCGGAGAGCAAACAGCTGTTGGGTGTTGGCAAAAACTGAAGAGGATTTATGTCCGAGATAACATTGGTGCTCACATAAATCTAACACGGAAGCTTTTCCGGATGCATCTACAAAAGAATGGTGATATGCTGAGTCATTTGAATACTATGAAAAGCATTTTTCAAGAACTGCACGAGAAGGAGCTTATTTTCTCTGAACTACACCAGGTCTACATAATTCTATCTTCATTAGATGAAAGTTTTGATGACTACGTAACTTCCCTTGAAATTTTACCTAAAGAAAGCCTAACTTTAACTGATATCACTAGCAGATTGATTGAAGAGGCCAGAAGAAGGTTTGAAAGAGATCAGTTAAGGAGGGAGCAACCTCAAAAGGAAGATAATGAACCTACTGCATACGCAATTAAAAAGTGTTTTAATTGTGGAGGAAGAGGACATTTGGCAAGATTTTGTAAGAAAGCAAAGCGCCAGAATGCAAGTCAGAATACTGGAAGTCATCAAAGAAAAAATAAAAATTTTGAGTTAGCCATGTATAGTAATGGAGTTGTAAAAAATAATTTATGGGTGGTTGACAGTGGAGCATCCCACTGTATAACAAATGATAACAAAAAATTTGTAAAAATGTCCATGAGTTCACAGCATATCTCATTGGCAAATGGATGGAAAATGAAAGCAAAAGGTAAAGGTATTGCACATTGTTCTTATATAAAAGAGAACATAAAAATGTTATATGTACCTCAACTTAAATTTAATTTGCTTTCAGTTAGAATGTTGGTTAGATTAGGATACGTAATTACCTTTAGGGGAGATACTTGCTTAATTGAAAAAGAAGGTAAGAAAATTACTGCATCTTTAAGAGGTGAATTGTATGTGTTAAATGATAATGGTTTAGAGGTGGCTAACACGGTTTATGATAATAAGAAACCTCATGATGAATGTATTCACTTGTTACACCGACGGCTAGGTCATTTAAATTTTAAAATGATTAAGAGAACTGTTCAACTATCTAAAGGAATAAGTTTGAAACCTTGTAATAAGTATTTGCAATGTTCTGCTTGCAATAAAAGCAAAAGCAAAGTTATACCGGCAAATAGAGTTGATGGATTTACTACCAAAGAGCCTTTAGAGGTAGTATTTGCTCTAGTATAATAGAGGTAGTATAATAGGTCCTATAATAGAGGTAGTATAATAGGTCCTAAAAAACCAAGTGTAGGTGGTGCTAGATACATATTAAGCATAATGGACCACTATTCTAGGTATGGTTTCTGTTTTCTAATGAAGAGAAAAACTGAAACGTATATAAATTTCTTTAATTGGTTAAAATTTGCAGAGAGGAAAACTAAAAAGAAATTAGTAACTCTTATAACAGATAATGGTGCGGAATTTACAAATAATAAATTCCAAAGTAGACTTAGGATGGCAGGTATTCAACATAAAAAGTCTGCACCATACAGGCCTCAACATAATGCCTTTATAGAGAGACGAGGCCAAACACTGCAATCAATGGGACGGACTATGTTGTCTGATTCAGGATTACCTGACAATTTGTGGGGAGAAGCTAAAATGTGTGGTAATCACATATTAAATAATGTTGTTAATTCAACAACAGGTGAATTACCATTCACACTGTGGCATGGTAGGAAACCTGATTTAAGTTACATTCACACATTTAGTGCACCAGCATGGGTGCATATCCCTACACAACTCAGAAACAAAGGACAGCATAGAGCTAAAAGATTATTTTTTGTTGGATATCAATCAAACCATAGATCTTATAGATTCTGGGAACCAGGTACATCTAGAGTATACTGCAGTGCTAGTGCACAATTCCTAGAACATATAGGATGGAATAGATTAGAGCAAGATTCAGATAATGATGTAATTATAGAACCCTACAAGAGGCAGAAAGAAAAGACTAGTTATAAGAAAAGTCCAATTAAAGAAGAAGTCCACGAAGAGCAAATAGAACCAGAACAAGAGGAAATAATTGATCAAGAAGAGATAGATAATCAAGAACAGGAAATAAAGGAAAGTCCACCTGTAAGTCCTGTAATACCTAGACGCACAACACGTGTAACCAGACCACCTGAAAGGTATCAGGCAAGTATAGTTTGCCAAGTAAATAAAGTTCCTACTAGTATAGATGAACTTAGGATGTATCCTGTAAAGGATCAGGAGAATTGGCAAAAGGCAATGGAAAAAGAGTTAAATTCATTAAAGGAAATGAAAGTATATGAAGATACCAAATTACCTCCAGGAGAAAAATCCATTGGGTGCAAATGGATATTCAAAGTAAAGACTGGAAATAATGGGAAAGTTACTTATAAGGCTAGGTTAGTAGCTCAAGGATTTAATCAAAATGCATTTGATTATGATGAGGTATTTGCCCCAAATTTAAAGGCTATAACTTTAAGAGCAGCTTTAGTGTGGGCAGCTAAGAAGAATTATATCGTTAACCATTTAGAGGTAGAAACTGCCTATCTACATGCACCATTGCAGCATACAATATATTTGAAAAAACCAGTTGATATAAATGATAATAAAGCAAATAGCAATGATTGTTGGAAACTCAAAAAGAGTCTATATGGATTGAAACAATCTGGCTATGAATGGAACCAATATATTGTGAAAGAATTAAACAATATAGGGTTTAAATCTGGTTTAGCAGATCCATGTATGTTTAAAAGAGAAAATAATGGAACGGTGTCATTATTGTTATTATTTACAGATGATATTGCTTTGATTACTAAGACCAATAATGAAGCTACTGAGATTATTTCATTATTAGCCAAAAAGATAAAATTAAAGCATTTAGGTGAAATTAAAAAGTATCTAGGATTGACAATTAACAAAACCACAACTGGATTTAAGATATCTCAAGAAGATAAAATTTGCAAATTAATTAAAATGTATAAAATGGAACTTTATAAGCCGGCAAAGACTCCAATGAGTCAGGAAGTTTGCCAAACTGATGCTCAAAGTCCCAAATTCGATAAGACCATCTATCAATCTTTGATTGGTAGCTTATCATATATAAGCAATTGGTCAAGGCCAGATATTGCTTATAGTGTTAATCAGCTGGCACGATTTAATAATGATCCACATCAATGTCATTGGCAAGCATTAAAGAGAATTTTAAGATATCTTAAAGGAACAATGCACCATGCATTGTATCTAGAGCCAAAAGGTGATTTGATTCTTAGTGCCTATGCAGATGCAAGTTTTGCAACTGACATAAACACTAGAAAATCAACATCTGGGATGGCTATATTATTTGGTAAGATACTAATAGGGTGGAGATCAATCAGACAACAGCATATCAGCTTGTCCACGATGGAAGCAGAATTTTCATGTCTGTCATTACTATGCACTGAGTTAATTCTGTACAAACAGTTATTATTAGACATGGGTATAACTGTTAAAGATTCCATTATTGTGTACGAGGACAACCAGGCAGCCATACAGTTAGCTACTAATATTGCTGTAAAGACTAGATCAAAGCATACTGATTTAAGATACTTAAATGTTAGAGAATCTGTGAAAAATGGTCTAATTAAACTAGAGTACTGCATGACGGAAGAAAACATTGCAGACCAGTTTACAAAAGCTCAAGGTGTAGTAAAATTTAAAGAGAGTTGTAACAATTATGATTTAAAGGTGTAAATGGTTATATTATTATTATATTATTATTATTACCCAAAAGGGGAGAATGTTAGGGATAACATTGTTTACCCTAACTGGTTTGGGTAAAAATAATAAATAAGTTATCATGGTTTGTTGGTTAAAGTGTGTGTAACTTTAACTACAAGAATGTAATTAAGGGTGTGGTTGTAAAAGCACCATAAAAGAAGCAAGTCAATTGCAGCTCTCTCTCTGGCTTAATGATCCCTAATTACTGGATGGATTGGTGACTGCGTTTTTCCTTACTGGAACGGAGGAGAGAAAAGAGTGTTTATTTCTCAACGGAGAGAAGAGAAAATACGGACTGATTTATTGTAAGTGAACTGACATTGGCTATTCAACACGGACTTTGTAAATTGAGTATCCTCGACTGGACTGACTGAAATGATACATGACTAATGGACCGTTTATTTTGACTATGCTATAATTCCTAATGGAATAAACTATATTTTTGATAGCACAAGCGTATCTGCTTTTTACTGCGTGTTAACTAAAATACAAACTTATCTCACACATTTACCTGTCTGCCTATCTGTTTAGTTTGTTTTCCTTAACACTCGTTGGGGAATTCAGGCTTAACAGTATTGAACAGCTTTACATCATCAGCGAAAAGAACGCAGTTGCTCTTAATATGATCGCAGAGGTCATTTATGTAGAGTATGAAGAGAATTGGTCCTAGAACATTGCCTTGGGGGACACCACTATTGACAGGTACAGAATTTGATAGGACACTCCCAATTTTGACCATTTGTTGTCTGTTTGACAGGAATGCTTCTATCCAGTGATGCAGTTGTCCAGAGATACCATAGGATTTTATTTTTAGGAGTAGTTTGTTGTGTACCACTGAATCAAAGGCTTTACAGAAGTCTATGTAGATTGCGTCTATTGCTTTGCCCTGATCGAGTTGTGTCGTCCATATGTTTTTGCAGTGTAAGAGTTGCAGATTACAGGATAGTTTTTTTCTGAAGCCAAATTGTTTATTGGAGAGTAGGTTGTTTGTCTCTAAGTGGAGGATGATGGATTGGTTAATAATTGATTCCATGACTTTACAGATGATGCAGCATAAGGAGATTGGTCTGTAATTTTCAACTAGACTGAGGTCTCCCTTTTTGAAGATGGCTTGTGACTATAGGTTAGGCAAGGAGCTGGTCCTGAAAGATTTTTCAAAGATTATGCTTAGAGGTTTGCCTATGGCAGTGGATAGCTTTTTAAAGAAGTAGGCACATATTCCATCCGGTCCAATAGATAGAGATGGTTTTAGATTGCGTAGTGCTTTTTCAACATTGTCTTCTGTAAAATCGATATGTATTAGATCATTGTAGTTATCTTAGGCCCAGAGATCAATCCCCAGATGAAATAAAGTTTCCAAGCAAAAACTTCACACACTGACGCCTGTCTAACTTTCTCTTTAAACACAGCAACAAAGGGCACCCTATCAGCTGGGTAACAGGTTTCTGTCAAATGTGTTAGAAAGTCTTCTGACATTCAGTCAGCATTCTCACCAGTACATCTACATTTACTGGATAATCGTCTGTATACCAAAAGGACATACAGTATATATAGGTTTGCAGCCCTACAATTGTCAGTGTGCTTGTCTGCAGAAAACTTTTCACTGAACATCCAAGTATTATTGTCTGCAGAAAAAGCTATATATTAAATGCTCAGAAGTCTGGGCTGATTAAAGAAAAGGAACATTTGACTGCTCCAGCAATCTTTCTGCTGTTAGCTTTCCTCTAGTTTTTATAGGATAGAGAAGTGCTTGGAGCTAAATTTAGAATGTTAAAAATGACAGTGAAACTTGTATTTAAATCAAATTCCACTCCAACCTTAACCTTATGCTGAATGATGGTATTGGTTTAAATGAGGTGTAGGCATACTAATGCACTTCAATTGCTTTTAAACTCAGTCTTACCATCATGCCCATGGCAATAAATTATGAGAGTTCTAATCCTAACATTTATAGAATTTCAAGTTGCCAATATTTGCCCAAAGTGTTCAACTTGGTTTCCTTATTTAACCCCTTCTCGGGAATTATATATTTAAAATTTTGGATGCTGCTTTACACTGTAGGAAGCCCCCCTTCCCAGATTAAAATATTATTTATTCTAAATGAGGCAGGATAGAATAGTTCCCCTAAAGGAGGAGAGAAGAAAAAATCTTAACAGAGCAGAAAGCAGCCCCAGTTTTCCTGCCATTAGAAAACAGAAGCTTGAAGAAGCTGGTTTTTTGGAATGGAGATTTTGTACCCATTCAAAAAGACTGGGCCAAACTATTCATAAGCAAAGAGACTCAAAATAAATAACACAATTAGGCAAGCCAGAGCTGACAAGATTACCTCAGAGAAACACCTAGGATTTGCAGTTCCCCTTTTGCCTATAGAGCAGGCCATGTCTCCTACATGACCCCATAGGAATCTGGCAACAGCCATTAAAATATTAAAAGACACATTGTTACACAGGAACAGGCATCTCAATCACAAAGCCCCAAAGAATGCACAGGTAAAACTCAAAAAAATAGAATATCATGCAAAAGTTCATTTATTTCAGTAATGCAACTTAAAAGATGAAACTAATATATGAGATAGACTCATTACATGCAAAGCAAGATAGTTCAAGCCATGATTTGTCATAATTGAGATGATTATGGCTTACAGCTCATGAAAACCCCAAATCCACAATCTCAGAAAATTAGAATATTACATGCAATCAATAAAACAAGGATTGTACATAGAATAATATTGGACCTCTAAAAAGTATAAGCATGCATATGTACTCAGTACTTGGTTTGGGCCCCTTTTGCAGCAATGACTGCCTCAATGCAGCATGGCATGGAAGCTATCAGCTTGTGGCACTGCTGAGGTGTTATGGAAGACCAGGATGCTCTTCTGCATTGTTCGGTCTCATGTCTCTCATCTTTCTCTTGGCAATGCCCCATAGATTCTCTTCAGGTCAGGCGAGTTTGCTGGCCAATCAAGCACAGTAATCCCACGGTCATTGAACCAGGTTTTGGTGCTTTTGGCAGTGTGGGCAGGTGCCAAGTCCTGCTGGAAAATGAAGTCAGCATCCCCATAAAGCACATCTGCAGAAGGAAGCATGAAGTGCTCCAAAATCTGGTAGACGGCTGCGTTGATCCTGGACTTAATGAAGCACAGTGGACCAACACCAGCAAATGACATAGCTCCCCAAATCAACACAGACTGTGGAAACTTCACACTGGACTTCAAGCATCTTGCAGTGTGTGACTCTCCATTCTTCCTCCAGACTCTGGGTCCTTGGTTTCCAAATGAGATGCAAAAGTTGTTCTTATCAGAAAAGAAGACTTTGGACCACTGAGCAACAGACCAGTTCTGTTTTTCTTTAGCCCAGGTAAGACGCTTCTGACGTTGTTTGTTGTTCAGAAGCGGCTTGACAAGAGGAATACGACATTTGAAGCCCATGTCCAGGATCTGTCTCTGTGTGGTGACCCTTGATGCACTGATCCCAGCCTCAGTCCATTCCTTGTGAAAGTCCCCAACACTTTTGAATAGCCTTTTCCTGACAATCCTCTCCAGGCTGCGGTCATCCCTGCTGCTTGTGCACCTTTTTCTTCCACACTTTTCCCTTCCACATAACTTTCTATTAATGTGCTTTGATACAGCACTTTGGAAACATCCAACTTCTTTTGCAATTACCTTTTGAGGCTTTCCTTCCTTAGGGAGGGTGTCAATGATGGTTTTCTGCACAACTGTAAGGTCAGCAGTCTTTCCCATGATTGTGCTTCCTACTGAACCAGACTGAGAGGCCATTTAAAGGCTCAGGAACCCTTTGCAGGTGTTATGGCTTAATTAGCTGATTAGAGTGGGACACTTTGAGCCTAGAATATTGAACCTTTTCACAATATTCTAATTTTCTGAGATTGTGGATTTGGGGTTTTCATGAGCTGTAAACCATAATCATCTCAATTATGACAAATCACGGCTTGAACTATCTTGCTTTGCATGTAATGAGTCTATCTCATATATCAGTTTCACCTTTTAAGTTGCATTACTGAAATAAATGAACTTTTGCATGATATTCTAATTTTTCGAGTTTCACCTGTATAAAAGCCCACCTATCTCAACCCGATTTTGTCAGCCACCCCAGAAACATGCTGTTGTCACTGAAGTTTCTGGCATCCAGGGGTGGGATTCTACAGGTTCACAGCTATTCTCTAGAATTGGTTCTTAACATTCTAAGCAGTTCGGAGAACCGGTTGTTAGAAGAAATTACTGGCCTAATCCTGTAAGGAAGGCAGGAAGGAAACATTCTGGTGTTGCTTACAGAAACTGCCTCTCTGTTAACCCTTATTACATTCTTGGCAGGACTAGACTTCCTGTCTTAGGAATGTCTCTGGCGCTTTTTTCTCCCTCCTTTGCTGGTACTTTGCTTGTGTGGAGTGACCATTCAAAGTTACAATGGCACTGAAAAAAGTGACTTATGACCACTTTTCATACTTACGACTGTTGCAGCATCCCCACAGTCATGAGAGGCCAGGTGAGGAGATACGTGGCTCGATGTGAGTGATATTGAGTTGGCCACGCCCAACCAATAACATGACCACCAAGCCACGTCCACCCAGTCACATGACCACTAAACCATGTCCACTAAGCCACACCCACAGAACCGGTTGTTAAAAAAAATTGAATCCCACCCCTGCTGGCATCCAAATAAACAGAGACCTTCTTTCCAGCAGCCTGCCTCCATTTCATTTCCAGCATCTTTTTCCCGGCTTAGAACCAGAGTGGGTTTTTCTTCCAACAATATCTACTAACTTACAAAAATGACTATCTTTGTTGCTAATGATCTTTCAACATACATTTTCCCTTCTCCACTATGTTAATATTAAAACATCTGTATTAACACTGAAATGTTTTAAAGCTACTTTCTCTGCAAGTAGTGTTCCAGAAAAATGCCAGTTTCTAAGTACTTCTTAGCTGTTCTCTCTTATAAGACAATATCATTTTTCCGTAAAACTAAATTAGTTGTATTCAGTATTGATAAATATACACATTCAGAATCTTTTGTCACAAGCAAAATGGGGGTGACCTTCAACACAGGAAATTGGGGAAGTCAAGACAAAGAGAAATTCCATGCAAACAAAGCTAAAAACTGGCTGTTGTGGTTTGCTGGCAGCCAGTGCAGATGGCAGCAGAGTCGGACAGTGAGGAAGAAAGGGGGCCAATCAGGGATTCTGGAGAGGACTTGGACGAGGGTCCTGCATCTGATGCAGGGATGGGGCCAGGACCATCTAAGAGTGGGGTGCTGCCTTTGGAGTCTGGCAGCAGCGAAGCAGAGGACCCAGGGGAGCCTGTTCCCAGTGTGTGTGTGTGTGTGTGCAGAACTGCTAGAAGGCGAGAACAGCTGAAGCAGAAGGGGTGACTTAGGAATAAGGCTGAGAGTGATTGCCCCTCCCATAAGAGATAAACGTCAGACCTCAATGACAAAGTTCAATTAGATTCCGTCTCCTTGAAACTCTGCGTACTCTGGTCATTTTTTTCTGATACTTCGGGTGGGTTCTGTTATAATTACTTTGAAGATTTCTGTTTTTGGCAGCATTCCCCAGCACTGATAAGCATGGGCTTATCTTGGGGAACTGTGTATAATGAATTCTGGCTGGAAATGAAAGTAATTCCCAGCATTGCATTAAAATAGGTTTTGCTTCTGAAACAAGTTTGTGTTTCAGTATGTTTGACGAAGCCTGGGTCAGAACACTGTCTCAATGCTCATCTAAACTTGTCTCTATGACTAAATTATTCCATTATATAATGAAATTCATAGTTAAGATTAATATGACATATACATTATACTTCCAAGGAATTAAAAATGCCAATTGTCTGATGATAATGATGACTTTGCTGACTTTGCATATATATATGCAAAATACCACTCATGCATCATCACAAAATCTCCAGAACCGTAAAGCCTACAAACTTGAAATTTGGCCCGTAAGTTCCTCTTGTCTTTTAGGTGTTCACTAAAAAAGGATTTTTCAAAATGACCATCAGAGCATTTGTATTTCATATATTATTATTAGCCCGCTGTGATGCTAAGGAGTTCTAGTCCCCTTCCCCACCTGAAAAGAAATCTGTTCCAAATGCAAAACATAAGCAGAGGAGAGAACTTTCAGTTTCAGTTTTAGTTTCACAGCACCAAGCAGCTTTAGTATAGAACATCTGAGCTAAGGCTCCTTGCTGTCTCCTTCTTGCTCACACAGCAAATACTGTTTCACTTTCCAAACAGCCCTCAACTCTCTCACACACTGACAGGACGCTAACCAGATGAATACCGATTTGGTAATCCATTCAAGACAGGATATTTTGAAACAAAAACAGAATGGTAGGATTAGAAGCAGCCCCTCACCCAAAATTGAACAGAGGAAGAAAGCCATTCGCCACAATACGAATTGTCCAACCAGTGGTGGGATTCATTTTTTTTTACTTCCGGTTCTGTGGGCATGGCTTGGTGGGTGTGGCAGGGGAAGGATACTGTAAAATCTCCAGTCAGAGGTGGTATTTGCCAGTTCTCCAAACTACTCAAAATTTCCACTACGGTTCTCCAGAACTGGTCAGAACCTGCTGAATACCACCTCTGTGCCCAACATCCTTTCAGAACACAAGCTCCTCCATCCCAGAGCAGTCCAAATGTCAAAGTCACAGAAACTTTGGAACTGATAAACAATAAGCCAGTGGTTGACCAGATTAGCTCAAACACCTAGGATTTGCATTTACTTTTTTGCCTATAGAGCCAGCTATGACCCCTGCATAACCCCTACATGATCTCATAGGAATCTGACAACAGCCAATATAATATTAAATATGTTATGTATTTAGCACTTGACAGCAGTTCTCCTTCTGGTCCGCCGTCTGAGCGGGAGCGCCGAACGCTCCCATTGGCTGATGCCGTTTGACAGCCGGCTATAAAAGGGAGCTGTCAAACGGCATCAGCTGTCGCCGCCAGCTGGCTGTCAGATTGCATCTGAAGCCGCGGCGACCCTTTATTCCCTGAATAAAGTTGTTAGCGTTATCCTGGCTCCGTCTCCCTTCTGTAACCGCCGCTCTACAACACTGGCGACGAGGGCGGGATGCAGTAAAGACGTCCAGGCGAAGCAATTGAGCCGAAGTCACACAGAGAAAGAGCTGAAGCCGCTAATTGCCGAGTGAAGTCACTGCCGCCGGCGCTCTCCAAAAGAGCGCGAACTTCAAAGCTCCGCAGCTGAGGAGCCGAACGCCGCTGACAGGCGCTACTGAAACGCTTTTTAAAAAGCGACCGCTGAATTTTTTCCTCACCTAGCAGACCCACTGTTATCGCTCAAATGGCATCTACGCCGACCTTCCCACATTTCCAGCCCAGAACAGAAACTTGGGAATCCTACATTAACAGATTCGAATGTTTTTTAAACGCTATAGACTTGTCTAGGGCTACAGACCTGAGGAAAAGGTCTTATTTTTTAAGTTTCTGTGGGGCTACCGTTTTCGACACTGCCTCAGCATTAGTGTCACCACGACCCATTAAGTCTATTCCCTGGGAAGAGCCGAAGGATATTTTAGCCAACCATTGTTCCCCCAAACCCTCTCAGATAGCTAGGAGGCTAGCCTTTAGGAGAAGGGTTCAAGCTGAGGGAGAAACCGTGAGCCAATATATGGCAGCCCTAAGATCTGCTGCCATCCACTGTGGGGTTCAGGGACTACCTTGATGATATGCTACTTGACCAAGTTGTTGGGGGGGGGGGGTTAGGGATCTGAAGCTGCAACGTAGGTTATTAGCCAAGAAAGATCTCAACCTAGCCCTAGCCATAGAAGAAGCTCAAGCTGCTGAGTTATCAGAAGTGTCTGCAGCTGAGATTCAAGGTACTTCCATTAGACAAGGGCTGGCTACAGTCCACTACGATGAAGCCTCCCAGGAGGAAATAGAAGAGCCATTAGAAATAAATCGCCTCACACGCCCTAGAGCACCTTTAGCTCCACCAAGGAGAAACAACAGCCAGTTCACCAAACAACAACCCCCTTGTTTGAGTTGTGGGGGAAACCACCCTAGAGCCAATTGCAGATTCAGAAATGCTATTTGTCTGAACTGCCAGAAGCAAGGGCATATAGCCAGAGTTTGTCAAGCTGAACAAGCCCCTGTCCCAAGATCTCGAACCTCTGCCTCTTTCCAAAGGCAAGTAAAAAGCTGCTACACTTGTTATCACGCAGGCAGCGTCTCCACTAACCCTAACAAAATAAGCATTTCTCTTCTTTTAGAAGGTAAACCCTGCCATATGGAGGTGGACACCGGGTCAACCCTCTCCATCATTGCATGGTCCACGTTGAAGAAGATTCTGCCTTCGTTCCCAAGGAGGAAGCTGACCACCTGCCACCTGAATCTTCGGGACTACCAGGGAAGGACCATCCCCGTCCTGGGTAAGGGAAGATTCCTTACTCAATTCCAGAACTTTAGAGGTTACTTGCCACTGGTAGTTGTTGATGGTGCCTTGCCTAGTCTGCTGGGACTGGATTGGTTCCCTGCCCTGGGGCTTAGCATAACAGGGATTCACACTGTCAGAAACTCTGAAGTTGATGCCCTTTTTAACGACTACGCTGATGTCTTCAGCAGTGACCTGGGCTGTTATACAGGCACCCCCATATCCTTCAATGTAGGTCCACAAGCCACCCCAGTCCGTTTGAAACCTCGAAGAGTTCCCTTTGCCATTAGGCCCAAATTAGACGCAGAGCTGGATAAACTCATAAATCAAGGAGTTTTAGAACAGGTAGACTTTGCAAGGTGGGAGACACCCATAGTTACACCTTTAAAAAAGGATGGCAGTGTGAGAATTTGTGCGGACTATAAGACGTCCTTCAACCGTTTCCTTCAAGTTAGCACATACCCAGTACCGGTTATTCAACACCTGCTTCACACATTTGAGCCAGGCCTAGTCTTTGCTAAATTGGACATGTCCCAGGCATACCAACAATTCCCTGTGGACCAACAAACAGCTGACCTTCAAACCATAGTAACACACAGGGGCACTTTTAGATGTAAGCGTTTACAGTTTGGGGTCAGCGTAGCCCCTGGCATATTCCAATCACTCATGGAAAGAATCCTCCAGGGCCTACCCGGGGTGGTCCCATACTTTGATGACATTTTAGTATCGGCCTCCAGCAAGTCACAGTTGCTACTCAGGGTTAGGTCTGTCCTTGACAGGTTTAGACTAAATGGGCTCAAATTGAAAAAAGAAAAATGCACCATAGCTACCAGTCAAGTAGACTTCCTGGGTTATCGAATTGATTCCTCTGGAATTCACCCTATTGAAAGCAAAGTCAGAGCCATTCACGATGCACCCACGCCTTCTAACAAGGTAGAACTACAGGCCTTTTTAGGGCTTTTAAACTTCTATGCTTCCTTTTTACCCCACAAAGCCTCTGTAGCTGAGCCCCTGCATAGGCTCCTAGACAAGAATGTCCCCTGGCACTGGGGGCAGATAGAAGCCAACGCTTTCTGAGCAGTGAAGTCCCTATTGACTTCAAACGCAGTTCTAGTGCAATTTAGCAAGGACTTGCCCCTAGTACTCGCAGCTGATGCCTCACCTTTTGGGATAGGAGCAGTTCTAAGCCACAGACTTTCAAATGGATCAGAGGCACCCATTGCCTACTTTTCTAGGACATTCTCTCCTGCTGAGAGAAACTACAGCCAGATCGATAAGGAGGCTTTGGCTGCTGTAGCTGCTGTAAAAAAGTTCCATGAGTTTCTCTATGGCCATTTTTTTGAACTGGTAACAGACCACAAACCTCTTTTAGGACTGTTAGCTGGGGACAAGCAAACCCCACAGGTACTTTCCCCAAGAATGACCAGATGGACTCTTTTTTTGGCCGCTTATTCATATACCTTGATCCATCGCCCCGGAATAAACCTGAGCCACGCAGATGCCCTCAGCAGATGCCCCCTGCCTACGCCAGTCGAGGACCCAGCTCCCATCCACGCAATCTTCGAGTGCACGGGACTGGACCTCCCAGTTTCAGCTGGGGATGTTGCTGCACACTCAAAAAAAGATCCATTGATTTCGCAAGTCCTGGACTGGGTGGGAAGGGGGTGGCCAGATATACAATTTGCCCCTGAGTTAATTCCCTTTAGGACCCGCAAGCAGGAGTTGTCTGAAATTCAGGACTGCCTGTTGTGGGGGACAAGGGTAGTCATTCCTGCCTCCTTGCAAGAACCAGTTCTAAGGGCACTGCATGAGGGACATCCGGGCATGGTGAGGATGAAGGCCTTGGCCCGAAGCTACGTTTGGTGGCCTGGACTAGATGCCCAAATTACCAGCTGGGTCAACGCATGCCAGGCCTGCCAGGCGACAAGGGCAGCTCCACCCACAGCCACACCCACCAGGTGGGAGGACGCGGGGGCATCCTGGGCCAGGGTACACATTGACCTAGCTGGTCCCATGATGGGAAAGACATTCTTGGTGGTTGTGGACTCGTTTTCTAAATGGACCGAAGTGGCCATGCTGACTTCCACCACAACGCAAGCCATCACAAGGGTTCTGACCCAGCTGTTTGCTACGCATGGACTGCCAGACACCCTGGTGTCAGACAACGGGCCTCAGTTCAGCTCAAATGAGTTTGCCATCTTCGCAGCCAACCTTGGCATCAGACACGCACTCACAGCACCCTTTCACCCTGCTAGTAATGGGTTGGCAGAGAGGGCCATTAGATCAGCCAAGGAAGTTTTAGCCAAGCTGAGCATGGCAGACTGGCACTCCAAGTTATCCAAGTACCTGCTCACACAGCATGCCACGCCATGCCCCACCATCAACAAGTCACCTGCTGAACTTTTAATGAGCAGGCGACTCAGGACAACCCTGGACAGGTTGCACCCCCACTACCCCCTCCAGCATACCCCTGGCATCTGACAGCCATGCCAGGGGCTTTGCCCTGCAGGACCTGGTATATGCCAGGAACTATGCAGGGCAACCATTATGGCTGCCAGGGCAGGTAGTTTCTATTACAGGGCCCAGGTCTTACAAAGTTCTCCTGGAAGATGGGAGGACCTGGAGAAGGCACATCGACCAACTCCGGAGACGCTGGACCTCGCCCGCCGCCGAGAGCCTAGGCAACCCGCCGCCGAGCTACCCGGTCTACTCGCCGCCTGCCGCAGCCGCCCCGCAGCACTACCCGGTCTACCAGAGGCCCGACTTTCCAGCCAACCATCCACCGCGCGTAGACTTACCAGAGCAGCCGCCAGATGACAGGTCCGGAACAGCCATCGACCCTCCACAGACGCCTGGCACCGCAGAAGGCAAGAAGGACTGTGCTGCAGCCGCCCAGTCTCCAGAACTGCGGAGATCCGGTCGCGAACGAAGACCGCCATTGCGATTTATGGACTGCGCATGCGCGCGACCAGGGGGAAGGAGTGTTATGTATTTAGCACTTGACAGCAGTTCTCCTTCTGGTCCGCCGTCTGAGCGGGAGCGCCGAACGCTCCCATTGGCTGATGCCGTTTGACAGCCGGCTATAAAAGGGAGCTGTCAAACGGCATCAGCTGTCGCCGCCAGCTGGCTGTCAGATTGCATCTGAAGCCGCGGCGACCCTTTATTCCCTGAATAAAGTTGTTAGCGTTATCCTGGCTCCGTCTCCCTTCTGTAACCGCCGCTCTACAACAGTGGGCATGGCTTGGTGGGCGTGGCAGGGGAAGGATACTGTAAAATCTCCAGTCAGAGGTGGTATTTGCCAGTTCTCCAAACTACTCAAAATTTCCACTACGGTTCTCCAGAACTGGTCAGAACCTGCTGAATACCACCTCTGTGCCCAACATCCTTTCAGAACACAAGCTCCTCCATCCCAGAGCAGTCCAAATGTCAAAGTCACAGAAACTTTGGAACTGATAAACAATAAGCCAGTGGTTGACCAGATTAGCTCAAACACCTAGGATTTGCATTTACTTTTTTGCCTATAGAGCCAGCTATGACCCCTGCATAACCCCTACATGATCTCATAGGAATCTGACAACAGCCAATAGAATATTAAAGGACATGTTCTTGTGCAGGAACAGAAAGCTCAAATACAAAGCCCAAAGAAGGTATAAAACCCACCCACTCTCAACTCCATTTTGTCAGCTGCCCAGAATCACATGTGGTTCTGTTTCTTCAATAAACCTCTTTCCAATCAGCCACCATGTTTCTAGTCTTTCTCCGAGCTTAGAATTAAACCAGATAGATTTTCCTTCCAATACTATCATTATTTCATGAAACCACATCACTTTCCACTATTTTCCACTATTTGGCAAAGTTCTTCTATTTGGCTCTATTGTCTTTTTTTATGTAGCACACTATACAAAATCATTTCTAGCATTAATAATGTGCTTTGCTTTTCTCTGCCTTTAGTTTTCATACCAATGAGTCAGGGAATGTGTGTTGTGCATTTCCTATCAACTCCAGCTGGCAAAGCCAAAAGTGAAGCATGCTAGGAGCTGTAGTTCAACAACATCTGGAAAGCTTATCACCCATGCATACATATTATTTATTTGTAGGCAAATTCTTGGCGTACATTTCAACAGAAATGAAGCATTTTTAAATCCCAATTTTTTATCTGTTGTGAAAAACATGAGTGCAATGCCATAACACATTCAGCAAATAAGCATGTTAAAGCTTTTGTTGCTGTTTTAAAAAAGGGGAAAAACAAATGTGATAGAAAAGTAGCGATGAGACTTAATTTTAGTGACTATGTTGCATGTTTCTCACATACTTACTTTCCTGATAGACAGAACTATCTACAGGGTCAATACTTTTATTGGAGCAAGGGTGGGTTAGTAAGTTATGAGAAATATTTGCTACCCTATTATTTTTTCCAAAGCAATTTTTGCTTTGAATCACATTTCCCTCTGTGATTTCAGTCTCTATTTTTAGCACTTTATCACATTTCAGCCTTTAAAGTACCATTCAAGTCTCTTCAGACTTGAGCTTGAGTTCTTGGGAATTACATTGACACAACCATATTTGCTTTCTTGGCAACAGCACAATAGTGATTGCCATTTATGTTTAGGATTTCCCTCCCAATTTCATATTCTAATTAACAGCCCTAGAGTTCCTCATGGTCTGCACTCCAAGAACCCCAAGTGCCATTAAAATGTAGAAAAGATGTTATGCAATGAAAAGCGATCAGTTAAATCAGTACAAGGCTAGAGCAGGTTCAGAGGGAGGCAACTAATATTATCAAGAGGCTGGAACAGCTTTCCTATGAGGAATTTAGGACTTTTTAGTCTAGAACGGAGCAATTAAGAGGGGAAATTATTGATACAAAATTATTCCCGGTATGAATAAAGTGGAAAGGAAAATATTTTTTCCTCTTCTCAAAATAGTGGAAACAGAATTCACCCTTTTAGGATTTCTTTTAGGATTCCATGGACAGGCAAATGTTTTGTTGTTGTTGATGTTGTTTCACAGCGTATAATTGATCTTTGGAATTAGCCACTGCAAGATATGCTTTTGGATACTAGCTTTCTGATTTCAAAGAAGGATTGGATCAAGTCAGGAAAGTCATGAAGATCAATCGCTATTAGCCTTGATGACAGCATGACTGGCTCTGAAAGCCATCTGCTGGGAGATTAGTGTGTTTCTCTATTGCTTGGCCACTGTGGGAGCAGACTGTTGGATTAGATGAGCCAAGAATCTGATCCAGCAGGACACCACTTATGTTCTTAATGGGATGTCCCACCATCACTCATGTTTCACCAACCAACATAAAATGGCTTAAGGCACTGTCACTGATCATCTGGGCCAACTAGGATAATGAGAAGGGGAGAGAAATAATCACAAACAGAGGGACAGCATCTGCTCGCTTGTCTGAACACAAAAAGCCAATAGAATAAATAGCAATAGCACTTAGACTTATATACCACTTTACAGTGCTTTACAGCCCTCTGTGAGTTACAGAGTCAGCATATTGCCCCCAACAATCTCGGTCCTCATTTAAGTCACCTCAGAAAGATAGACGGCTGAGTCAACCTTGAACCTGGCGAGATTTGAACTGCCAAACTGCTGGCAGCCGGCAGTCAGCAGAAGTAGCCTACAGTACTGCACTCTAACCACTGCACCACCATGGCTCATCATCATAAAGCTAAACTCCTCAATCCAATAGTTTGTTTTCTTTCACAATCAAGACTCTCTGCCTCCTACATTAATGGTAATCCCGCTTAGTGTCCCTTTTTTCTTGTAATCTCCATAGCCAGATCACAGGATTAAATTACTGGAGTCTACTGTGCAAAGTTACAGAGTTTCCATCTATGTTCCCTTATTGACTTTATGAAAATTAACTTTACTCACTGTTAGTTATTCAATATGCCTATGCAGTGGAGATACTTATAAATCCCTATATTGCAAGTTAAAGGGAGCAGGAGTCCTAGAACAACACTTTGCTGTGGTAACATAAAGCTGGGAGGAAGAATTTAGGTCACTAAATCCAACTACTTGCTCTTTGAAGGAATCCAAATTTCTCCAAATGGCTATCTAAGTGTCTAAATGCATCCAATAAAGGGGAGGTCACCAGCTCACTAGATAATTGGCTTCCCTGTAGACCTGTTCTTAAGGTTAGGGGGTTTTTTTGGTCTTGACATTCAACTGGAATTTGCTTTTCTATAACTAAAGATTTCAGGAATAGGCAGCAATGTCTATATTTATACCAATATCACTTAGCACTTAGATTTATATACCGCTCCACAGTGCTTTACAGCACTCTCTAAGTAGTTTACAATGTCAGCATATTGCTCCTAACAATCTGGGTCCTTATTTTACCAATCTTGGAAGGATGGAAGGCTAAGTCAGATTCGAACTCCAGGCTGTGGGCAGCGTTAGCCTGCAATACTGTATACTAACCATGCAGTAGATAGAGCAGGAATTTGGGAAAACTTTGGGTGACTCTCTTTGCATTTAAAGCAAAATAGCAAGAAGTCAATTCCATAGTTATTATTAAAAGGGCTCCAAGTGTCATGAAGAAGGGGGAGTTATATTTGGCTGTGGAACCCCAGATCACCCACCTCTATTGTAAATACCTCCACTCATGACCATCTTTTGTATGTAGTTCAGAATTTAGGCCAAGAATTTGAATAAAAGAGAATATTTGTAGCTCAGTGTTGAACTGAGGTTGCACCAAGAACACTATATGAATTTGAATTCTGTGACTACTGAATCACATTTAATTAGACTTCTTTTAGCAACTATAATCAGTTGGGTTCACAAAAAATGCTAAGGCTAACCAACCAGACGTGGTATTCAGCAGGTTCTGACCAGTTCTGGAGAACCGGTAGCGGAAATTTTGAGTAGTTTGGAAAACCAGCAAATACCACCACTGACTGGAGATTTTACAGTATCCTTCCCCTGCCACGCCCACCAAACCACGCCCACAGAATTGGTAGTAAAAAAAATTGAATCCCACCACTGTAACCAACCACATCATGTGAACACAGCCTGAATGGGATAATGGGATAGAACAATTAACCAGTGGAACAACTTTCATCCAGAACTTGTGAATGCTTCATCACTGGAAGTTTTAAAGAAGAGATTGGACAACCATTTGTCTGAAATGGTATAGGCTTTCTGGCCTAGGCAGGGGGTTGGACTAGAAGACCTCCAAGGTCCTTTCCAACTCTGTTGTAAGAAAATATAAGAAAATTTATCCCATTAAACTGAAACTATATATAGAAAACCACCCAGCCAACTAATCCATGAAGGTACTTATAAATTGACCAAGCCAGAAAAAAATCAGAAAAATCCTGAAAATTTAAATCAGTGGTTCCCAAAGTGAGCGGTACTGCCCCCTGGGGGTGGGGGGTGGGATGCCTTAGGGGGGCGGTATGAGGCAAGGGGGCTGGCAGGGTGGTGCTAAGACATGGCAGGGGGCGTTCGAGGTGCCGGCCCCACAGGCTCACTGGCTGCCGACCACGCAGCCCATTGACTGTTTCATCGCTTCGTAGCCGGCGCCTCGAATACAGAACCCACGCGCAGTGAGCCTTGCCAAGCCTGGGGCGGGGAGGGGTGGGAGGTGGTAGAAAGAGGGTGCCTTAAACTTGCAGGCTGCCCTCTCTGGTGGAAGTGGCAGAGGCGCGCCAGAAGGCCCGAAAGCAAAACCTTCCTAAGGCGTGCAGTGAAAGGGGTGGGTGGTCTGGCATTAGGGCCCCCTTCCCCGGAGAACAAGGGAGCGTGCAGTGCCCGCCCAGCCTCCGCCTCTCCAGCCAGCCGGGCTTGTGCGCAGGATGCGGGTGCGTGCAACTGTGGCTCTCCAAGGCGCGTGGCTTGGTTCGGTTCAGCTCTACATGGCCATCCTGGACCTAGAACCTAGCCTCCCTCTGCAGCCCAGTTATTCCGACCGAGCCCTGCGCTTGCTTGCTTGCTTGCTTACTTGCTTGCTTAGTTTCCAAGCGATCGTTCCCTCTGCCTCCGCTGGTCTGGGCTGCTTCTGCACGCCTTCCTCCTCCCGGGCAGAGTATAAAGATGGGCAGAATGCTTCACTGAAGTTGGGAGTCTCTGAGCGTGTGCAGAGTTCCTCCCCTTGCTTGGCCTGATGGAAGTGGACCTTGGGTTGAAGCAAAGAGGGTGAGTTCAGCTGCATTGCTGCCCCGGGGAGGTTGGCATTGCAAAATTGGATGCCAAAGGGGGCTGGAGAAGGGGAAGAGGGGCAGCTGCAGGGGGCTGCAGAAGGGGCAGAGGGGCAGCTGCACTAAGGAGCAGGAAGATCTTAGCCATGGTTTATTCATTGACTAAGCCGGAATCAAACAACATGCTAAACTCTAAACCAGAATGGCTGGATTGATATATTCAGCCCATGTTTCTCAACCTTGGCAACTTGTGTGGACTTCAATTCCCACTCTGGCTTTGCTCTACTTTCCCAAAGTGTCACCACTGTCACATTCTTTCTGTCAGTCTGTCTGTCTGTCTGTCTGTCTGTCCCTCCGTCCCTCCCTCCCTCCCTCCCTCCCTCCATCCAAAATGTCTACCTGTCTGCCTGCCTACCTGTCTTTCTTTCTACCTACCTACTTTCTACCAATATAGATCTACCTACCTACCTACTTATCTACCAATCTATTTACCTACCTACCTATCCATACATTCATCCAAAAGTTCTGCCTGCCTGCCTATCTACCTATCTGTCTACCAATCTACCTACCTACCTATCTCTCTGTCTTTCTCTACCCATCCATCCATCTATCCATGTTCAAAGCACCAGCCCCGCAGGCACATTGGGAAAGTAGAACAAAGCCAGTCTGGGAGGGAGGGAGGGAGGGAGAGAGAGAGAGAGAGAGAGAGATAGAGAGAGAGAGAGAGACCTGATGCATCTGATTGAAATGAGGCCTAGTTTAGACTGAGGCCCTTTTCCACATTGAAACATCTTTGCCAGCACATTGAAACATCTTTGGCTTCTATTAAAGGTTTTGTGGACAAAACATGGTCAAGACTATCAGGAAACGCTCACATTTTGTTGAGGCTTTAAACAGGATCCATTGGACCAGATCTCCACCCTAAAAATTATTAAAAATTATTATCTTGTAAACAATTGGCAAATCAAATAAATAAATAAATAAAAATAAATAAAATTACTTTTCCCCAATGTATTACAGTGCCAATTCTGAAGAAGGCAAAACCAAAAGTACTGGTAAATTACAAGGAGCACACACACACACACACAAACACCCACACCCTTCTAACCCTGCTGGAGCAAGTGATTGGACTAGAATAGATATCTCATTATCTTTCTCCTCCCTCCCTCCCTCCTTCTTTATTTCTTTTTCTTTCTGTCCCTTCCTTCCACCCCCCCTTTCTTTGTCCCCTTTTCTTTCTTTCCTTTTTCCCTTTCTTTTCTTCCTTCTCTCTCTCTCTTTTTTCTTTCTCTCTCTTTCCCTTTCTCAGGCTCACCCCATTGACTTGACTTGCTTGGGCAGGTCCCTCCAATGCAGTGGGCTCAATGGGGTGGACCTGTGGGGCCGGCACCTAGAACGCAGCAGTGTCGGCATGTTTGAAAAGTAGAGCAAAGCCAGAGGTCGGTAATTTTTGCTGCAAAGAATCACAAAAGCTTCTGGGTTGTGCACAAGAAGGGACACACATGTCAATGTAATTCAGCAACATAAAATAATGAGATACAAATGAAACAAATCAACAAGAATCGGCAAAGCATCTCTGATTAGATTTTATTCACTGCTTTGCCGATTCTAGTGCAATGACCTGCTCCAGCAGGGTTAGAAGGGAGTGTGTCACGAGTATGTGTGTGCGTGGCTGTCAAAACTCCAAAAACGGGTTAAGTATC
Source organism: Notechis scutatus (assembly GCF_049901735.1). NCBI lineage: Eukaryota > Metazoa > Chordata > Lepidosauria > Squamata > Elapidae > Notechis > Notechis scutatus. The sequence goes on from NC_142010.1 coordinate 97,978,783, forward strand.
TCTGGGGAGGCCAGTCATAAATTAGAACACTTGCTAAACAACTGGCCATTAAGTGAGGACCACTTGTATTTGGTTTGCCAGTCACCTGGCCATGCCCACCCAGTCACATGACCACCAAATCACACCTACCCCATCATGTGACCAGCAAGCCATGCCCAGCCAGCAAGCTATGCCAGCCAGTCACGTGACCAGCAAGCCATGCCTACCCAGTCATATGACCAGCAAGCCACGCCCACCCAGTCACATGACCAGCAAGCTACACCCTCAAATTAGGCCATGCCCACAGAAATTTCAATCCCACCCCTGGGTGGGGGGCACCAAGGATTAATTTATAGCACCAAGGGGGCAGTGGACTGAAAAAGTTTGGGAACCACTGATTTAAATAGTTGTCACTAAGCCAAATACTGCACACAGAATCAAACTACTGATTCCTTCATCTTGACTGCATTCTCACAGCCATTAAGTCTACTGTATTCTTTTTTTTACAAAACCAACAACTGTTCTAGAGTTTGAGTATCAGTTGCAATATTTGGCTAGTAGATTTAGGAATTTTAGTTTAGTTTAGTTTTAAAATTTGCGGTTCATATGGTTTCCAGGATTGTTGCTTATGATCCCTTTCTAGCACTATTTCCATTTTATTTTGACATCAAACACTTGTTCCCAGGTGACTCATTTGTTTTCTTCAACAATTTTGCTACCCTGTTGACCCAGACAAATTCAGCTAGTATGGTGATTTTCTATCAGGTATTCTGACAGTTCCCTTGGAGAAATCAATGTTGTCATTTCCTACAGATTAGCTTTCTCTCAGCTGGCTAGCATCATGAGTGCTTTTTCAGTCTGACAAATACATAGGTAACTGAAAGGTTAAGTTTAGGGTCCTGTCACCAATGAAGCAGGACTACTCCTGATTATAGTTTCATGTGGAGTGGCAAACCATTTTTGTGGGTACTCACCTTGAATTCTGGAACTGTACATAACACAGCTCTTTCTGTAAATACTTCCTCCTTTCATCTGTTAGCACTAAAAGGATATTTACTTTGTTTCCTGCCCCCACACCTACAATGATTTGTAACTAGCAGAGGAGGAAAACAGATACTCTCCCCCTCAAAAATTTAGGATAAAATCCCAAAATCCCTCAAAAAAAAAAATGACATGAAAGCAGTCAAATAGGAAGGCCTGCTTCTCTGTTGTGACAAAAAATAATAATCCTCGACTGATGTCTTATGAGGTGAAATATGGAGAATTTTAACAAAGAATTTAGCAGATGGGAGTACCGTAACAGCAATGCAGGTGAGGCAGCTTTGGAAATCTCCTCCCACATGCCAAATACATCTAACAATAACAATCTGGCTGGTAACTAAGAACTACAAACAGCATGCATGCAAGATATTATGCTTATATATCAGAATCAAATGATTTGAACTATGCTGATAAGAAATTATGGGCCTGATAGTTAGGATTACAATATCCTGAGTTAATATTTCCAAGTCAGGAAGCCTGTTTTTGAGAGCATATCCTGCATTTTCTCAGAAGACAATAGCTCTTGCCTATTTATAACAGATGCTATGGTGGTCATGGTTAGGGTTGCTCCCAACCCTAACTATGGTTAAGGTACAGCAAAAGGAAGACAAGGCCTCCTATTTGTCCTTATGTCTTCTTTCCAGCAGGCACAACTTTAAAAACAAATATTGGGTGATTGTGGGGTTTTTTGGTTAATTTTGAAATGTTTTCACAGTGTGTAGAGTGTAGGAGGAAACTAATCCCCACCAAAACCGTCAGGGAAAGCTCTTGTACATAAACAGACAGCAAATCCCAAACTGCCTTACACTGATGATGTTACCTAGTTGGATAAGGAAATGTCTGCAAGCAACCAAGTTCAGAGAACACATGGAACTCCACAGTTGAACCCTGATGAATAGGCATGCTCTCATATTGGAGTTCATATTCACTGATTATTTATTTCTGGACACACTGGTGTGGGGTGTTTGGATCTAAAGTCCTTATCTGCTTTATTCGAATACTGAACTAAGAGCTATCTGAGAACGTCTTTGAAACCCAGGAAATAAAGATGAAAAGACAATCTAGCATTTTATTCGCAACATCCTAGCTTCCACGTTCTCTATCGTTTGTTGTTAGTCATTTTTGTTTCTACAAGATAATCCCGTGGGTAGAAGGTCAGACTGACTCTACTCAAAATATTCCAGAATCAGGTTTAGAATTACTGTCAAATTCAGCGTAGGCAAAAAAATAAAAAAATCACCCACCTCTATTCAATTCGCCTCTCCTTTTTCCACCCGATTCCCTCACCCCCAAATCTCTTGATCCTCTTTACCGCCTCGAGATGGCGCCATTGTTCCAATGTTGGCGTTTTCGCTTGCTATGGGAACAATCAATCCAGATTTAGATGGAGGGGAAAAATACACACTCCAGAGGCGTTCAATAAACATTATACTTCTGTTCCAGCCCTGTTCCGCAGTCGTGACATCCACCTGCTTCACAGCCCTCCCATTATCAATCGTGGCAGTAAATATCCCCGCTGTTCCGAAAATAGATCCCGAAAGAGAAACGCGCGTTTTCCTTCCGTTTGCTCGACATTCTTGTCTGGGCGACCGCAGCACACGTAAAACTGTTCTCTCATGGTTATTAATATTGTGGTCGTCGGAATGCAGTTAAGTACAGTTCAAGGGGCCCGAACCGCGCAAGTGCTTTCGTTACAGGAACAAAAAAACAACAACGAACAGGTTGCCGAGGAACTGGAGCAGCTGATTCACGATTTGAAGCGAGAACCGGAGCTCTGCGCGTGGGCTGTAGGCTCAGAGCTGCTTCGTGGCTGCTTTGAAGCATATTGTAGCCCGAAACTGGGCCACGCAGACCGGCTGAAGGTTACATGCTTATTTCGTACTTAGCCCCGTTTCTTCCCTGTTCCCAGTACAGATAGTCCTCGTCTTAGAAATGTTTACTTAGTGACTGTTCGAAGTGACAACGGCGCTGAAAAAAGTGAGTTAGGGCCTTTTTTTTCACACTTACCACCGTTATAGCATCCCCGTGGTCACATGATTTACATTTGGATCAGAGGTGGTATTCAGCAGGTTCTGACCAGTTCTGCAGAACCAGTAGCGGAAATTTTGAGTCACTCAGAGAACGGCAAATACCACCTCTGACTGGAGATTTTACAATATCCTTCCCCTGCCACGCCCACCAATCCACGCCCACAGAACCAGTAGTAAAAAAATTTGAATCCCACCACTGATTTGGATGCTTGACAACTGACTCACATTTATGACGGTCGTAAAGTGAAGTGATGTGGATCCCCTTTTGTGACTTTCTGACAAGCAAAGTCATAGGGAAACCAGATTCACTTAACAACGGTGTTACTAATTTAAGCATTGCAGCGATTCATTTAACAGATGTGGCGGGAAAAGTCATAAAATGGGGCAAAACTAAACACATTTCTCGCTTAGCAATGTAAATTTTGGGCTCAGTTGTGGTCGTAAGTTGAGGACTACCTGTATCTGGAAGCCCACTGAAGAGTCAAAAGTGGGCTAGCACTTAAAGCTTCATCCGCCTTGTATGGTTGTTGTGGGGAAACTAGGAGGATGAAGTAGTATGTTCACCTTTGGGCCTTGATGAGCATGAAAGGCATGCTGGCTGACCCTGCCACTTATCTTCGAAATAGAAAATACAGAAAATAGGAGTCATCTGTCCTCCTTTTCAAGCAGAAATTGGGGAAAAGGAAGAATAGGAAGTCTCTAGCCAAAAGGCTACCTTGACTTTTGCCCCAGCCACTGTGGCAATTCCATTTCTTGGAAGAAAGGAGATATCAATGCCGCTCCCCTTCACCCTTAATGTCATTCTGGTCCAGACGTCCCAGGAAACTGCTTCGAAAAAACATTATAACCAACTACCCAATTTTATTTGTTCATTTATGCCAGTTCTTTTTAAGTGGGTGAAGCATGGAGAGAGCAGTCCCAAAGGTGCTTTTTCAAGAGGCAACCATGACCTGGATGACAGAGAATTTCCATAGACATGGAGAGAGCAGCTCTGTCAACAGCTGGCCTTACTGTCTTTAAGGGTGGTTAGCTTGTGTTTAAGAAGAGCCACTGATTTGCAAATGTGGCATCATGTAAGTCCAATTGTGGTTTATTTGATAAATTTTGGTTAAACAAACCAGATATTCATGCAAATGTCTATGGAGGTTTTCAGTCATCTAGGTCATGGTTGTCCCAAAGGTGCTTTGTTCAACTGATTTTTGAAGAAGAAAACAACAACCCCTTTGGGACATGTATTAGTGCAATATGTGAGCCCAATCATTCTTTAAAAAGCTGTGAGCATTGTAATGCCATTCATTTCTGAGGCATTATTGTGCCAGTATTTTTAAAAATAAACTAAATTGCTACTCTACAAGCCTACATTAACAAATCTAATATAATATCTGCTGCACTACTATACATAAAGGGGAGGGAGGAGGGTAAAATTTGAATGATCATATGTTTTATCATTGATGTATAGTAAGAGTTCCTATTGGCAACTTCATGAATGTCATGGTTCAATAGCAAAATCCTTTGCTTTTCTAAAAGAGCTCTCTTCTTTTTCCCACTGGCCTCTGCTGCTGTTTTGAAACTGCCATTTCATTTCATTTTGCTTTGCATACTGACTTCTGCAGCAGTGCAGAAATGCAGGTTTAAAAATATGAATAGTATTGAACTTTTCTGAGTTTTTTCCCCCTTTCAATTTTTTTTTTACTTTTTTGTACATCACTTTTAAGTGCTTTGGCATTTCTCTAGATGTGCTTTAGGCCTTATATCTATCCATTAGAACTTACTCTCTCCATACCTCTGAAGTTTTCCTGGCTGCCCATTCTTCGTGATCTGAGAAAAGGTCGATGGTTAGAGTTGTGACATTTCAGTTTGTTCAGTTCAGTTCAGTTCATTCTTTTAAGATTTTATTGAAGTATGGGAAGCCAGCTTGAGTACTGAAGCCAGCTTGAAACAGCAAGGGCAAGATAGGATATTCATAAATTACTGTGTGTGTGTGTGTGTGTGTGTGAGTGAGTGATATAAAACTATAGTAATTTATGAATATCTTGAAAATGAAACAAAGACAATGGGGACAAACATTGAAGAGATTTTCAGAACAACATGAGGTTCAAGATTTTTATCTGCACAGTGGTTTAGGTGCACAGTGAAATATAGCCTCTGAGGGGGAAAAAAGACATAGCCATGAATTTCCTGTCCAGAGACCCTAACGTACAGTACCATAACTCATTTGTACAGGAAATTACAGCACAGCAAAAAAATTTCTAAAAGTACAGGAATGAATTAAAAGGAAAACTGGAGAACTTATATGCTGTACAAGTAAGTCATATATTTCAGCTCTTGGGTAAAACATGCTAGAATAGATGGCATATGTTCTAATCACCTTCTTTGATGTTCTCTGAAGGGACAGAGGAAGAGGTATGGTGGAAAAAGTAAATAAAATGTCTACCATATTTTGCTGTATGGAGTGGCGACTTTGCATTTAAATTCCATGGGGATAAGAGGGAATGCCAATTGGTAATATGATTAGACCAAACCAAAAATATTCATTGTTCTCATAAACTTTTTGTATAATTTATGTTTAAGTTAATATTATTTGCAAGAAATAATAATGTATCGATGAGGAATACATTGTTCTTTGCCATCTCTGTTGATCCTTGTGGTAACTTGGACCATTCAAAGCCAATCAAGAATAGCTATCAGCTGGATCCTATACAAGGTATAAAAGGTTACATATGTTGTGTTTCAAAATAAACCTTTGGATAAATGTTTTTTTAGACATTTTGGGAAAAAGGACTTGATTGTGGATCCTTATTCTGTTAAAAATATGCAGACTTGCTCATTGCAGTATTTCCTCTCCCCCTGTTGTCGGTTATGACCTACTTCCTTTTCTCCAGCATCTCCTCTGAGAGCTTCTCATTTTCTGTGAAAGCCCCAAGGCCAGCAGTACCTAGCAGAAAGCAGGTCAATCAATATTTGTGCTGAAGATAAAAAGATGTAACTTCTTTAAAGTATGTCTCTTAGGATGAGAGCATTAAAAAGCCTTGCATTGGGCATCAGTCATGATTGTTATATGATCAAGTGTGGAGGTAGGAGAACAAGTTTCATGCTGTTGCTAACACTACAACACAATTATAAACTCATTTGGGTTGCAAATTTTATACATTTATCTGGGACTACATCACATTGAACATATGGGCTCTCTGGCTGAGAAGATGTGGATAGAATCAAAATGTAAAGCCAGGTAAAAGAAATACAAATAGTATTAAACTTTTCCCAAAGATGAAGTTTTGTGAAATGTTTCTCAGACTTTTTCCATTCTTACCCAATTTCTAAGCTTACCTTCTTGGTACAGGATCAATCAGGACATTGGTACAGGACTGATAATTAGACAGGATAGTTTATAGAAAGAAGAATATTATGATGCACTTTTAGTAAGAGAGATTAAAATATGCTAACTGTTGTAAAGAATATCAGAAACCAATTCTTTATATTTTTCTTCATTTTTTCTTGCATGTTTTGCTTTTTCTTTGCTTTTTTCTGTCATCTTTATTAAAAGTTTCAATAACATATGCACAAGTGTATGATCAAACAAGGTGAACAAAAGGGTAACCGATGATTTTGTTCTTCAAATCACCCACCTCCTCTGCCTGAAAAAGAGTCTATCTTATTAGTCTAGGCTTACTAAGCAGTTACATTTGTCAATCATTTCTTGCAGAATTCCTTGTTATGATTCAGGGGAGACAGGGATAATTTTCTGTATCAAACAATATATAAACAGACATATGGCATGCCTAAGATCATCGGTTCATTAGGAGACAATGAGTCATTAACAACTCTTTAGAAAGCAAGAAAATATAATTAGCTGGTTGTTGACTGTAATAAAATGATTTTCATTATGGATGCATATAAGCAAAATCCAAAAAGCCAAGTTCATTTCTTGCTAGAATATAATTAAACAGCCAGGAAGTAGTTTTCTCCCATTAATACTGAACTGTCACAATAGGGTTGTAAGCCTGGCCCCATCATCATCAAAATGAGAGGCTGGGCAAAGTTATAAAAGTTATAAACCTTTTGTAATAAGGCCAACACAAAAACATGAGCTGAGAGTTGAGTAATAATATGTTGATGGATACTATACAGAAATACTAATAGAGAATGCTACCTCCAGCTGAGAAATGGCTTTTTAAAGTCTCATTAAAATGTATTATTGATTTTAATTCTTGGAATAATTTGCAAGCTTTGCAGATTTTAAGGAAAATGTAGAAAATTCAAGACTATCTTTCTCCCATGAAGGATCCATCTAGGTTACTGAATTAAGCGAAAGCATTTTCAGTAAATGGCTCCTCAGTTTATGTTCAAACCCATTCGATAAAATAGAATATATTACCTGTGGGTATTTTTACAAGGCTGAATTTGAGAGCTAAATTGCAAGTTAACAGTCTTAACATGGGATGATAAACCTGTTGCCTTTCAGATTCCAGCAATCTATGCCACAGGTCCAAAGATAAGAGACTCTGTAGCTCTTGGTCACATCTCTGGTTCCAGATATCTTTCAAGAGAAAGAGTTTTCATTAAGAAGCCAAGAAAAAGTATTTACGGTACATTGCCACTTCTTGCTACATTTTGCTTGAAATGTCTCCAAGCTGAGTTTATCCTTTCTTACCTTCCAGACTTACAAATACAGTATGGAATGCACTAAGGTTTTTTTTCAAGTTGGGTATGTAAATATTTAAGATTCATTTGCAGTGTCCATAATGTGAGGACACCAGAAGAGTAAAAGTAGCATCATGCTGTTATGACACAAAGTTTACCCCTTCTGTATATGTATAATGAATCACATATATGTTTAAAATGGGCAGACCTTGCAGTGCAACAAACCAACAGTGCCGCGGGTGCATGCCCACCTGCCAAGCGAAAGAGCCGGGCCAACCTGAGCTTGGCTTCCTATCCAAGTCCCTCCAGCACAAACCCAAAGGGGCCACCGGGAGAGGCTGCCCGAGGCAGTGATAGTGCCCACCCGTCCGCGGACAGGGAGGTGAGGTGATGGCAGCGCTGCTTCCCTGGCCGGTGGAGAAAGCCGGAAGCCACCCGTCCTTTCCACCCCTCGCCCAGCCTGTCCCTGTCCCCACACATCTCCAAATGCACCGGCAGCTCCAAATGCTGCAGCGGAACGGGCATCAGGCAGAGGCGTTGACTCGGCGGGGCTCGGAGGAGGACACGGCGCAGGCCGTCACCTTGCCTCCCTGTCCACGGATGGGTGGGCAGTATCACTGCCTCTGGCAGCCTCTCCCGGTGGCCCCTTCGGGTTCGGGCTGGAGGGACTTGGGAAGAAAGCCAAGCTTGGGTTGGCCCGGCTCTTTCGCTTGGCAGGCGGGCATGCACCTGCGGCTCGCTTTCCTGGCTCTGCCCAGCCCGCACGGCTGTGGCACGGCCCTGGCGGGATGAGCGGAGGGTCCGGCGGGTAGGAGCTTGCTGCCTTGGTGAGAGCTCTGCTGCTGGGAAGGAGGGCCTGCCTGTCAGCTGCGCTGGGCACCCCAGGCGAAGCTCTTCACGCTCTGCCCGGCGCCAGGCAGGGATGGCGGCTGGGTGCTTCTCCCGGGGTGGGCCGATCCTGTGCTGCGGCCCCAGGAGATTTGCCTCCCCACATGGGGTTAGGCTGCCCTCTTGGGCAGGGGAGGCTTTGTTGTAGTAGAGTGTTGTTTTTAAAAGAATTGGCTTTACCTTCGGAGGCAAAGGGAAGGCGGCAACAGGAGCACCTGAAGCCAAGTGTCTCCACAGGGCTCCAGTTGCAAGGAGGAACCCTGGTTGGCCACGCATGGCTACGCCAAACACCGCGGCGTTGCTCTAAACGCCACGGCAGCATGGGGAGAAGGTAAAAAAATGGTAGCAGAAGGTCTCCCGATACAAAGGTCTCCCACCAATGCAGGCAGCACCATATCTGGGTATGCAACAAAAGTACTTCCTAACGGCAAGCCCCCCCCCCCACCATTCCCCCCCCCATTTCACATGTTTAATATAGGCCTTAATTTGGGAGGAAGGGCTTAATTTGATTTTATGCCAATAAAACATGCTGGGCCTTCCTATTGGTGGAGGCCCTATTGTTGGAGAAACACAGTAGTTCAATTTATCTGCATGATTCCCTCCCCCAACCAATTTGGACTGCATTTTGTCAGTTTTGTCAGAACTGTCAGTTAACATGAGCAATAATCCTGATGGCAGGGAATAATTAGAAATATAGCTCCATCATATCAGATGAGTGCTATGTTTGAAGTTGTTGAAGCAATAGTTCTTGGGGCTCTTTCCAAACCTCTCTTAATAGAAAGGATACAAAACATGAACTCAGCCAATGAAGTTCCCTCTTTCTGTTAATCAAATATGCATTAACACACTTTCATCCAAAATTAAAAGAAAACAATGAAATGGAGGAGATTTCAGAAAAATCAAAATAGGAAGAGAAAAAGATCGATGTGAAAACAAGTGTAAATATCTAGGCATAAATTGTTCTGATTGAATAAAAAGGTTGCGGGGTGGGGGGGGGGGAGATGTATTTCAAATGCATCCAAGAGGAGGGGAATGAAATAGCATTTTTTTAAAACAATCAACTACCCAAGAAGTTGTCTAATAATATCATACCCAAGCAGTCATTCCTGGAACAGTGTTGTCATATAATACCATTTCCTACCTTTCTGTTGCTATTTATAATTTATAAAATCCTTCTGACAGATTTTTTTTTTAAGTTTTATTGAAAATTAGGTTTTAAAAACATTGAACGTGGTGATCTTTTTGACATATATCTCAGTCTTTATATTGCTATATGAGCAAAATATCAAACAGTATAAACATTTATATACATATATACAGCTATATATACTGTATATATTTACATTGTAATCTTTGTATCAATTTCTATCTTAAACATTATGTTGTGATATAATCTCTATAATCTATTTCATATTTTTTAGACTTCCTTTCATATATCTCCATTTATAAAAAATGTTCCATATTGCATAGAATTCTGAAGTATCTCGCTTCTTCAATTCTAACGTCATAATATCTAACTCAGCGCACTGATTTTTTTTTCTATTATTGCTTCATCGTTCGGTATTTCTTTTAACTTCCATGTTTGCCCTATTGATAATCTAGCAGCTGTAATAACATGAATGATTAGGTATATATCTGCTCTTTTGAAATTCTCATTTATTATTCCCAATAAAAACATTTCTGGTGTATAATTTATTTTTAGGTCCAACATTTTTTCTAACCATTTCCATATTTTGTGCCAAAATTCTTGTATTTTCTTGCACTCCCACCACATATGATAATAGCTGCCCCATTCTTTCAAGCATTTCCAGCATATAGGTGATTGAGACCTATACATTTTGGTTAACCTGGTAGGTGGGGGATGCCATCTGTAAAACATCTTAAACAAGATTTCTTTTTCATGTAATCTTTTTATTCCAATCCCAAATTTGCTGCCATTGATTCAAATTTATGTTATGGCCAAAATTTCTAGCCCAAGTTAACATTGGTTCTTTCACTGCTCCTCATACATTTTATAATCTAGTAAATAGTTATACATTTTTTTTATTTCTTTCTTCTCTGATCCTAATAATATTTTATCTAATATTGTATCTTGACAATTTATTCCCCATTCTTTTTTATCCCTTTCATATCTGGATTGTACTTGGAGATATGCCCACCATTCCAATGTTAAGCCCTGCTGGTTAAGTTCCAGTCTTTGTTTTAATCTTCCTTTTCTGTTAGGATATCTTTATATGTGATTGCCTTTTTCTGGTTATAGAGATTCAAATATGATATAGCTTCTAGGGGGGAAAGCCATCTTGGAGTTTCCATATAGTTTGCAATCTTATTTTATTCCAGATTGAGATTAGGGGTTGTCGGATTTTATGTCTCAAAACATATTGGTGTGTCATATGTCTACTAGGCCACAGATATGCATGCCAGCCCTGTTGTAAATCGTGCCCTTCTAAAAATAAGTCTTTTATTTTCCAAGTTTATCCAATCCTTAATCCATGTTAAGGCAGCCGCTTGATAATACAGTACCCAATCTGGAAAGCCTAATTCCCCTCTTTCTTTTGTGTCTTGTAAATGTTTTAATTTTATTCTTGGTCTTTTACTCTGCCACACAAAATTTAATGTTATTTTATTCAGATCTTTAAAGAATAAAAACAAAATTTTGTGTAGTACGTTCAATTTAATTGCTTAAATTCTGCCTATTAATGATAGTTGAAGATTATTCCAATTTTCTAAATCTGTTTTAATTTGTCTCAATAACTTATCATAATTATCCTCCTTAATTGTTAAACAGCATGCTGAAATATTAATTCCTATGTATTTTATTTTTTGTACTATTTGAATATCTAATTAGCAGGTTTTCTCTTTGTTTGCTGGTCATATTCTTAGTTATGATTTTCATTTTTTCCTTTATTTATTTTCAAACCAGCTACTTCTCCATATTCTTCAAGTTTTTCTAATAATATTGGGCCTGTTTGTTCAGGGTCTTGCAAGAAAAATACTGAGTCATCGGAATATGCTTGCAATTTAAAATTTTCTTTTTAAATTTCCAATCCTTTAATTTGTGCTTCTTGCCTAATTAGTCTCGTTAGGACCTCTAATCTATAGGGACAGGGACAGAGGTCAGCCTTGTCTTGTACCTTTTTGTATGTAGACGTTACTTGTCAATTCTCCGTTTATTATTATTTTTGCTTCTTGTTGTGTATATATTGCCATAGATACCTTTAAAAACTTTTCACCAATATCCATGTGTTTTAACTGTTGCTTAGAAAGGGCCAATTTATGTTGTCAAAGGCTTTCTGGGCATCTAGAAATAATAAGGCTGCCTGTCGATCATTATGTTCTTCATAGAATTCAAGAGTGTCTAAGACTATTCTCACATTAAATTTTATTTGTTTATTTGGAAGGAAGCCATTTTGATCACTATGTATGAATTCATTTAAATAATTTTTAAATCTTTCAGCAATAATCATTGCAAATATTTTATAATCTGTATTTAAGAGAGATATTGGCCTGTAATTTTGAGTTCTTGTCTGGTCTGTACCTTCTTTTTTAATCAACACTATATTGGCCACTCTCCAAGATTTTGGTATTTTCCCTTCATCAAGCACACATTGAAGACCTCTAATAGATATTGGTTCAGGGTATTCTGATGTTCTTTGTATAGCTCTGCGCGGATACCATCTGGACCGGATGCTTGTTTTTTTGTTTGTTGATTGCTTTGGCTACTTCTGTCATGGTGATTTCTTCATTAAGCATTAATTTCATAGCTTCTGGAGTCTTTGGTAATTCAGCTTTCTTTAGGTAGGTTCTAATCTTTTCTTCTGAGTAGTTTTCATTTCTTGTATATAATTTTACATAGAATCTCTGGGGAATATCTTTTTTACAGTTCTCATCATAATATATATTCCCTTCTTCATCTTGTAGTTTGTTTATTCATTGTTTTTCTCTGTAATTTTTTAATTTTTGTGCCAGCCAACATCCGGGTTTATTAGCATTTTCAAAATAATTTTGTTTGATTAGTTTGATTTGTTGTGCTATTTTCTCTGTCACCAAAATATGAAGTTATGTTTAAGAAGATCTAATTTACTTTTCAAATTTTTGTTATTAGGTTCTTTCTGATGCAGAGCCTCCATTTGCTCAAGCTCTTGTTCTAAGTTTTTTCGGTGTTGTTTTTTTGCCTTATTTCTTTTTGCTGTATAAGAAATTGTTATACCACGTATCCCAGAGAGTCTGAATTGAGATATCATCTTGTTTATTTATTTTAAAAAAGATATCCAATTCTTTTTCCATCATTATATTGAACTCCTTTTCTTTGAGAATTGCCCTTTGGAAAGTCCATCTTGGTGTGGCCTTATGTCCTTTCCACTGTAGACTTATGAGGTTGTGATCTCCCAGATGTTAGTCTCTAAAGTCACTTTTCTTATTTGAGAATCTAAATCTTTGGATATCCAAACCATATCAATCTTAGACCAGGCTTTATGGCGATTTGAGTAAAATGTGTAATAATTATCTTCATTTTTCCTTTCTCTTCAAAGATCTATCAAATTTAGATCTCTGATCATTTCAAAAAAATGTTTAGGGGAGTATTCTTTTTCCCCCTTTTCTTGTATCATTATGTTTGTGGTCTCTTTTCCTATTTACAATCTCATTGAAGTCCCCTACTATACATAACCCATTGTACTCTATATCGCTGACTATGTTATGAAGATTTTTATAGAAGGATTCTTGGGCTCCATTTGGTGCATATATTGAGGCAGTTATTATATTTTTGTTATTTAGTTTAATCTCAACCATTAGGATTCTTCCTTCTTTATCTTTGTAAATCTGTTTTGCCTTAAACGTATTTTTCACAGAGAGTGACACCTCTTTTTTTTCTCATCTAGTGATACAAACAGGTTCCCTAACTTAGGTTGTTCTAGTAGATGTTTTGATCGTGTCTTATATGGACTTTTTGCAAAGCAATTGTGTCAGTTTTCAACTATTGTAGTTGGCAAATATTTTCTGACATTTTATTGGTGAGTTGAGTCCGTTAATATTTATTGACCAAATCCCGCATTCTTCATCTGTGTTCTTAATTGTATCTTGTTCTCATACTTCTTGTGATTCTAGATTCCTTAGATTCTTCATATTTCTTTCCATAGTATTCTATCTTACCTCCGTCTCCTCTTCTCTTCTGATAGATTTAAATGACATCAGATGCTCCCTCACAAAAACTCTGTGACACTGCAGTGGTTCCCATTAGCATAGTCCAGCATCTTGCATTTTTGGGAGAGTCTTGTAAAAGTAAAATAATAAAGCATCACATGACTAAACATAGGCGATTTTACTAATTTGAAGTGCTCTGTCCAGCCTGCAGCCATGACTCATCCTTGGCATATAAAAACTGCACTACTGAATTTTAAGAACAAAGCATCAGGAGCAGAAATAGAGCAGGAATAGGCATTGAATACATTCATTCATGTATGTCTTCTTTCTCCTTGTTCCAAAATACAATTTCACTTCTATTTTAAAGTGTATCACATAGATATGATATCAATTTCCCATCCTACTGCTCCCTGAATATATCATTAACCATAAATATATTTATTGTGTTTGATAGATTGACCCACCCATCTTAAATCTTGAATTCCCCATGCCTCTTTTCTCTCAGAAATATGAGATTTTCTGTAGCAATGAATGATGTTACTGCTGTAAAAGAACATAATGAATTTCAGGCCTACTTGGCTAGCTCTTTGGTTTTTGTATATTGAGTAATTATTTCATAAATAATAACTTATATAATAAAGAAGAACAATTTAGATACACAATTTATCTTTGACTGAGTCCAAGAACAGGCTTTTGGACTTTGCTGAATGCCAACCAACACTAGTCTAAAAGGATCTTATAGCTGAACAACCATGCAGCAAGGAAACTTTCCCCACAATTTCAACTTGGTACTTCTTTTAATAAGATATTATTATTACCTTTATTGTCAGAGTACAACATGTGTACAATGAGATTGGTTGAGCCTCCCTTCGTGCATCCACCCAACACAACTCACAGTGAGGACAGAAGTCCCTAACCCAGTCCCAATCTTACTACACTATGTGACCTTGTTGCTCAACATGCCGGCCCCGCAAGTCTGTCATACTATGTTGACATGAAGTTATTTTCCGTTCAGAAGTCTGACAGCCCATGGGTAGAAATTGTTCTTCAGCCTGTTGGTGCAGCTGGCTATGCTTCTAACTTCAGTGGAAGTAAAGTCAATTTGAATTTTTTAAGGAAATCTCTCCCACTCTCCATTTGTGTTTTTAAAACATTTTTTTGTTTGCCAATCCAAGGCTAAGTTGATTTAGGCAATCTCTGCTATGGCTCCTCATGGAGACAGTGAATGTATTGAGATTCAAAAATTGGCTTTAGTTTTCCCAGATGGAAAGTGTCAAACAATAGCAGTGATGTTATGGATGTATAATTTTATATGACTATGTATATATCTTAACTCACAATCTTATTCAAGATTTGTATTCAGCAGGAGTAGATGCTGCTGCTCAGCATATACAGAGTACTAAAGTATTGAATAATTCAGTAACAGAATGTCTTATTAAAAAATATCACGTTCTTATAATGTTGTCTTGAATGCAAAGTATGAGCCTGGCTCAGCTATCAATTAATGCCAACAGGTATTTATTGTATTTGAAGAAAAAAAGTTTTATTGGAAAATACATGAGGATAAGAAACCTTATCTATACATTGAAGAAAAGGAAAAAGATTTAGGAAGTTTTCAAATTAATTCAACATACAGGCTGATTTAAGTTTAAGTAACTATAGTTCAGTGAGACACAGATGCAAGGGACAGATTCTTTCCTTTATCACTTGCCATTAAAGCTCATAGATGCAAAACGATGATGGATTTCCTAAGAAAGCTTTGGTAACAATTTTATGAATAGTCTATATTTTCTTTACAGATGGGCTGTTTTATATAGGTGCCACTTTCCAGGCCCATCCCTCTTGTGGGGTCTTTGGTGTAGCAAATATGTACTCCATCACTGAAAGTGAATGCATGAAAAAAAGCGGTCATAGTGAGATGTTTACTTGGTCTTAAATACAATTTTAGCAGATGCTTATTAATAAGTGCTGATATCTTTCAAATCTGGAAGAGTGTTTGCAATTATGTTGGTTCTTTACTCAATATTTAGAAAAGGCATTTGCAAGGGTAACTGCATCTTTTTCTGTCTATATTTAGTGGGTGCTGCAATGGATAAGTGGAAATAGACTTATGCCTCAGTGTGCTGTTCTTTAGTGTGAAAAGACAAGGATAAGCAATTTCCTTCCAGCAATGGATGGGTAGCAGATATAATGAAACATGACTGATGCGACTCAGTGTTCTGTGTTATTTAAAAAGGTGTCAGGAAAACTTTCTATGCTGTCTTGAGCAAGACAGCTGCTTTTCAAACATATCCTTGGAGTTTCATAGAGAGTTCACTTGTGTGATAGCAGTGGCTTGCAACCTAAGGTCAAACTTCATGCTAAGCTTTGGGGAAATGGCTCACCGATCATACTGATTGTAAATCAACACACCTTAGAACGGGCTAATGTATGATGCATGAACCAGATGGTATGGAGGCGTCTCCAAGCTTGAATCTGGCTGTTCATCCTGGTGATAATTCATTATTGAAAACACTTATGAAATATGAACAAGTACAGTATTTTTCACTCCATGTGATGCACGCCCCCCTCCCCAAAGTGGGTGGAAATGTCTGTGCATTTTATGGAGCGAATATTGCATCACAGACTGTGAAGTCTTTGGTGAATAGCAGCCGGGCCATGGCAGCAGAGTCCTTTTACAGTGCTGAACCCCGCCTCTTCTGTCTTTGTCATTGCCTGCCTCTTCTGTCTCTTTTCCACAGTGCAGGAGAGCTGGCACATGAAAGGACATCTATCTGTGGTCGTCTCAGGCTCTGCCTCCTGCCCTCACTACACTGCTGCTGCATATTTACAGTGAATTGGTGCTCTATATTCACAGTACTCTGATTATTTTTTCTTGTTTTCCTCCTCTAAACCTAGTGTGTCTTATGATCAGGTGCATCTCATAGTGTGAAAAATATG
This sequence comes from Notechis scutatus, assembly GCF_049901735.1. Lineage (NCBI taxonomy): Eukaryota > Metazoa > Chordata > Lepidosauria > Squamata > Elapidae > Notechis > Notechis scutatus. The sequence continues at coordinate 97,995,444 of NC_142010.1, forward strand.
GTATATAGCTTTCTCCCATTATTTTTGCAGGGATATTGCATAAAAGAGGGATGGACAATCTTTCAATTAGTCACCTGCTTAGGAGCCATAGGGATGTATCAACAAAGTTGCAGGGCTAAAATTATGAAGATTATAGGTTTTTTTTTCCTGGGTAATTTAAGGGGCAAAAGTAATGCATCTATTTTGTCACCTTGATATTTCAAAGCAAGCAAAATTGGCCAATGTTTGGTTGAGAAATTATATTTTTAAAAGCTATGGATTCCTAAAAATTCCATAATCTTTCTTGATTTCTCCTAAATGAAAAGTCAGCACAAAACATTTTGTTCTCACTCATTCTAGAGAATACTCTCAGTCTTTGGGGGCCATGAATGGAATGCTGTAAGCTGTAAGAGATACACAGTTTGGCCATGAGTAGCATAAAGCCACAGTGGCACAGTGGTTAGAATGCAGTACTGCAGGCTACTTCTGCTGATCACTGGCTGCCAGTAGTTCGGCAGTTCGAGTCTCACCAGGCTCAAGGTTGACTTAGCCTTCCATCCTTCTGAGGACCCAGATTGTTGGGGGCAATATGCTGACTCTGAAAACAGGGCTGTAAAGCTCTGTGAAGCGGTATATTAGGCTAAGTGCTAAGTGCTATTGCTATGAAAGACATGAAGTGCAGCATAAATATTTTCCATGTCTGAATGCATTTTCCCATTTATAGTGTCTTCTACAGTTGTTCAATCAAAGTCACTTTAATATTTGGCAGATTTTGTCTCATTTCAGTGATGGTTGGGCAATGATACAAAAAATCACTGAAGAAATGAAGATGAAATGGCTAAAGAGATGGCTTCAGATAAACAGGAGGAAGAACAAGTGGCTGGCTGGTTTTGACATTTTTTTCACACTATTATGGTTGTTACTATTCTGTTTTACTGTATTAAAAGTAATAAAATCCTTGCAAAATATGTGCAGAAAAAGAGTATTGTGGGCCCTGTGAACATAAATAAAATAGAAGAGGAACATCTATATCAATTTGCTTTGGTCCAGTGCTTAACTGTAACAGCAACATGTACATAAAACCTATCTGCTGGCTTTCTAATTCTACCTTTTCTATACTCAATGCCTTCCAATATAAACAATTAGAAGACTGTGAATTTTTCTCTATTCAGTCTGGACATAAAATCCATACTTTGATAAAGGAAATAAAATATAATATAGGAGATTGTGCTAAACCAAGGCTGATTCTATCTTCAGAAAAAATAAAGTGGCTCAGAGATCAAAGAATGGTTGGATTTTGGAGGACAGACATAGAATAACAGGGTTGGAAAGAACCTTAAAGTTCTTCTAGTCCAACTCCCTACTTAAGCAGGAGGCCTATACCATTCCAGACAAATGGTTGCCCAGTCTCTTCTTGAAAACCCTCAGTGATGGAGGAGCCCCTGGCCATTCTACTGATTAATTGTTCTCAACATCAGGAAATGTCTCCTTAATTCTAGGTTGGCTCTCTCTTTGATAATCGTCTACTCATTACTTCTTGTCCTTCCCTCTGGTTCTTTGGAGAATAGTTCCACCCTCTTCTCTGTGACAGCCCCTCAAGTACTGGAATAGATATATTATGTGGTTTTATATTTCTTAAGCTACGATTGCTACCCATACGGTATGGTGTATGAAGTTATTTTACAGGTGGTCCTTGACTTAACAACAGCTCACTTAGTAATTCTTCAAAGTTACAACGGCACTGAAAAAAAGTGATTTATGACTGCTTTTAACATGACTGTTGCAGTATCCCCATGGTCACATGATCAAAATTCAGACAGTAGGCAATTGACTCATATTTATAACAGTTGTAGCATTTCTGGGTCCTGTGATCACCTTTTGCAACCTTCTGACAAGCAAAGTCAATAGGAAAACCAGATTCACTTAACAACTATATTACTAACTTAACAACTGCAGTGATTCACTTGACAACTGTGGCAGGAAAGATGGTAAATGTGGCAAATTCACTTAACAAATGTTTTGCTTAGCAACATAAATGTTGGGCTCAATTATAGTCATAAGTCAAGGACTACCTGTATTTCCACCATTAAAATAAGATTCAATCCAGACAATTTGTGAACTTTGAATGTGAAATAGAGAAAATAGTGCCGATTCAAAACGTTTTCCTGCTAAAAGACCAGTAAGGTGACCCCCTGATTCTGTGTAATGAAGCTGATTGAATTTTCCTTCAGTGCTGGTGATAAAATGATGTCTTCCACAGAACTTGATGGCAATGGGATAGCTTATAGGGTGCAAGACAAAGTATGTTGTCCATATAATTTTGCCCTGGAAAAACAAAAGAAGAAGAAAATAAAAGAGGAAAAGAAAGGAAAGGAAATCAGGCATCAGTTACTTCATAATTTCATCAATTCACCGAACAATAGGGATAAAGCAATACTTGTCTTTGTCTGGAGCAAAATGTCTTGGATTAATTTGATAACTCACACCAAAGAACTTTACAACTTTCTCAAGTATGTACAAAGAACAGTGCTACATTTGAAGGCCTATCAAAATTATTTCTTTGAAGGCATAAATCTAAAGAACATATGGTAAAGTTGCAAATTATTCCTACCCAAACTATGCTGCAAACTGTCTTTAAGAATAAAGCAATCATATACTCTAATTAAAGAATCATTTTTCAAATATTTTCTATGTAGCAAAAGATGTTCAGTATAAAGCTGCCTTGAAGTGGATATACAGTATTTAAAAGAGGAATAGGGCCTTGAAGTTAGGTATCACAGCACCTGCATAACAAGTTTAGCAGGCACACAGATCACTTAATCAAAATAGTTTATGTATGGAGAAGTATTTGGATCAATTTGATAAATCTGTAATCTTAGAACATTTGGTATGACTTCCTGGACCATACAAATCTATAGTAATTGTAGCTCCTGGCAATTGCACAACCTTAGTTTCTTCTGGCCTTGAGAAGTCACCTTAAACTTTCATTTACTTTTTCAAGAATAACATTATAAACTATTTCATCCAAACAATGCTTTCAGATTCTACTTCTATAGTGAATAACATAAGCAGCTTTAACATAAGCAAATTGATTAGTTGTTTGACAATGTAAGAAATTGCAGTTGTGAGCCATGGGACTTTCTTTCTTCTGTTCCTTGCTCATTTCAACAGTGCTAATAAAAACACATATTTTGTAGTGAAATTCTACATATATATTTAATTCAGTAAGTTGAATAGAGTTCAATAAGACTTTGTCCCAGATGAGGAATATAGATTGGAGCTTTAAAAACAACACTAAAATAAGTTCAAAGTAACCAATGTTTTTCTCACCTTCCATCTTTCCAGTTTCAAGCAAAATTGAATAGTCTGAAATGTAATTCTTAATAATTTATTGAAGCAAATATTTGGAATATGTAATAAAAAATCCTCAGTAACTTTCCATTATCTTCAGGTTGGAGAATTCTAGCTAGTTGTGGCCAATAGCAAAGCACAATATTCTGTGCATTTCTTGCTTTAAATCAATCCATAGAAAGGTCATTTTGTCAGGAGCCTACTGAATATGAAATTACTTTTTTTTAACAGGGAAGCAATGTATTTCATTTTATTGTACATGAAATGGTTAGCATCCTTACTTAACATTACTTTTCACATTTTGGCATTTCAACATTGTTTTCCATTGTTTTCTCCTTTTCTTGGAGACATGGCTGTATCATTTCCTACAATTAACTAATTTCATCAAATAATATCATTTTTGTAGTACACATGCATCAATCTATGACTGCTGAGATAACACTTGAATGTGTATCATAATGTGGATACTTTTCTCCCCAGAACAACTGGAAGGGAAAATTTTGTGTTTGAAAAGTCATCTGAAATAAACCTTTAAACAAACAAGCAAATAAAATTGGAGATGTTATCAGTAACAGGAATTTGTCTCACTAGGTTTTAATCTTAACCTGGAATGGGACAACTCACTGTGGCTAACTCACCATGATCAACTCACTGCAGGCAACTTGCTGTGGGACAACTTGCCATGGGACAATTCAACAATTCAAATTAATAATTTAAAATAATTTTAAAAAATATTTTAATTTTTATCCATTCACATTGCATTTTGTCCCTCCTACTGCATCCTTTCTTTAAATATTCTATTGCACCATTTCTTGATATTAGCAATAGTAATAGCACTTACTTATATGCCACTTTACAGTGCCTCTCTAAGCGGTTTACAGAGCCAACAATCTGGGTCCCCATTTTACCAACATCAGAAGGAAGGAAAGCTGAGTCAACCTTGAGCCTGCTGAGATTTGAGCTGCCAAATTGCAGGCAGCCAGCAGTCAGCAGAAGTAGCCTGCAGTACTGCACTCTTAATCACTGTGCCACCATGGCTCATATTAGTGTAACTCTTGTTCCACAGTAAGGTGTCCGTGGCAAGATGGCCACTGCATGATGACCACTGCAAGTTGGCTGTGGCAAGTCGTCATTTAATGACTACTCCCAGTCCAAACAGCCTCAGAATGTGTGCTTTCAGATTATAAAGCACTTCCAGCCATCGTACAGCATTGTGCTGGCTCCCCCACTCACATAACTGCAGTTCAGACACTTGGCAACCTCTGCACTTTTATGACTGTTTGCCAAATGCCTGTGATCATGTAACTGCCATTTGCAGTCTTCTTTGCTGACTTCCTCAAAAAGTCAGTGGGAACTTTATCTGTCTGTCTGTCTGTCTGTCTATCTGTCTGTCTGTCTATCTATCTGTCTATCTATCTATCTATCTATCTATCTATCTATCTATCTATCTATCTATCTATCTATCTATCTATCTATCTAATATTTTTGGGGGGGGGGGGGGGGGGGGGGGGGGGGGGGGGGGGGGGGGGGGGGGGGGGGGTTGGGGGGGGCAAGCAACTCCATTTCTCTTTTTAACTTCTCCTGAAATAAGTTCTTCACCCAAAGTTTTACAATAAATATTTCATATTTTTCTTCCCTAAAATGTGTTTCTTGAAAACAGACTATTTGTTTCATTTTTTAAATAGTGAATTTTCTTCTTTTTGAGGAAATTTACTTCATTTATATTTCATGTTAGCCATTTATAATCCATATTTATGCCAAAAACTGAGAAAAGTCAGTATCTGTAGCATCTAATGGGGTGGCCTTTTCCATAGTTTTGTTGTAATTATTTAGAGGCCAGAGTGCTATGGCCCTTTGCTTTTCCATTTGTATTTCTTCCAGTTCCCCTTTAAATTTTTCTAAAAAGTTTTTTGGACTGAGTTCAATCTGTTGTTTAAAAGGGATGATCACACTCCTTCCCATTTATCCCATCAAAATGGTAGCTTTTTCTGTTTCAGTTTGTTCAGAGTTGAGGTTTGCATTAGAACCATGACATCCTAAAACCAGAACAAGGTGCAAAAGTGTGGCTTAGATAGGCAGACACAAAGATGCAAGAGACTATGTCTCCGTGCCAGAGCTTAGACTAGGAATGTGTTTGCCATTTCAGCATTTGAACTTACACTCAGGTTTAGGTCTATCCTCATAGTTGGAGCTGAATTTGGCAAGGATCAGCTTTCCTTGCCGAAAATGTTGTATCTCTATATAATAAATCTGTTAGCCTGCTCTTTTCAAGACTTTTATAACTTCCTTCTTTGGATTTAGCTCTTTCTTTTCTGATGTGTGCATTTATGATACTCATTCTTTTTCTCAAGAGGAGGAAAGGACTGCATAGTTTCTAAGTTATAGCAACTTAGGCTTTCCCATCAGAATGTTACTCCCTGAAAGGAGCTATCATGTCTATCATTGGGGAAAGAAAAACCACCCTCAAGAATATTTTCTTATAGAAGATATATTCCTAACTTTAACTTTTTCTCTGCAGACATTCTTTCTGTTGTATAAAATTATCCGCTATCCAGCACTACCTAATTTTAAAAGGAGGGATTAAAAGGCCCTTGAGGTTACTGTCATTCATTCATTGGGACTTGCATCTTCCTGCTTTTGTACTGCAGTTCACCTAGATATATACTGGTGGATTTTAATGTTAATACTGCCAACCCTGATTTATTGTATTTCTGAGAAGAGCTGTTTTAATCTCCAACAAATACAGCACATTTCATTAATCAAAAGGGTTGTCGCATTTTCTGTGACACTAATCTATGCTGTAAAGATTTCCTCATCCATGTAATTCAAAGTAGAAAGGTTTGAGTTTCACATTCTGGATTTTTTGTCTAATTTGCCCATCTAGCCTGTAGCCCTAAGATTTTTTGATGTCTCCCGTATAATGAAATGTTTCCGATGTAATAAACCAGGGCATAGAGCTGTAGCATGCCCCATACCCCCTTTGACATTAGAGAGAATACCTCGGGTCGGTCTATAAAGTGCCTGAACCAGATCAACCAGGAGTGAGAGGCATGGACAGGAGAAAGTGAGGGGTGTGCGAAGCAAATCACCGGAGGACCATGATGAAGATAACAGTTCCACTATACCGACTACAGTTCCAGCCGACTGTGATTTGGAAGGTGGGATCCCCGATGATTTGATGGTGAGTAAACCAATCCATTCTTTTATCTTACCTATTTTTCTATGGAATAAGCAGACTGAACAAGGAATCAAGGTGGGGGCACTAATTGATTCTGGGGGCACGAGATGTTTGATAACTAAAGGGGTGGTGGGCAAACTAAGTTTAAACATCGTTAAATTGGATTGAACCCATTAAATTTGAACAGGTGGACGGATCCATATTAGGTGGGGTTCCGGCGACCCATAGAACTGAATATCTTAAAATGGTGATGGGTGAACACTGGGAGTGGATTTCTTTCATGGTGGTTCCTCATATGAGAGAAGCAGTAATCTTGGGTTTAGCTTGGCTTGATAAGTGGAAACCAACTATAAAATGGGAAGGAGGGTATCGGAAATTGATGCTAGCAATCGGCCTCATCCACCTAGTCATCATGGAGCACAGCGGGCTCCTGATCACACATTGATAAAGGAATTATCAACCGTACACCCCTACCCTTAAGAATATAAAGATTTGGCCAAGGTGTTAGAAGAAGATGGCACTGATTGTTTACCACCACACCGTTCAAGGGATTGTGCCATAGAGTTGATCCCAGGAGCACCTTTACCTAAGCCATGAATGTACTCCATGACCCACAAAGGATTAGAAGAAATGAGAAAATATATAAAAAAAAAATTAAAAAGGGGTTTCATCACTCCAAATAGATCATATGTTGCAGCGCCCGTGTTATTCCATGAAAAAAAAGATGGCAGCTTATGTTTATGTGTAGACTATCAAAGATTAAATGCTATCTGTGCAGAACCGTTATATCCATTGCCATTAATGAAAGACCTACTTACCACCTTAGCACAAGGTCGCATATTTACAAAACTTGATCTGTATGAATTAGGGAAGGAGATGAATGGAAGACGACTTTTAATTATCCATTGGGCAGTTATTGTTATAAGGTGATGCCGTTCGGACTGCAGGGGCCTCCAGCTGTATTTATGCAGCTGATAAACGATGTGTTGTATGAACATTTATGTAGAGGAGATTTGGTTTATTTGGGTGACATTTTAATTTATTCAAAGTCTGAACAAGAACATATCCAATTAGACCGGTGCTAAAAAACTGTTAGACACTCAACTGTACGTGAAGCTCTCAAAATGCGAGTTTCATACCAAACGACTGGATTACCTCGGTTATCATATTTCTGAATGAGGTATTGAGATGGACCCAAAGAAGGTAGAAACCATGTTAAAGTGGCAAGCCCCAACCACTTGAAAACAGCTGCAGAGTTTTGGGTTTTGCAAATTTTTATCAGCAGTTCATTCCCTGTTTTGCCGATGTTGTTCTACCTCTGACAGATTTATTAAAGACAAAACCTTTAGGAATTAAAGATACAACGACAAAACTAAGTTGCCATGGACAAAAGTATGTTAACAGGCACGATAACTTAAAAGAGTTATTTGCGAAGGAACCAATATTAAAACATCCAGATATTGAGTTACCTTTTGTAATCCAGGCAGATGCCAGCGATGTAGCAGTAGGAGCGGTGCTACTGCAAAGGAGTATGGATGGGGTTTTACACCCGTGTGCATACACTTCTCGTAAGTTCAGCCCAACTGAATGTAACTGGGCGAAGGAAGTTTTTGTGGTTCGTTGGTCATTATTGACCTGGAGACATTTGTTGGAGGGCAGTCCAAAACCATTTGATGTGTGGACTGGCCATAAAAATTTGGAAGCCCTCCAAAATCCACGTCATTTATTGCCAAAACAGGTTCATTGGGCTTTATTTTTTAAAAGGTTTAGATTCACATTGAAACATGTCCCAGTAGGGAAAATCTTTATGGCAGATGCTTTATCCCGACTTCCACAGTGTTGTAGCCAATGCGAAGACACAATCCAACCGCTTATACTGATAATTGATCGAGTAGCAGGAACTAGAGCCATTATACTAGCACCAGATCTGCCCGTATTATTAGCAGAAGATGATTGGTTGATACATAACATAAATCAAATCGAAATGAAAGATGGTATAGCCTGGCGTGGGAACAAAATTTATGTACCAAATGTATTGAGATCAGTGGTACTGAAAAGATGTCATGATGTTAAGCAGTCAGGACACTATGGATTCCTGAAATCCTTACATTTAGCAAAATGACAGTTTTGGTGGCCAGGCATGCGGTCGGATATTGAAGCATATGTGAAGTCCTGTCCAACTTGCATGATGAATAAAACTAAAATAGGGAAACCAACTGGTCTATTGCAGTCTGTATCGGAACCAACAAAACCATGGCAAGAAATCAGAATGGATTTCATAGTGGATTTACCAGAAAACAATGGGTACACAGTTATATGGACTGTTATCGATTTATTTTCAAAACAAGCACATTTTATACTGTGTAAAGGAATACCATCGGCCAAAAAACTAGCACAATTATTCATACAACAAATATATCGATTACATGGAGTACCCAAATGGATTATATCTGATAGAGGAGTGCAGTTTACATCCAAATTTTGGCGTGAATTCCTCGATGCAATTGGATCAACTCAAGGGTTAAGTACAGCCTACCATCCGGCTACCAATGGTGCAGCCGAACGAGCGAATGGGGCCATCGAACAATATCTCTGATGTTATGTTGATTATCAACAAAGTAATTGGACAACTTTACTGCCATACGCTGAAGTCACATACAACAACACGTTCATAGTAGCAATGGTTATTCTCCTTTCAAATAGTTAATGGGATGGAATTTACACCCATACCGGAATGGCTGCAAACTGCACAAACACAAGAAACTCCCAATACCACTACGTGGGCAACCAATATAGAGAAACAATGGGATTCAGTGCGAATTGCATTAAAAAAAAGCCCAGGAAGCATATGCAATCCAAAGCAACAAGAAATGAGCCAACCAAAAGCCATATAGTATTGGAGATTGGGCTTATTTATCCACAAAATACATACACCTGGGTTTAAATAAGAAGAAATTAGGACCAAAATTTATTGGACCCTTTCAAATATTACGAATCATAAATCTTTGTAACAGTGAAGCTTCAACTGCCACCCCATTTTAAACGAATTCACCCTATATTCCATGTTGCTCTATTAAAACCAGCTAATATGACCAGATAAGAACTGAGAGCGATTCTGCCAGAACCAGTACGTGATGATCATTACAAAATTGACAAGATACTTGATTCACGTCAACGACAGGGTGTCCTGCAATATCTAGTTAGCTGGAAGGGGTATCCACTATCAGATGCAGCATGGATACCGTGTACAGATGTGTCTGCTCCCAGGTTACAGCAGCAGTTCCATAGGAAATACCCCAAGAAAGCGGGCGGGGAGGGAAAAATTGTATATACAAGATAATTATTGCCTATTTTTTGTTTCAGAGAGTCACGTGGTAGAGGGGGCCGCATGTCGGGCATAAACAACACTGATGATGAAATGAAGCCTGACACGTCACTGTGGTTGGGGGAGAGCTATCTACCTGGAATGTCCTGAATCGATGTCGATGACAGCCGACGAAGCCAGGCGTAACCGCCCCTCCCCGCTTTGGTGCGACCGGCTGGGAAACTGCCTTATCAGTTGTTCGGCGTTTTGCAAAGCTCTAAGCAAAACGCCTGTCACTCTTACCAGCCGGGAAATACCTCGGGATGTCATTTCGGCTGGTCAGCATTCCACATAGGGGATATCGAATGGATCAGGGTGGAAGGACGACACTCGGGGAGGGGGAAGGTGATATTTGGGGGGTTGGATGGTAGCGTGCGAGATTGCTGTAGATGGATGTTGGGTGTTTTGCTAAGGGCAGATGTTAGCTAATTAATGGAGTGAACAGGAAATATAAACAGCGCTGAGAGGCAGACGCTCTCAGCGCTGGCTTTAATCGGATTTTCCATTTGTTGCTGCTGTTGGAGGAGGCCAAAATAAACACACGTTGCTACATCAAGACTGTGAGTGAAGTGTTTTATTGAACCAGTTTCAACGACCTCCCGAAGGAGCTGACATAACCTGGCTTATGTCTCCCTAATTTTTTTTGAGATCAGCCAAGAATAATGAAATGCATCTGTCAATAGTCCCATCCTTTTTCTATTTTACTCTCAACATTTATCTCTTGCAGTCAATTAAAATACATTAGTTGCTGTATTGTCATTGTAAAATGTGTTAATTACTTAATATTCCAGTGTTAGCCTTTAGGCTGATAAATTGTTTAGAATTTCTGTTTTAGATTGCAAATAAATGATGATTCCATTATCTTCCAGGCAATTAGAACTTAAATAATATTTAATAAACTGTAGTAATAGATTATTAATTATACTTTCATTTTGGATTTTCTGAATGTGTTACCCAATTTAAAAATCCACAGTGTTCAGGCCCAACAGAATTGGTGCTTTCATGTGAGGGTTCAGTTCATTATAGATAATCAAAAACTGCATAATGTATGTTGGATGGGTTTTTTTTCAGGAAAAAGAAAAAATGACATATATACAAAGTGAATTATTTTCTGAGCTATGTACAGTAGATCACATCAATTGGAATCTGAGATATGTAAAATAATATATGATATATTGTATACTATATTGAAAAGGTATGTAAGGAAAGATGATCTAATATATTAATTTAACCCCTTATAATTTCAACACCTTAACTACGGTACCAGCTTAAGTGGGTAATATTACATCTAAATTTCAGTTAGTGACATACAGGATTCGCCATGGAAATGTGATTAATCCTTCTCTCTTTAAAGTGATGATAAATGATTTATCTTTTATTATTTGGGTAGGTGTGGATGTAAATTACTGTCATCTGGATTTGGAAAAAAAAAGAATTAATATACTTGTGAAAAAAACTGAAGGAGGATTGGAAAAATAAGGCTTTTGTTGCTTTTTTTAAAATATATATATATATAAGTAAATAGGCAACAGAGCAAGGAAATAAGAATAGTATTCATTTCAACATATTCAGAGAGGATAACATTGATTACTGAGATTAAATTGGTATCTAGATTAAAGTTCTTGGAGGTTGATTTTGATACAAAATTGATTTAGAGCAAAAAGTCTATACTATAAATGGAAATAAAGCTCAACTGAATCGTTAAGAGTCATTTCAAGTAATATCTAAGCAGGTGATGATAATATTGATATTTATCAAGCATTTGTTAGACTATTCTGAAACATGGATGTCAAGCACTATGCATCGGCTTCAAAATCATTGGGTCAGTTGCATGCCTTGCTCTAATAGGCAGGGAGCAACTAAAAATATCTTTGAGGGAGGGAAAAAAAAGGATTAAACATGTTGGAAATGTAACATTTTAAAGAGGTGTTGGAGAGATGCAATCTTCCCATCCTATAAAGAATCCATTCTTGATTAGGTGCCAGTAATAAAAGTGGAGAGTTCTGGTTAAGGAAGGTGATTTTATTTCTTACATGTATTTAGAGACTTTTGATGGTGGACATGGAATGTTTAGAGAAAGGGAAAAATGTAATTGCTAAACATTTTAGGAATAAGAATGTATTTATTTATTTACTTATTAAACTTTAATGTGTCTATCTCACCAAAGGCTAATATTAGCTGGCTTATAATAAGTCCTGGTTATATTTATCTTTATTGGATTCAATACTCTTACTTTTACAAAGAGTATCTCTAGAAAAGAACAATCTGGGAAAAGAGGCAATTTTTATGTACTAACATTCAGGTTTGGTAAAAAAAAAATTGGAAAAAAAAAAGCTGCTTAATGCAAGTATTGTATGAAATACAGTACCGCTATGTAGTGGAATTAATTTATTAGAGCTTGTGCGCATGTGGAAGGATGTTTTTAGATACTTGTGACTTGTCATCTTTTACAATTGCCTATAAATCTTTTGATAATCTAATAAATGACAATAATATGAGTTATGCTACTTGTGTTTTAGCCATTAAATACAGGAAGAATGTTTCTAAGCCTATTTGGTTGAATGTCTTATAATCCTTTGTATAAAATTTAATAAGTATACATCTCTAGAAGTGCCAGACAGCTGCAGAACCCAAACGCTGTCACCATTTTATTTTGCAGAATGAATATCTTCAAAGAGCTACCAGGAATGTATAAAGAATGGAGATCAGGAACAATAGAGTAGAGTAACTCATGGGTGAGCTGATCTTACGGATAAAAGGCAATGAAAAGGAATTTGCAAAAATCGGTGACAAAAGGGTAGTCTTGTAATATCCCAAGATGAAAAAGGATCTGTTCATTTCATTGTTTTTAGATTCTTATTTAATATACTTAGGACAAGATTTTAGGATAATGTATTATCAAATAATAGAAGTTAATACCAAACAATAGAAAGCATGTGCACGTGTAGTAAAATAAAAATACTATATAAACTAGAAATATGTAATACTTAAATAAAACAAACACTAACAGTAATAGAACCCCCCCCCCCACATGATCTTTTAAGAGAATACAATATGCTACATTTAATATTTGTAGCAGAGGGCATCAGTCATATAAAACAAGCTTGGGAAAATCTGCAAAGCTGTTACTTTTAAGAAGGGACAACAATTTCTATAGGTACCTACTAAAAATGTATTTTCATTCATGTCAACATTTTTATGAAAGCCAATGAACTTTACTGAACTTTTATTACCACAGAACCAAATTAATTAGTCAAAACCAAACAAAACTAATTGTTTATAGAGCCCATTTTAAAATAATAAAAATGAGGTTCTACAAAAATGCGTGAAGATATTCTATACAGTTGAGATAACCACTGAGAAAAGTTTGCCTTCAGCAGGTGTCAAGCTGACATACGGTAGAAAAAAAGAAGCTCTGAAATTAGGCAAACTTCAAATGGGAATATATATTTTTAATTATAGGTTTTCTTCAAATCACTAAGGGTTTTAGTTCTATAAAAAAATTTTATTTAATTTGATTGGAATTGTCTGGAATAAATATAGAAATTTTGGAAGTATATTCATCTTAATCAAGGCAATCCTGCCCAGTAAAGAAAGCTGTAATTTACTCCAGGAATCTAAATCTTTCTTAGATTGTTGGAGTAGTTTGTCATAATTGTTTTCTTTTAGTGATTTGCTTTGTGGAGTTAGCCAAATTCCTAGGTATTTAATTTTTTTTGTCACCTTGATGTCTCTAACTCTTTATTCTGGTCTCCTGTTAAGTTTTTAGTCATTAGTTTCTTTCTTTTTTTTCCTATTAATTTTGAGTCCTGCAACTTCTCCAAATCATTCTAATTCTTCTAATAAATTATGTCCTGTGGTGGTCTCCCATGGAAAAGGATGAGACACAAGTGTGAGTTCTCGGGATGGGAGTCCAGAGTAAATTCCAGTGCTCCCTTTTACGTGTGCCAGTACTTCCCTTTGTTCTGCTGATAAGGTTATAGCAGAATCCGGCCTCGCGGAGCCCTTTAGGGCCAAGAACAAGGGCTGGAGTACCGCTGTAGTTAACCCCAGGTAGGGTCTAACCCAGTTAATTGTTCCTAGTATTTGTTGTAATTTTACTAGAGAAATCTTTTCCTCAATTTTGATTTCCGGAATGACCGGATGAGCATAGGTTGCAAGGACCTTATGCCCTAAGTAGGCATATGGCATTTGACTTTGAATTTTTTCTGGGGCAATATGAAGTCCAAATTGCAATAATACCTCTTTAAGGCAAGGTAACGCTGCCTTAACCGTTCCCGGTGGGCCGGGAGCTGCAATTAAAATATCATCCATGTAATGGTAAACCTTCCACCCAGGATGGGAGGTTCTGAATGGAGCCAGAGCCATTCGAACATATGACTGGCACATCGTTGGACTGTTTAGCATTCCTTGTGGCAAAACCTTCCATTGGTAACAAAAGGTAGGTGCATTGTTATTCAACTCAGGTACGGTAAAGGCAAATAATTGCTTGTCACCTGCATGCAAAGGGATAGAAAAGAAGCAATCCCGCAAATCTACTACAACTAGATCCCAATTGTGTGGGATCAGGTTTGGGTTAGGCAAGCCACATTGTAACACTCCCATTGGTTGAAGGATGGCGTTGACAGCTCTCAAATCATGTAAAAATCTCCATTTTTCATTTTTCTTTTTTATAACAAACACCGGAGTGTTATACAGACTAGAAGTTGGCTCAATGTGTCCTAATTGTAGCTGCTCAGCTACCAATTGATGTAAAGCTATAAGCTTTTCCTGTGAAAGTGGCCATTGGTCAATCCAAACTGGCTGAGAGGTTAACAGTATTAACTTTTCCATTATCCAATAACAATTTTTGTGTGGAACTGTGACAGCAAATCTCTACCCCACAAGTTTATGTGCAGGGGCAACACAAGAGGTTGAATCCTTGCAGTCTCACCAGTTGCTCTATGCAATGCCGTCAACAAATGTACACTACTTCTTGCAAACTGCATACCACCCACTCCACGAACAGCTGGAGAGTCCTCAAGCGCCCATTCATTTGGCCATTCCTTTTGGCATATCACAGAGACATCTGCTCCGGAATCTATAAGGCCAGAAAATGATTTTCCTTGAATTTCAATTGTCATGTTAGGTTGGTCTGTAGTCAAATTTTTTGTCAGCGCTAGCAATTGTGCAGCAACTGGAGAACTGGCCATTTTAGTGGACCCAAAACCGCCAGTTCGTGGGATCCCAATTAAAGGATTCATAGGAATGTATGGAAGCAATAATAACTGGGCAATAGAGTCACCGGCCATTAATGATGCAGGAGTATCAGTGTACAATTGTACCTTAATAACCCCTTTATAATCTTGATCAATAACCCCTGGAATAACAAAGAACCCTTTTTTTGATGCAGAAGACCTGGGAAGTACCAATCCCACTGTTTTTTCTGGTAGTGGCCCATGTAAATGAGTGTCCTCAATGTACACTTGATTAGGAAAAGTCACATTAATTGAGTTCAACATTTTTAAACCCAAACCTGCACTCCCGGTAGTTGCAGGCGATGCCTTTGTGACAGCCTTGGGAGCAGGGCTAGCTGCACGCCCCAAATTTAGTTTCCCGGATTTTGGTTCTTATCAGAGCGACATTGATTTGCCCAATGAAACCCTTTTTTGCATTTTGGACAGACCAACTTCGGGCGGACGTCCTTAATTTTGTTTTTGTTAAATGCCATTCCCCCCACCCCCAGGGGCTCGGCATTGGGCTTTAAAATGGCCAGGCTTCCCACAATTAAAACAGTTCCCCATAGGTTTCATCCCTTTTTGTAATGCCATAGCCAAAGTCTCCATGTTGTAAGCCTGAGAACCCACCACTGCACATGCCTTTAACAGATCAGCCAGAGTAACCTCACCTCTAGCCACCAAAGGCTGTAAGATACGCTTGCAGTCAGCGTTTGCATTTTCGACTGCCAATCTCAGCAAAAGTTCTTTTGCAGCTTCCTCATTAGAAATTTGCCGGGTAATAGCCAATTGTAGCCTTTCCACAAAATCATTAAAGGACTCAGATGCTGTTTGTTTAATTTGAGAAAAAGACCGTGCCGGGGTTCCCACGTCCTGGATGCGGGACAACGCCCCAAGGACAGCTGCCATAACCACTGGAAATACGTGATCAGGCAAATTAGTAGCTTGATCAGCAGTGGATTCAAACAAGCCTGCCCCATAGATTTGGTCTGGCGTATACAGCCCCCCTGAATTCCGTCCCCTATTGATAGCTTCCCTCTGGTATTCTGAATCAAAAACCACATACTGAGTAGAACTCAATATCATTCTCATTAAATCTTTCCAATCATTAGGAATCATGCGTGAGGTAGCCAAACTTGTCAGGAGCTCCTTTGTAAAAGGACTTTGAATACCATAATCTTTAACGGCTTTCTTGATTTCCCTAAGTACTGCCAACGGAATCGGAACCCATTCCGCCTGCATGTTGCCTTGAGCATCAACTGGAAACAAATTCATCTGTGGAATCTCATCAGGTTCTAATTTCCCCTCATTGAAAGCCTGGTGCATCATTGCTTGAACTTTTCCCATTTGTGGCTGGGGTTTCTCGTGAGAAAACATACTCCAGCTTTGGAGTCGGAGGGTGCAACACAACTCCTTTATAAGGAGGAGGTTCTATTAAAGGTTTTAAAAGAGGTTGTTGCTGGGTCTCTAAAGCAGTCATAACAACCTTCCAACATGTCAAAATTTCAGCTGTTGCCCGTGGTTCCTCATGAAGGATAGTTCCAATTTTCCTCCACGTGTCTAACTTTAAAGAGCCCTTCTCTGAGTACCAGGGGTATTGCCGCCAGATCTCTTGCAGCAGCCTTTTCACATTACCTTTTGAAAGAACTATTTGCTCCCCCCCAGAGGGTTTAAAGATTAAGAAATTTGTCCCGACTAACTTCAGCAGCTCACTAACATGATGTTCCTGTGGCTGAGAAAGTTTTCCCCCCATGTTCCCTGAAAAATCCTATTGTCCAGCAATAGTTAAGTACGTACTTTACCTATTCCAGGTGAGGAAACACGGAGGTCCGGACACGTACCACCCGCAGTGGATCACATCGGGGTCACCACTTGTGGTGGTCTCCCATGGAAAAGGATGAGACACAAGCGTGGGTTCTTGGGATGGGAGCCCAGAGTAAATTCCAGTGCTCCCTTTTATTGAGATTTTAGTACATAGTAAGCATAATCACATTGTGGATTACAATAATTAGATATAGTACAGACTTGTTTACAGTTGTCTGAGCTGCTTAATAGTTTCTAGTGTTTGCTTTTAATTTCCTTGCATTATCTCAGTGACCTTTAAGCAGGCATGTATGTATAAAGCATTAGATTATTCATTACTCAAACCCAAGCCAAAGTTTATTCCCACAATGTCCTTTTTCTATAGGCTCCTCCAAAAAGAAAACCATATCATCAGCGAAAGCTTGTACTTTATACTCTTCTGATTTAATCCTCAGTCCTCTAATTCTCGAATTTTGCCTAATACACGTCAAGAGTGATTCTAGGGCGAATATGAAAAGCAGAGGAGAGAGAGGGCAACCCTGTCTTACCCCTTTTTCTATTTTTATTGGGCCAGTTTGTTCCCCATTTATTAGAATATTTGCCTGTTGGGTGTGGTAAATTGTAGTTACGATGTTTTCGAATCTAGTGCCCAGGTTCATATTGTATATTTTTTGTATTAAGAAATGCCAATTTAAAATGTTATTTTAAATGTTAATCTAATTAATTTAGGGGAGGATAGAAAGGCATCATACTCTGATTAGTGATTTCAGGAGAAATTCTTTTTTTTTTTTTTTTCATTATAAGGAATGAGATAGAGGGATAATAAAGAATGGGCAAAAGATACAAATATAATGATTTAAATTAAGATGGATTAAATAAGATAGAATTATGAAGAGTGAAATGTGTGGAGAAGTTTATATAGAAGATATAGTATGGTAAACAAAATAGGTAATGATATGTAAGATGAGCATGAATATAATTGAAGCCCATATAAAGAGAGGTACCTGGGGCCAAGTTACTTTCCTAAAAGATTTTTATATGTTTGTTTGTTGTGTGTTTATGTTTTTGAGAGTATTAATAAAACCTTGTAGAAATGCAGAATGAGAATAATGGTAATCAAGTCAGAAAGAAATAGATGAAATAATAATAGTGAAATTGAATAAGAGTAAAGAGAAGTAAAGAGAAATTGGATAAGAGGTATTTTTATGCTCATATGGAAATGGCTTAAAATAGAATTGTATTGTATAAAATAAGGTTTTATCTGACTTGTAAAATTTATAATGGAAAAAGGTTCAAATATGTAATGGTTGATGATGATTTGTTTGTCTTTGAAATTAATAAAATTTGCTTAAAAAAAAAAAAGAAATGCCAATTTAAATTATCGAATGCTTTTTTAGCGTCCAAAAACATAAATGCAAATTGTTTTTCCAGATGGGCTTCATAGAATTCTGAAATGTCTATCACTGTTCTTAAATTATTCTTGATTTGTCGAAATGGGAGAAATCCATTTTGATCTTCATGGATATGTGTGTTTAAAACCTGTTTTAATCTATTAGCTATAATAGCAGAGAATAGTTTGTAATCTGCATTCAGGAGCGAAATCGGTCTGTAATTATTAATGAATCTATGGTCTAGATCCTCCTTCGGGATCAGCAAAATTAAGGCTCCCCTCCACGAGTCCGGCATCCTAGCTGCTAAGAGTACCTCATTAAATACTTCCAACATCAGTGGTCCAATTTGTTCTATGATTGTTTTATAAAGTTCTACAGGTATCCCATCTGGTCCTGGCGATTTGTTGTTGCTTTGCTTCTCTATTGCTGACTTCAATTCGGACCATGTAATATTTTTATTTAATAGTTCTATCTCTTCCTCTCCAATTGCTTTATCGTTCGCTTCCTCTAGGTATTTCCTTATTTTATCCTCACTAACTTCTTCCTTTTTATATAATTTCCCGAAGTATTTATGGGTGATCTGTTTTTTCTTCTCTATCTCATCTTGCAAGTTGCCCCTCTCGTTCATTAATTGGTGTATCAGTTTTTTTTCCTTCGTTTTTTGAGTTTGTGGGCTAACCATCTCCCTGCCTTGTTTGCATGCTCAAAATAGATTTGCTTGGTCATTTTCAGACTTATCTCCAATTTTTCTTGTTCCAGTAAATTCAGTTTCTGTTTAATTGTCATTAACTGATTTTGTATTTTTTGGTTTTTGGGGTTCTTTTGTAGTTGGGTTTCTAATTCTTTAATTTCTTGTTGTAGGTTACTTTGTTGGGCATACTTTCTTTTATTTCTCATAGCATTGTAAGAAATTGTTGTTCCTCTTATAATTGCCTTCATTGTGTCCCATATATTTTGTTTCGAAGTTAACTCATTATTGTTTTCCTTTTAAAAAAAGTTGAGTTCTTTCAATTTGTTAGTGTATTCTTCTTCTTTTATTAAGTGGGTGTTAAGTGTCCATCTTTTCTTTGGTTTTCTTCTACCTCTCCAAGTTATTTGAATTGGGTTGTGGTCAGCCCAGTCATTTGGTAAGATTTCGCTATCTTTGACTTCATTTACTAGTTCACCGTTTATCCAAGCCATATCTATTCTTGTCCAGATTTTATGTGGGTTAGAATAATAAGTAAACTGTTCTTTTTTTGGGTGTAGTTTTCTCCAGATATCTACCAGATTCAGTTCATTCATCATATCCTTACATGGCTTCGAAAATTCTCTTTTTCCTTTTTTGTTCTTACTCGTGTTACTGTGATCTTTCCGATAGTCAGCAATAGAGTTAAAATCGCCAATCAGACAAATATTGCCTTTTTCGAAGCCTATTATTTTTTGGTGGTGATGTTTGAAAAATTTACCTTGATCATCATTTGGGGCATAGATTACTACCAGTAAAAATATAATACAATTAATTGAAATTTGTACCACCAGAGTTCTTCCTTCTGGGTCCATCCAAATTAACTCCGCTTTTAAGTCATCTCTCACATATATTGCAATACCTTTCTTTTTGTGCTTATTTGCTGGTGCTGTGAATAATTTTCCCAGTTTCGGACAATCTAAAAATTTCTCCTCATTTTTCCTAATGTGTGTTTCTTGTATGCAAATTATATCAACATTTTGTTTTATTAGTTTGGTTAGAATCCTTTTCCTTTTGGGTCTTGAATTTAAACCATTTATATTGATGGAAAGAATTTTCCTTCCTTCCTCCATTTACCTAAGTCTGCTTCGCTTTTTGTCTTGTAACTATACAGCTCTCTTCTTGTGGTTGATATAGGGTTGTTTCTTCTCTTTCCTGTTGTAAGTTGTCTTTCCCTTGGATTTAGACGAGTCTTTCTTCTTTGTTCCTATGGCGGTTACGGTCTTCCTGCATGTTCCTTTGAGTTTCCTCCCTAGCATGTTGGTCCTCTGTGGTTGTTAGCTGTTCTAGGAAGTCTTGTGCTTGTTCTATTGAATCAATTTTAATTCTTCTTCCCTTCCACGATATTAACATCCCTTCTGGGATTAGCCATTTGAATGAAATTTCTTTTTTATTTAAGTAATTGGCTAAAAATTTATATTCTTGCCTTATGGCCCTCACTAAGGGTTTTAAAGAGCAAGATCAACATTTCAAATTTATCCCAGAAATGAAGTACTGGTGTAGATTGAGTAGTAGCAAGCCATACGCTTGATTTTGTGGCAAATGAAGTTCCCAAACTATCTTTAATGAAAGCTCTATTAAATAGGGCAATGGAAACAGAGAAGTATTTGAGAATCAAGCAGAAGCATAAGTCTAACTTTAGAACATTGAAAAAATCCAAGGGTTATCTTGCTCCGAGGTAGAGGACCTATGCATTCTTGTCATATGTATTTCACTGCTTGTATACAAGTAGTCCTCAACTTACAACAATTTGTTTAGTGACCCACTCAAAGTTACAACAGCACTGAAAATGTGACTTATCATCGTTTTTCATAATTACGACCTTTGCAACTTCCTCATGATCATGTGATCAAAATTCAGATGCTTGCTGTGTCCCAAGGTCATGTAATCACCTTTTGCGACCTTCTGACAAGCAAAGTCAACGAGGAAACCAGATTCACTTAATAACCAGGTTACTAACCTATCAACTACAGTGATTCACTTAACAATGGTGGCAAGAAAAATCGTAAAATGGGCCAAAACTCACTTAACAAATGTCTCACTTAACAACAGAAATTTTGGGCTCACTTGTGGTTATAAGTCAAGGACTACCTGTATTATGATTCTCTGTGCTTGGTAAGAAGTGAATAAGCAGTTTTATTTTTCTCATGTACAGCTATTAATAACTTTTTTAAAAGTTGAATCTTGAATAAACACATAGCTTTCAGGTCTGTGAACTATTCATTTAATAAGATACTCCAGCCATTTTAACAGCAATCAGTTTCCCAAGGCAGTTGAAAATAACATCTTATAGAATAATAAAGCACAATGCTCTGAGAAGCATGGCATGACTAAAACAGCAAACACTGTTCAGATCCAGAGGGAAGGTTTCACTAATCAAATCTATAAAGGAAAAATAAAAGAAACTGCATGGAGCAGTCCAGTAAATCATATGAAAAGAATAAATAGGACTTCAAAGGTTTAAAACAAACATTATGGAATCTGACACATTCTAGACTGCAACTTACACCAGAACACCAGATGGGACTATATGGCAGAAAATGATTGTTGTTATTGAGTTTTATAGACCCACAGATATGGAATATATTATTATTTCTGTTTCTTCTTTTCTATCCAACTTTTACCCCCTGCACACTCCTCTCCCAATAATGGGCTCAATAAGCAGCTGATGTTGATTCTAAGCCATTTTAGGAATCTATGGCCTCTATGGTAGTCATGGAACTATCCCAAATTATTGAAGGCTTGATGCATAAAGGAATTTATCCTTTGGTTCTGTTTTTGTCTCAGGGCAGTTGCAGTGTGATCTGGTTTTGGAAGCCATTACTACCAGTTCTTTCCTATGGTCGGACCATTCTTTGTTTGCTTGTTGACTTGCTAGGCTAACCCATGATACAGGGAGGTAGGCCCTGATAGATCAGCCACTCCAGATGATCTTATTGTTATAACTTGTATGCCATCCGACTCTCAATGAAACTATGTGGTTTGGAACAATTGAAAAAAGAACATTACCTCATGATTCTTGACGAATGTATCATTTCTTTTTTTATGTACACTGAGAACATATGCACCAAGACAGATTCCTTGTGTGTCTAATCACACTTGGCCAATAAAATATTCAGTCATTCAGTCATTCATCATTCATTCAAAATACAATAAACATAAAAAAATAAGAAATATAGATGTCAGGTGCACTAAAATGAGGGGTCCCACTCTTCCTCATTGAAGGCCTGGGTGAAGAGCCAGGTTTTCACAGCTCTTCTAAACAATAGCAGAGTAGGAACAGGGGTGGGATGCTACTGTTTCTGCCTGGTTCTAAAGAACCAATAGCTCTGAAGAGCAGCAGACACCGAACTGGTTCTGTGTTTGCTGCTCTTTGGCCCACTCACCCGCTCGGGCTCTTGGCTGTCCTCTATTTCCTGCTTTTTCAACCTCAGCTGCTTTGTACAGCACAGCTGAAGTTGAAAAAGCAGGAAAAAAGAGGCTTTTCAAATGCTGCACGCAGCACTTTTCAGCTGTCCGGGCAGCACAGCTTAAGTTTTTTTTTACACACACACATAGTCACTGAACCGGTAGTAACACTGGTTGAATCCCACCCCTGTGTAGGAGCCATTTAGATCTTGAGGGGGAATCTTAATTTCAGAAGGGAAGCCCTACTATTGAGAAGGTACAATTCTGGAGTCCTGAGGGAAATTGTTTATTTGAAGGAATGAAAAGTGCACCAACACTTCAGGATCAAATTGATTGGGGAATATTGTGGCAGAGAGGCAGTACTACATGTAGGGCTTAATAAGTAACCAGGACTTTGAGTTTCTTGTAAACAAGGATTTTGATTTGGACTTATAAGCAAATTGGCTACTAATTCAGCATGGACAGTGATGAATATGACATATCATGGCCATGTGATTGCACTGCTCCATGAATCTCACTGTTACCATTTGGCTTCCGAATCTACATCAAAGTGTGGTTATCACTGATAAAGACCTTCATGGCATAGGGTCTGGTCATTTGGGAGACTGCCTGACTATGGCTGTTGCTTCCCATCAAAGGAGATTGGGCAGAGTGGGTGTACTTCAGTCCCATCAATGAAGTAGTGCCATCTAGCACAGGGGTCCCCAACCACCGGTCCGTGGACCGCACCGGTCCGCGGAACAAGTCCTACCGGGCCACTGGTTGCTGGGCGCCGCCATCTTTTTTTGATGAAAAAGTACTTCCGGTGAGCTTTTCCGGGTAGAAAGCTCACCGGAAGCACTTTTTCATCAAAAAAAGATGGCGGCGCCCAGCTGATGCCGGTACCGGGCCACGGCATAAAAAAGGTTGGGGATCACTGATCTAGCAGGTCCCAGGAAGTTTGCCTTTTCTTCATAGAGCCTGATGTTTGGAATAATATCCCTTTAGAAATGGCTCCCATCCTGAAAAAGTTCACATGGTCATTTGCCGAAACTTTGAGGCAGATTCTTGGGTAGGTTTTTTGTTGAGCATGGTATTTGTCCTTGTGCCACTCATTTTTTATTGTATTTTATTGTAGTGTTTCTACTTATTTATTTACCTACTTTATTTATTCCTACATACTTATTTAATTGTAAGCCATTAGAATTGTTCAGTGCCATACAGCCTCTAAATTGGATAAACAAACAATAAGGTTTAATTTTGTTTATCTCTGTAAACTTGTTGTATCTCCCAAAGGAGAAAGAAGAGCTGAATCATCTAGGCATATTCCTCTGTATTTATAGCCGCTTTCGAAAGTAAAGGATGTTTACCCTTTAATTGTCAGAAAAGCCACATGGCAGTACAGATTGTGAGAGCTCTTTCTTTCTCACATACTAATGTCACAAGGTTGAAACCAAGTAAAGGTAGATCATGGGAACTATAAACAATTATTCTGAATATAGAATGAAGAAGGCTGGGGCAGGATACAAAGTTTTAAAGGAGGTTTGGAACCTTCAACCTTCTACCCTACTGTCTATTTTGCTATAGCTGGTTGCAATTTTTGAAGTTCTGATGTTTAAGGGATTGGATTAAAATCCATATCTTGTTCTTTGTTGTTCCATTAAAAGATGCTAAACTGACAGATAGCCAAGGCAGAATTTTTAAAAATAGCAATAGCATTTAGACTTATATACTGCTTCATAATGCTTTACAGTTCTCTCTAAGTGGTTTACAGTGTTAGCATATTTCCCCCAACAATCTGGGTCCTCATTTTACTGACCTCCAAAGGATGGAAGGCTGAGTCAACCTTGAGCCTGGTGAAATTCGAACTGCCAAATTGCTGCATTTGTAACATAATCCTAGTCATTAAAAAACAATCCTCATTTCAAGTCATTTTAAAAACAGCATTGTATTAATCACTATGCCTTGGTTGCCATCATCCATTTTAGGAGCTGTATATAAATTTAAAGCAATAACAATACGTTATCTGGTAATTAATACTGGCTTGTAGAAACTCTATAATGGTACTTCTTACAAAAGCTAGATATCAAATAAATTCAGAAGACCACATAGATTTATATAATTATTGCCCAATATCTTTAATTCAAGGTTGTTGTGCTGGAGCATCATTTTCTTCCATCTTGATGCTGTTCTTATAAAATGTTATTTTTTTCTAAGCAAGGGAAATTGTGAGAGGAAAAATTAAATCTCAATTCCATGTATTAGGGCTATGCTTCAAACTGAATCACTATGCATTTATACTATAGTAAATTAGTACAAGCAATTCAGATTTTTATTCTTTCCCACCTGGTTTCTCTTAAATTTGCTCTCAATATATATCAGTGATCCCCAAGCTAGTTCAAGAGTGAAGCTTTTATTACATTAACTATTTTAAATGAAGTTAGCTGTAAGCAAGCTCTTGTGCTGCTGATTGGCATGATAATTTTTCCCAACTCCACTTAAAGCTCTATGTTAATATTCTTCATCCCTTAAGATTTCAGCACGGCATCTCCAAACTTTTTGCAACATTTTAAAGAACACAATGATTGATTTGAGAGGAAAAGAGAAAGAGAAACACATTTGGCTTTTTGTAGAACCAACTAGATATAATTATTAAGTATGCCAAAAGTGAAGTTACCTCAAATCGTTTATCAAGGACTCCCATGAACTTTATAAAAATGTCCTTTCTCTGAGGGAGGTGATTTGAGAATAATTTGCTGAAAACTCATTCCCTGAATTCACCCTTCACTAAACAACAATAAAAAAGGGAAGGCGGTCGAAAATGATAGAGCAAGTTTTTAAAATATCCATTCTGTTATTTTCTGCTGAGTGACAATTCTAAAGCATATGTGTCTAGGCCACAATTTTTCTTCCATTTAGATCAGAGGTTACCAAACTTTTGAAAGCCAAAGGCACTTCAGAAATTTTGAAGAAAAAAAGTGGCTGGTGGGAAGAATGTCACCAATTACTAAGTGGTCAACCAATTCTATGCTTGTTTAATGTCTAAATCAGGGTTGTCAAACTCAGTTTCATTGAGGGCCGCATCAGAGCTATGTTTGACCTCAGGGGGCCAGGCAGGCATGGACGACTGGGTAGGTAAGGCCAGCTTGATGCCACTCAGTGGGCATGGCTGACTGGGTGGGCGTGGGCAGCTTGACAACACTCCCCAAACTGCTGGCATGTTTCCTCTTCACACTGGGTAGACTGAGCCAAAGTCACGTTGGCCTGATGAATGGCCTCTTCTCATTGGATAGACAGGGCTGAAGCAATGCCCCTTTCATTTTCCAGGGTGGCCCTGCAGGCCAGATCTGATCACATCGCATGCTGGATCCAGCCCATGGTCTTTGTGTTTGACACCCCTGGCCTAAATCTTCTATGGGCTTTTGCCCGCTTATTGCCTTCTGAAATCTTCCTACAGGATAGAAAGCAGGACAATTGGATGAAACACTGAGACGGATATTCACCTGACAAGGCATAAATAGATTAAAACCTAAATAGTTTCAATAAGGCCAGGAGACCAATCCATACCCATGAGGCAGGGAGAAAGTAAAAAGCATTGTGATTTGCATGGTCTTTTAAAATTGTTTCCTAGCCAAAAAAGGCAGGAAATCATGCCACCAGTTTTTGGCAGCTGTGGTCAGAGATTGACTGAGAATAGCAAAAAAAAAAAAAGGAGGGGATGGGTGGGTGGAGGTGAGGTGGGGGTGGGGTGGGATTTGAACTTCACATTGTCCTCCCCTGGTTTAAAATAAAATGCACACACATAATGTACATGAATGTGGACTATACAAAACTATACACGATAAAGTAATTCTAAACACTCTGCTAAGGATTTTCTAAATATAGAGAGAGTGAATACTAAATGCAGTTCCCATTGGCGTGTACTCCCTATTTTCCACATGCCCAACAGATGGATCTTAGTAAGCATAGCATCTTCAGAAGGGCTTTATCTTTAGATCTTAGAATCTGAACCACTTTGCAAGGGGAAAAAATCAATGTAGGTGTAGCTTCTGGGTACAAAGAAGCTGACAAATAACTCTATAAACTCTATAAAAGACAGGTGGGCAATTATGCTGTGTTGTAATCTTAACATCAAAATCAATTGCCTAATCCAAAAATTTGTAATACAAATGCATATTTACAGAAGCTGAGTGGGAAGGAGGATTGATTAAACCAAACCCACAGAAGTAGCCATAGCTGTGATACGTAACTTTCTAGGGGAATCAAACATTCTGCTAATTAATTAGCTATATTCTTGTCAGTTGAAGTTTGGGATGTATTAGATCATAATTGAAGCAGGAGAGAGGAGTGGGGGGTGGGGGAGAAAGAGACTGCTTTTGTTTGGTTATCTGAAATAATCAGGAGACTATTGCCAATGATTTTCGAAAGAGGGGGAGATTGCCAGAAGTTGGGCAAGGAACGAGAGGGAAAATATGCACTGAGATAAGAAAGAAAGAATTGTTGATAGAATCCTATGCAGTAATTTTGTTGAAGTGGGAGCTCTGATTCAGCTTAATCAGGAAGCTACTTTTGATGGTTGAATGTTGCAGTGAATAATGATAGAATCAACCCTTAAGAACAGAGAGAACTGGCAGTATGCAATGCATAGAGTTATTAGAGAAGTGTAACTTCATTATGATAGCCAGGTGGCATCATGTCATTTTCATGGAGAACTGATGTACAAAACCATTGCATTGGAAGTAAAAGGTATCATGGGGAAAGTACGGTATTGTAAAATGAATGATATTTATTTCTAATTACATAAACTTTTTTAAGCTATTAGTTTTGTATTGATTTTAACCCCTCATCCCATCTCAACAGCATTTTGGCCTTCTATTTGCAACATTTTATTCAATCAAATCTTGAATTTGAGGTGTAGTACCATGCATGTACTCCTTCATAACTTCTGGAATTTAGCATTGGAGTGATTTCAAAAAGAGATTGAAACCAGACCCCATATTCTAGCATTGAAATACTACCATGTTTGTAATGTTTGGATATTTTATACTGATTTGATAATTATTTAATTATTTTAACTTCTGGATGGAATAAGAAAATTTTGTGGCTGAAGAATAAACAAGGTTCAAATACAACATTACATTACCAAACAAGCATATGCATATTCTGTATGTTCTACAACATAGGGTTTAAAATATATATAATTACTAGAGGTTGCTGGTACATAGGATAATTGTTTTACTCTTTATAGAAATCTGATTAGAAAGATTTAGATTTATGTTTTAATAAATACCTACTTTTCATCATCTTTAAATTACATATAAACACAAATTCATGAGTAAGATGGAAACCACGAGGACAACCTACAAATTTCATGTTAAATTTCAGCTCCTTAAGAGGTTGCAAGAACTGGACTCTCAGCTTCCTGAAAATCCAGAAAGGTTTACCAATATTATTATATAAAGATGGTGTTGCCATCTTTGCCGAGGATGCTTTCTCAGTTCTATACTGATGACCATCTTCTGATTTACTACCAGTTGTATCTGCCAAAAGCTCCAAAACAAATTATGTAGAACATTATCATTGAATAAGTTAATTACTTAAAATAGCTGGAACGTATATTCCACATCTCAGGTAAGAAGACAGCCCAAGGGAACACTTATATAGCTGTCTCTGAACCATATATAAAGGACCTACTCTTAGACTTTCAATTGAAATATATCACGGATGCATAATATTTCAATATTGTAAATGTCCTAATTCTTAAAGTAACTAAAGAGCACCATAATCAATTTCACAGTAGTGTTTAGGTAAAAATAGTGTAAAAGAAAAAAGATAAGAGTATGGCCTTGATAATTTTAGAACCCTGAACTAACATTCCTATTTTAAATATGCATAATACAACCTAATATATTTATAAAGCTTATAAGAATGCTGCTTTCCCCCCTCCTTCCCCCAGGACATATCAGGCATAATAAAGTCAAAAGTTATGCTTTCAATCTATTACGTCTATTTGCCTGTATACATGTAGTAATGATTCTGCATTCATTTCATTTTGCTTTGAGGCAGACATTCCCTACATATGGCCCTTACTAAGTGTTAATCATGCATACTGGGTAACTGACCTTCTTTTATCACAATAACTCACCTATGCACCCCCCTTTTCTCTTAAATGCAACTTAAATGTTTTAAAATTATTGATAAAAGTTAATCTCATGCTAAAAATCAGCCAACTTTGAGACTGTAGAGATTGGGGGGGGCGGGGGGAGCCATGTTATGCTAGTACTCACTGCCATCAGTAGTATGCCAGTAGAACAGTTTGGAACTATCAGAGATAAATATCAACACTGGAGTCCTGTTTCTTTGGCAGATAAAGACAGAGAGAATAGTTGAAGTGGACATAGCTGATAGGCGGATGAACAGAAATACTTTTCAACTTCATTCTGTACCATTTCAGTTTATGATGCTACCAAAAGCCCAATTTTGTGCAATCCTAAATTATATATGGTTGTTTTTCCCTCTTTCAATTTTGAGAAAGTTAACTACTCCTGTGGCAAGAACAAAGGATAGAATATGGTATATAACTTAGTATCTGTTTATAGCACATTACCACCAGTATAGAAATCACATGTAAGAAAATTCCAAAATGACCACAGTACTTGGATCTGCACATATAATGATGATATATTAAAACATCCTAAGTTCTTGGCAAGAATTCAATGCATATAAAGACTAAAGCAGCTAAAAAGCTGGCAGCTGTGACTTCACATTGTTGTGAATAGATAATTATAATACAAGACAAAGTAATAGAAAATGAAGAAGCTACAGTGGTCTGGGACTTTTAAATTCAAATGGACAAGTACCCAATACATAACACCCCAGACTTAACAATTGTTGATAAAAAAGGACAAAAAAGACTGGATAGTGGATGTAACAGTACCTGGAGACAGCAGTATACAAGAGAAAAACCTGGAGCAGATATCAAAATACAACGTCCTGCAAGTAAAAATAGAATGACTGTGACAAAATAAAGCAAAGATAGCTCTCATAGCAATAGTTAGTTTCGGCAAATCTCAAAACATATGGAACACAACTTGAATACCATCATCATTGACAAAATCATTAGTCAATAGCAAAAGGCAGCTTTACTTATTTATTTTTATTTATTTTTGTCAATTGCTTACAAGATAATAGGTATAAGTAAAAACATAGTTATGAATACATGGATACATATAAGAAAAATAAAAAAAATAAAAGAAACAATAGTACAGGGATGGTAGGCATGTTGGTGCGCTTATGCACGCCCCCTACAGACTACTCTGACTTCCTAGATTCTAATTATCCAGTAGTGTTCTTTAAGAGACTGATGGGGCTGTAAAGTAGTTAAGAGATTGCCACAATTCAGTATAAATTGAGTGTTTTGATTAGTATATTTGTGGTACCAGCAACTTTGAATAAAGAGTGTTCTTAAGACATGGCCCACAGTAGTGACTATTTCTGGGCCA
The DNA here is from genome assembly GCF_049901735.1 of Notechis scutatus. NCBI lineage: Eukaryota > Metazoa > Chordata > Lepidosauria > Squamata > Elapidae > Notechis > Notechis scutatus. The sequence goes on from NC_142010.1 coordinate 98,025,342, forward strand.
CAGAAATGCTTACTGGAGGACAGATAGATTATACACTATGGATTCAAAAGTGGAAGGTTGCTATGGTTTCTGACAGTAAGCACAAGATTATATTTACTGGATTGTCATGGTTCTTGGGGCTAACCTAGACTGGCCAGCTTGCTCCTTAGACCTTCTGTGGGCAGATCTAAGGAGCAAGCTGGCCAGTCTAGGTTAGCCCCAAGAACCATGACAATCCAGTAAATATAATCTTGTGCTTACTGTCAGAAACCATAGCAACCTTCCTCTTTTGAATCCATAGTGTATAATCTATCTGTCCTCCAGTAAGCATTTCTGTGGCCCAGAAATAGTCACTACTTAATGCAAGATTGGAAAAGGTCAGGCAATTTAAACCTAAGTGTCAAGATCTATGCAAACTTGTAACCTTCTTATGTACTTTGTGTTTGAGTTATATAATTACAGTCTGGACTCTGGAGATGAAAGATCCAGCTTTTTTCTGTGTTATTTGTGTTAGGAAAAAGTATATTGACCTATTTAAAACTACATGAATGCATAAACACACACACACACACACACACACACACACATTTGTGCTTATGTATACATCTCTTTTAATTTTGATACCTTCTCCCCCCTTAAATTACAATATTGTGAATTCAAGAGCTTTCTGGTCATTAGCCTCTTTGCTCTCATTTTATTAGGATATAAATAACTGCAGAAACTGTCAGTAATTACATGGTTTAAAGGTACTGAGCAACTTGCTAATGCATGAGCACAACTGGCCAACGCTGTCAGTTCTTTTCCATAAAGCTCTAAGGCTCAAGAAGACTGTCCTGATACTGAGCTCATAGGAGCATGGATCTAAAAGAAACTTTTGCATTTAACTGACTCTTTGGTTTCAGTTTCCCAAGAAAAATTAAGGGTAGAATTAAGATTCCTAAAATTTGAAAATTCAGACTTGTGTTTGAATCAGTGCTGGTATTCAGCTGGTTAACACCGAATTGGTGAAGTGGTACCAAGAATTTGGTGTGGGTCACTGAACCGGTAGTAAGTTCTGGCTGGCCACACTCCCAACTCGCTCACCCCCCTGCCTGATGTTTGCTTAAGTTGTTTCTTTCTTTTTTCCCCTCCCAACAATCAGCTGTACATAGATCAGCTGTGCAGGGATTCCCCTTGCTGAGGCCCAGGAAGGTAAAAAATGGTTCAGCCCCCCTCTTCATTTTTGACCTTCCTGAGCTTCAGAGGACCCTAAGGGGAGCAAAAACACACACACCCCGAGGCTCTTCTGAGGCCAGGAAGCTCCCAAAACAGAGCGTGGAGGGGTGCTGCATGCCCCTCACATGCTCTGTTTTTTGTCTTCCTGAGCCTCAGAGGAGACTTAGGGGAGCAAAAATGCCCCCTCCCAGAGGCCCAGAAACCCCCAAAATGGGAGGGGGCTGTAAAAAAGCAAAAAAAGCCATGCCCACCCAGTCACATGGCCATGCCCACCAAGCCATGCCCACAGAACCGGTAGTAAAAATTTTGAATCCCACCACTGGTCTGAATGTGGACTGTAATTCAAAGTTTATAGCTTAAGATTCTGAAGGAACTTGGTCAACTCTATTGTTTTCAACAAACCATAATCAAGCAAATCTTGCTTAACACATTGTATGGATTAATTCAATATAGGCATTTAGTGCCTGAATCAGTTGTCTTCCACTGGTATTAAATTAATGCATAATATTACCGTGTTTCTCCAACAATACGACCTCCCCCAATAGGAAGACCCAGCATGTTTTCTAGGCATAAAATGAAATTAAGCCCCTCCCCCCAAATTTAGGCCTATTTTAAAACATGCAAAATGGGGGGAAGGGCAGGGGGACTTGCCGTTAGGAGCGCCCCACGGGCAGCAATTCCTCGCCACCAGCTGCTCCTAATGGGCGATCATGGCAGAGCGTGGAGAGCTCCCTACTCCTGCCAAGCACCTTTGTGGCAGACCCAAGACCTTCAGTGCCCGCCGCTGTTGATTTCCCTTCTGCCCATGCCGCCACCGGGTTTGGAGCTGCCACTTCCACGTTTGGAGCACCACTGCTGTTTGGAGCACTGCTGCTGTTTGGAGCTGCCGCTTCTGCATTTGGAGCTGCCGCTGCGTTTGGAGCTGCCGCTTCCACATTTGGAGCGCTACCGCTGTTTGGAGCACTGCTGCTGTTTGGAGTTGCCATGTCCACATTTGGAGCTGCTGCCGCTTCCACATTTGGAGCACTGCCGCTGTTTGGAGCACTACCACCATTTGGAGCACCGCCGCCACTGCAAACATAGCGGCAGCTCCAAACGCGGAAGTGGCAGCTCCAAACGTGGCAGCGGTGCTCCAAATGGCGGCGGCACTCCAAATGGCAGCGGCACTCCAAACATGGAAGCGGCAGCTCCAAACATGGCAGCGCTGCTCCAAATGGCGGTGGCACTCCAAATGGCAGCGGCACTCCAAATGGAAGCGGCAGCTCCAAACGTGGTGGCAGAATGGGCAGAAGGGAAAGCAACAGCAGCGGGTGCCAAAGGTCTTGGGTCTGCAGCAAAGGTGTTTGGTGGGAGTAAGGAGCTCTCTGCGCTTTGCTATGATCACCTGTTAGGAGCGGCTGGTGTCGAGGCTGCCTGCGAGGTGCTCTAGATGAGGATGCAAGGGGGGGAATTAAGTCACCCCCGAAAAGACAGCCTAGCTGTTTTTTCGGGGCTCAAAAAAATATAAGACCTGGCCTTATTTTATGAGAAACACGGTAGTAACCACTGAATGTAAACAAAGATCATTCTACACCTATATAATGTCAGGGAATTAAATGCAAATCCTGTATTCATCATGTATATTTTGAACTACCAAACAATTCAAGTTTTATAGTGATGTGGGTAATATAGGGAAACAACATGATGATTATGTTTGTTGGAAGTCAAAATCCGGTCCAGTTCCAAGCTGGGAAAAAGACACTGGAAACAAAATGGAGGAAAGGAAGTCTCTGTTTATTTTGTAGCCAGAAACTATAGACAGCGACATGTTTCTGGGGTGGCTGACAAAATGGGGTTGAGAGTAGGTGGGTTTTTATTCATTCTTTGGGGCTTTGTGATTGAGATGCCTGTACTCGTGCAAGAATATGTCCTTTAATATTTTAATGGTTATTTCCAGATTCCTATGGGGTCATATAGGAGTCATGGCCGGCTCTACAGGCAAAAGGGAAAATACAAAGCCTAGGTGTTTGAGCTAATCTTGTCAGCTTTGTCTCCTTGCCTATTATGTTGCTTATGAATAGATTGGCCCAGTCTTTCTGAATGGATATGAAATCTCCATTCCTAAAGACCAGCCACTTCTAGCTTATGTTTGAGGCTGTTTTCCTATGGCAGGAAGACTGGGGCTACTTTCTGTCTATGCTAAGATTTTTTTTCTCCTTTCCTCCTTTAGGGAAAATATTCTATCCTGCCTCATATTAATATTAAGAATAAAGAATATTTTAAACTGGGGAGGTGGGGGGGGGGGGCTTATATACGTTCTTGGTTTTCCAGTCATGTCTTCATTACATTTTTTTAAATTGGGTGTTATCATAATATCTCACTTATCTAATGTAGCATAAGATAATAAGAAATATCATTGTCTCCAAAAGTTAAAACCCAAATGTTTTTTTAGGATATATCTTGCGAAATGCAGAAATAAAACAAAATGGCAAGTATAAATGTTGCTTTCCAATGGGGGGAGCTGTTGATACATGCTTTATATTGCTATTTTCAAGATAACGTTCTGCTTGTGAATGCAGTGTGTTTATCCTAAGTATTTCAGAGAGAGCTGCAAAATTATTTCTACATATAATTTCAGCCTAAGAAGTACCGGAAGACAGTAAAGTCAGTTTTTATAAAAAGGCTTTAAATTTAACCTCCCACAAGAACGATTTTCAAATTCCAAAGAGAAAGATGACAGCTCACTAAAGGGAGGAAAATATTATCTCTTTGACAAGGAACATTTGAAAATAAGCAGTTAAATTATGAAACTTTTTAAAATCTATTTCAGTGTATTTTTCTCAGTGCATGATGAACACTGCTTTTGTGTGGCCTGTGTTCCATTTAATATTCTCCAAGCCTGCATTTTCTCAAACTGGGTATATTTTTTAGCTATTGCCAAAAGTCAGCAGTAGGTAGGTATGGATAGCTATTTCTGGAGGATCACTTCTAGTTGTTGCTTGATGAATTTTTTAAAAAAACTTGTTGGTCTAAACCAGGTATGTCAAACTGGTGACCTGTGGGCTGGATGCATCACGTGCAGACCATGCCCACCCAAGCTTCATGAATGGGAAAAATGTTGCAAAACATCACATGACAGCAACGTGACACTGCGAGTTTTGACACCCACATTGATTTTAAAAAGCACTTCATGGGACTGGGGTATTAGCAAAAATGCACACTCATTTTGCCTCAGCACTAATACTGTACCTTATTTACTGGTACCATTTTCCATCTTTTCCCCATTGTGCCACAATTAAGCTCTTTTTTTGAAGTAGATTTGACCACCATGTTGTAGGATTTTGTAATTTTCAGAATTGGAAATTTATGTTGATGAAACACATGCACGATCACTACTACCACTTTTGAAAAATGGGTAAGCCAACCTTCTGATTCTTAGTAGTATCACTGAAAATAAGTCTTAGCTTGCAAATACTTAAAACTACACAAGTAAGATGATTCATGGAAAAGAAGAAATTTTACTTGCTTATCTGAAATGAATTGTGGTGACATCTTTGCAGTTTCAAATGGAAACATTCACACACTTCAGCAGATATTCACTATCATTCTTGTTCTACATAGTAAATTCATACAATTCTAGACCAGTAGATTTTAGATTTCCATAAATAGAATAGAATATTCTTTATAGGACAAATGTGATTGGACACACAAGGAATTTGTCTCTGGTTCATAAGTTTTCAGTGTACATACAAACAACAAAGCAATATAATCATAATATACCAACAGGAGAAGGTAGTAGGAAAGATGAATGTGATAAGTAGCTATCTTAGAAATTTCAAGAAAGAGGTGGGACATAAATACTATAGCTAAGGGTGTTAGCTGTGTCTTGCAGCCCTGTGTCCCCATGTATCACAGTTAGCCATGCTATCATACATTTGATATAAATGTAAAAACCTTGCATCACTATTTTCCAGCTCTCAAAAAGCCAAAGTAGATCTGTTACTGAATACTTTGAAATATATGTCCCATTATACAATGGTTAGCACTACCAGGATAGAATTTTAAAGTATATTCTTGACAAATTAAGATTTCCATTTTCCAATTAACAAACAATTGCACAGATTGATAACCACAATTATTTTCTTTCTCTGAGATCTAACTATCTTTGTAGTTTAGTATCCGGACTCTGAAGAGCAGAACTATTAGCCATCTGAGATAGACAAAAATCAGGAAACAGACTCTATAGAAATGAAATTATATTTTATTCAGACAAAACAATATAATAACAACAGAATCTTGCAAGCCTGATTGTGCTTCACTTCATTTCACCCTTATATTCCAGTAAATCCAAGTTATTATCAATTGTTTCAAATTTCTGGTTCTCTTCCTTTTGAATCCTGTAAAAGAGTTGTTATGTGTTTGATCATTATTTTTGTAATATTTCCATTCAAGATTAATCTGAAATAAACAGTAGCTGGTATTCTAGCACGCACAGCTTTTTCAGAGATGGGTGAATTCTTTGTTTAAATAGACAAAACTTAATGGATCAAAATTAAAACCAATGTGAAATAAACTTATTATTTCACAATAAAATTTCCAGTTAACATGTGGTTAAAAGATAAGTGTCATATTTATTTAAACATTATCCATGTTTCAGTCATTTCAAGTGTATTTTCCAGGAACATGTTTTTAAAGTTGCATTTTATATATTTAAACTGTGATGCAAAATATCAGGAATATCTTAAGCAAGAGTATTGTGATGTTGTTAATACATTCATGTAAAATAAAGAATGCAACCTAGTCATAGGAACTCTGTAAAAGTACATCAGTTTCATATTTAAAATAACAAAGAAATCAAAAGCCTTCAATTATAGCTACTGAAGACAACATAGTACAGTAAAAATAAAAAGCACTCTCTATTAATATACAATTCAACAATCCACACACAATGTCTCAGATAAAAAGATAGTCCATTAAAAAAGTCCTTATATTTGGCCCTGTTCAAAGAAAAGTCCATAAATATAAAACTACCAAGAAGAAGAAGACTAAGAAGAAGGAGGAGGAGGTTATTTACTTTATCATCTTTTCTATATCTGTTGGTGGGCACACAAATCTATATATATAAAAGCCAAGTACCACTCACTCATGAAATCTCCAGACCCATAAAGCCTACAAACCTGAAATTTGGCATCTTGGCTTCTAGGTGTTTGCTAAGAAATGATTTTTTGAAACGACCACCAATCATTAGTATTTCTTATACGGTAATTAACACACTCTGATGCTGAGGAGTTCTACTGCCCCTCCCCACCTGAACTCTGTTCCAACTGCCAGTTGCCTTATATTAACAGCTCTGATGCTAAGGAATTAGACATTCTACTCCTCTTCCCCACCTGAAAATATCTCTGTTCCATCTGCCAGTTGCTTCACATTCTTTTACCTCAGTTCAAACTGGCAGATGTTCCACTCCTTCATTCAGGAGCGGTCTGGGGCTCCTTACATTACTAAACATCGGTACCTCACCAAAACGTCTATGCCTTTCACCTATGGAACTGCTTCCGGACTCAAGGTGGCGGGAGTGATATTCCCTTATTTGTTTCAATCACCGACCACCACTGAGCCAATGGATGGTGAACCAAAATTCTCCTGCATAGCCCAATCACAAAGTTTCATCATGAAACACAGGTATCCAGCTAGTAGAACATATGTCTGGGCTTGATTTTAGGCTATAGTCCCATAGTCCTGGTGGTAATCAGATCCTTTCTCTCTTTCTGAATTTAGAGGCCGGGTTCCAATCTTTCAGGAGATAATGCAGGTTTTGTCCTTCCTGCTAGTTCCATAGCTCACTCACTTTGCTTTTAAAAGGTTAACATAACCTTGGGAAAACCCCAAAACAGGGAGAGAATAGGAATCCCCAATATGGAAAAACATGCGGTCTACAGATTATTTCTTTAGTCTACTAAATATCACTCTATTTCTTTCATTTAGTAACACTCTTAGGAAGAAGACAAATATCAAAATGTATTTTCTGCTGTTGTGCATGAGGTGCAATAAAATAATACATTTATCAGATAACTGTACCTTCCATTTTCTACCACTCAGTCCATTCATTATTTTTTTTAATTGAGCGGGGTGATTGATTTCATAGTAATACAGGCAATTATTTAAAACTTCAACCAAGTGATCAACCAGCCTCAAAAATGAATATACAATTAATATAATCCATGTTAAATTGTGCTCTTTTCACTACCATTATATAAGAGGTTGGTAGATTATTGATATTTTAATCAGAATCTTTTTATTATTTGTTACCCTAGGATTAATTGGGAAGTAGAGGGATATAAAAATAAAATGAATCTTCTTTATCATTTTGTAGTCTAACTAATAAGACAAGACAAATATAAAATAAATTTACCTTTTATTCAGACACACAACTTTTTGAATGAAAAAATCCACATTTTATGTCACCCCAAAGTTTGAAATATAACCTCTCCCATTCAGACATATTTCCTTACCTCCTAAGAGCAGGAGTGCTTAGATTGAAAAGGAAAATCAAATAAAAAACTGGTCTCAGAAATCAGAAGTTCCCATACAGCTAATCCTTTTGCACAGCTTGCCATAAAACATGGGAGAGTGTCAAAACTTTTCCAATATTTTATAATAGGGTTTGTAGGAGTGAAATGAGTCCCCTGCACATACTTAAGGAATATATTTCATCCTTTAAAAATAACAATGACATTCATCCTACTTTGTGTGCTTTTTGGAGCTTAAAGACATCCATTTCACCCCCAAATCCCACTAGTCTAGAAACACAGGATGAAACTTTTGGTTCTACCAGCTCACAGTATTACTGCTGACCTTTATGCATCATGGGATCCAAATAAGATATTTCTTTAAAATGAGGTCACTAGATACAAGAAAGTTCCCTTCTCTACTTTAAAGTGTCTAATTATCTTCAGCAGAGTCTTTCCATTGCTGTGGCATCAAAATGAGTTGTTTTAGGATAATAATACAGTACATTTCATTACTGTCTATACTACTATCTCAATTTTTTTTTCTTTTGATAAGTGAATGTTTTGTCCTATGGAATAAACCTGCAAATCATAAATTGGAGATGGGGTAGAATTGGACTTCCCCATTTGTTTTAATTACATGAATAATAATTAAGGGGTAAGTTTTAATCTATGCTTTACACTGTTTTTTTTCTTTTTCTGTTATCTCATATACTGAAATAATAGTTTAATAGTATAGATAAATAGTAGATAAATAGATAAATAGTATTTATCAGTGCTTGGACTAACACACTTGCAGTGATCTATGACAAGGAAAGAAATCCAGTTACTATTATAAGCAAAGAAAGTAAGTCAAAGTAATTATATAAAGCTGGTCTATTTGGCCATTTCCTTTTTAAAAATTGCCATCTCATTTCATTGGCTATCCATCTTTACTGTGCCTTCCCCCTTCTTCCAGACCTCCATAAGAAAAGCAATCAATGGACTTCAGACTTTCTTCCAAGTATATGGATTTTCTTTCTCCCAACTGTCTGATATCACACATGGTAGTAGAGATGGATGAACTGATTAAGCAACAGAGAAATGGTTTATTTACACCTAACTCTTATATAATTCTGGGAAGGCTGGTGGCAATATTGTAAGATGAGGTGAAAATGGGCCATCACAGCTCACTGTATACTTATCTCTCTTTCCCTTACATGAATGTTTGGAGGAAAATAAATAATACATTTTACAGATATCCTCTCTTGTTCTACTATGCCAACACATGTCCCTCCATTCTGTTTCCTTTTTTGGATAGCCTTATGGTGGTAAATGGGAAGAAAAATTATCCCAAAAGGAAAGAGTTAATAATATCTAACCTGTCAATCTATTGTCATTCTTAGGTCAAGAAAATGAAAGCATAAAGAGCCAGGGGTGGATTTTACCGGTTCTGTCCACCTCTGTAGAACCAGTTGCTCTGAAGAGCAGCAGACATAGAACCAGTTCTATGTCTGCTGATGTTGTGGCCCACCCCCCCCACCGCCTGGGCTCTTACTTGACCTTTACTTCCTGCTTTTTCAACTGCAGCTGCTTTGCACGACACAGCTGTAGTTGAAAAAGCAGGAAAAAAGGGCTTTTCCAACCACTGTGCACTTGCATGCAACGCTGCTCAGCTGTCCGGGCAGCTCAGCAGGTTGTAAATTGCACTCGTGTGACTCGCACAACTCGCGCATGTGCGTGCGACACTAATAGACACAACCAGTAGTTATACCAGTCGGATCCCATCCCTGTAAAGAGCCAATAAATAGTAGAAATATTTTCCCTCATAGGTGAGCTTTTAAAAAGGAATGGCTGATGTTCTATTTTGATTTTTGTCTTTTCTCATTGCACTCCAGTTGTTTCTTCTTCCACAAATTAGATTTTCTACTTTTTTACAAGGTTGTTCTGTCATCTAATGTGCTAAAGGAATCTGCTGGGATAAATCTGAATATTCTGCTTCTGCCAAACTTCCCACTTGACAATAGTAGCTTTGAATATATCTGCCATCACTAAACTTTCCTGAGCAAAATAATATATTGGGGAAAATATGCCTGGAAAAAAGGATGTTGGCAAACAGTAGTAATATATTTTAAAATGTAACTTGCATCAATGGAGTTTGTATTTTATAATTTTTTACCTGATATGTCAAAGAACGATAACATTAAAATGGTACTTGGATAATATGCATTAACAATTAGATAAATTAGAGAAGATGCATATTGAAACTCCATGTATTATGAGACAGTGCAATGGTAAACATTTTTTTAAAGATTTGTTTTTATCTGTAGAAAATAAAATAAAATAAAATAAAATGAAATCAGGGGTGGGATTCAAAAATCCCAGCAACCAGTTTGCTGCCCTGTTGCTGGGTGGGTGTGGACATGGTGGGTGTGGCCTACCAGAACTTCTGGGAGGTCCATTTTTCACCTTCCCAAGGGCCCAGAGGCTTCCTTTGGGCTTGTGAGAAGTGTATTCATTTTGTGACTCAAATCTCATGATGAAAGGGATGTTTTCTTTTGAAGTGGGGAAGGGCAGTGCCGAGCACTGATTAAAATGTTGACTGATCTTGGAATGTCTTTGAAGTGCTGGGAATTATCACACTTTTTGAAATGCCTTTGAAATGCTAGATACCGAATAAAGAAGTGTCTGTTATGTGCTAGGTACCATAAAGGATGATAAAATGTAACTTGTATCCTGAAAGATAGGTTGTAAATCAAGCCATTTGTATACTGGGGGGGGGGGGTCAATTTTAGGGTATAAGAGTAGAGCAAAAGCTTTGTCTTACGTTCTTCCCAGCTGCCAAAGGGGAGAACCCATCTGCAGATGTATCCAATAAAGCCTTTTTTCTTGGATCAACTTTGAATCCTGGTAGTTTTTCTTTAGCCACTATCTCACAATTTGGGGGCTCGTCCGGGATCCTCGACGGTGGTCGACTGGAAAACGGGGACCAGATAAGAGAGTGGCCACAACCTCCCATTGAGAGGCACCTCTCCCCGAATTCGGTCAGACTCCCGAGGTGACTGGGAATCCAGACGATCCTTGGAAAAAGAACTGACACGAAATGCCGGCTGAGAGTGTGTGAGATCGATCTGAGTTGGGGACGCCCACGCATCCTTTTGACTTCAGAGAGTCCAGGAGTGATCAGATCAGGTAAACTTTGTTCCTTTCATTTGCAGTCAGAAAAAAAAGAGAGGGGTCCTTAAACTCTCTGGGAGAATCCAGCATCTGCTGGAGGACTGGGACTGGTGAGTCAAGACTCTGGGAGTCTGGAAGAGTAGAGATGGGAAAGGGACAGAGCAAGGGTCTGGGAGACCAGGAAGAAGCCTGTCTGGGACAGGGAAAATTTGACAATGGCAGAAAACCAATTCCAGTAGATTCGCCTCTGGGACAGCTACTCCAGCAGTGGTTCTCCCCGAATCTAAAGTAATTCACCAAACGTCTCGAAAAGAAACACATGATCTATCTTTGTCGAGACCGATGGCCAAAATATCCTCTGATTGATCCTAAATTTCCATATTACTGGAGTCCTGAGGGGGGAAACCAGTACTTATTGGATGACCAAATTGCAAGATTATATTCTCCAACACAAAATGACTACTCAAATTGCATATGTATGGTTTCATGTGAAATTTGAAGGTCCCGTCCCTCCAATTGAGGGTCAATACATGTCTCAACAGAAAAGCAACGAAAGCGAGATGGATGATTGGCTTCAGAGTCCGCCGCCCTCAAATCCTAATGTGAATAATGTACCAGCCAATGTTCCTATGGCACCGCCGCCATTGCCGGCACCCCAACCCCCTCTTCAGCCGCCCCCCTATCCGCGGCTGAGAAAAGAAGTGGAAGGATTAAAGAGAAGTGTTCAGGATTTTCCATTCAGAGAAAAACCTGAAGTGGATGCATTTCCTCTTAGGGAAGTTCCTAATGGGGTCAATGCTGCAGGCAACCCGGTGACAGTCTTTGTGGCTGTCCCCATAAAACCAGCTGAGTTGCGAGAATTAAAAAAGACTCTTCCAAAACTTCATTAAAATGCTCATGAGGTGGCCGAACAGTTAGATCTATGGATGGGTCCGAATGATTACACGTATCAGGTGATGATGTACATTCTGGGGCATCTATTTACTCCTGAGGAGCGTGATCTCATTCGGACTTCAGCCTGGAAAGCATGGAATGCAAGAGTGAATGGACAACAAGGGGCAGTGGCTGCAGATCTGAAATTCCCTATAGCTGTTCCCGATTGGGATCCAAACACCCAAGAGGGTAGGGATAATATGCGGAATATGAGAGCAATGATCATGGAGGGGATAAAATTGGCAGTCCCACAAGGGAAAAATTTAACTAAAGCCTTTGAAGTAAACCAAGGCAAAGATGAATCCCCTGGAGATTATTGTACCAGACTCCGGGAAAGTCTAGTTAAGTACTCAGGAGTAGACCCTAGCACACCTGCTTTTGAAGCCATGCTGAAAATGCAGTTTGTGACTGGAGCCTGGCCAGATATCCAAAAGAAAATTCAGAAAATGGATAATTGGGGAGCTGTGGGAATTGTTGATCTCCTGAAAGCAGCCCAACAAGCTTTTGTGAACAGAGACACTGTAAAAACCAGACAGAAGTCACAAATGATGGTTGCAGCTGTACAGGCTGCAGCAAAGAATGAAATGAAGAAAGGTGGGAATTTTGGTAGGGGTCAGATTGGAGAAAGGAGAGAGAATTTTGGGGAATACAATCAGGGAAGTTTTCGGGGTAGAGGAAGAGGTTTTAGAGGGAGAGGTATGGGAATGAGACAGCCTGGAATGGATAGGAGTTGCTTCAGGTGTGGGAAGGAAGGTCACTTTGCGTGCGAGTGTCCTACCAACCGAGAAGAGCGGAGTTATGCATTGTATGATGATTAGGGCTGTTCCGGCTCCTTTAAGAGGACCTGCGGGGAGCCATTGGTAAACATTTTAGTGGGTCCTAACCGTCAGGAGCGGCTGTTCCTGATAGATACTGGCGCAAGCCGGACTTCTGTGTGTGACCCGGTAGAGGGTGCACATAGATCCAGGAAAGTGATAAAGGTAGTTGGGGTGAGTGGAAAATCGCAGGATGTGAGTGTGTTTGAACAAATTAGACTGGAAATGAATGAAGTGGTGACTGAAGCTGAAGTGTTGTATATTCCTGATTCTGGAGTGAATTTGCTGGGGAGAGATTTATTGCCTGTGTTTGGTATCCAGCTGTGGGATACCGGGAAGGGAGTAAGGATGTGGAAGATGACTGTGGAAGATGAGAGAGCAATTTCAGATGAGGTCTGGGCAGGAGGGGAGAAGCCCAGTGGTTCCTGATCCCTATACTATCTTGGGATGAATCCCTCCCAAAGACAAATGGTTTACTGTGATAGATCTGAAGGATGCCTTCTGGGCATGCCCCCTTGAGGAGGGAAGTAGAGACCTGTTTGCATTTGAATGGAATGATCCTGAGACTGGGAGAAAACAGCAATTAAGGTGGACAGTACTTCCCCAGGGCTATACTGAAAGCCCTTTGTTGTTTGGACAGGCTTTGGAAGAAAAGTTAGTGTCTTTTGAGAAAAGGAAGGGGATCACGTTGATTCAGTATGTGGATGATTTGTTGCTGACTGGGGAGAAAGAAAAAGAGGTTAGAGCAGCATCTGTGGCTTTGCTAAATTGGCTGAAGGAGCAAGGATTGACAGTTTCAAGGGAAAAGATCCAGTTTGTGGAAAAGAAGGTGAAATATTTAGGGCATTATATTCAGCAGGGGGTAAGGTCCTTGTATCCTGAGAGGGTGAAAGGGATCATGAGCCTGGCTCCCCCCAGAAACAAGACAGAAGTCATGAAAGCTCTTGGATTGTTGGGGTATTGCAGAGTCTGGGTGGACCAATACACTGTGTTAGCCCAATTCCTGCACAGGAAGCTGGTAGGAAAAGGAGAAAGTATAGAATGGTTAGAGGGAGATGATGAGAGATGGGAAGTTTTAAAGAAGGCACTGTCATCCGCACCGGTTTTGGCTTTGCCCAATTTGAAGCTCCCATTTCATCTGTATGTGTCAGCAGCTCAGGGAATGGCACTAGGAGTGTTGGCGCAGAAGAGGGGGGGGACAATACCAGCCCATCGCTCTTCTGAGCAAAACTCTGGAGCCGGTGGTGAGAGGATGGCCGGTGTGTGTGCAGGCTGTGGCTGCTACAGCTATGTTGGTGGTAGAGAGCAAGAAGTTAACCTTTGGGGGAGCCCTTGTGGTGCATTCACCTCATCAGGTCACTTCTGTGCTAAGTCAGTTGGCAACAACTTGGATGACAGAGGGGTGGATTCTCAAATATGAAACCATTTTGAGAACCAGCCCTGATGTAGTGATTGGGACAGATAGGAATTTGAATCCAGCAGAATTCCTAGAAGGAAGAAGACAGGAGTGGGAAGCTGAGGACCATGATTGTTTGTTGCAAGTAGATCTGATGACAAAGGTGAGGGAGGATCTGGAAGAGACTCCTTTGAAGGAAGGAGAGAGATGGTTTGTGGATGGATCAAGCAGGGTTGAGGAAGGGAAAAGGAAGTCAGGATTTGCAGTCGTGACAGGAGAAGGGGAGGTCATAGAAAAAGGCTCCCTTCCTTCTTCATGGTCTGCGCAGAAATGTGAGTTGTTTGCTTTGAAGAGGGCTTTGGAGTTGGCTGAAGGAATTGATGTGACAATCTGGACTGATTCCAAATATGCCTGGGGTGTGGTCCATACCTTTGGTAAGATCTGGCAGGAGAGGGATTTATCAAGGCTGATGGGAAACAAGTTGAACAATTGCAGCTTGTGGAACAAGCCTTGGAGGCCCTGCAACTACCAAATCAAGTGGCAATAGTGCATGTGAATGCTCATCAGAAAGGAAGCACCCCAGAGGTAGTTGGAAACAGGTGGGCAGACAAGTGGGTAAAAGAAGCTGCAGGGGAGATAGAGCTGGTAATGGCATCAATTCCCTTGCTAGAAGTGGAAGAGGATGAGGGATGGAAACCTGAGGGAGAAGAGAAAGATGATTTGGAAAAAGAAGGGTGTACATTAACTGAGGATGGGTGGAGAACCTCAGAGGGGGTGAGGGTGGTCTCTGTGAATGCAATGAGGGGAATTCTGGAAAAGGTACATGAGGGAGGGCATTGGGGAACAGAAGCACTGGTAACAGCTGTGAAGCCACATTTTTGGAGTCCAAAGATGTGGACACTAGCCCAGAGCATCTGTTGGAAATGCTTGATATGTTTGAAAGTAAACAAGAAAGCAGCAAGGAAGAAAGAAATAGGGGGGGGGCCGACCCCTAGTGGGCTGGCCTTTCCAGAGAGCACAGACTGATTTCACCGAATTACCAGAGAAGGGGGGGGGTTGGAAATACTTGTTTGTGAACTTATCTTTGGCACTGCTCAGAATCAGAACATGTCCAAGGAAAGACACTGGGATCTCTCCATTCGAGATGCTAATGGGGCGACCCTACTTGGCAAAAATAGGGAATCCAATTCCTGAATTTACAGATTTATTCTTGAGAAAATATTTGCAGGCGCTGTCCAGGTCTTTGCTTTCTCTCCATAAACAGGGACTATTGGTGCATCGACCACCTCTTGCTGGGAGCCAACATCCTTTTGAGACTGGAGATTGGGTTCTGATAAAGACTTGGAAAAGTGAGAAGCTGCAACCTAGCTGGGAAGGCCCGTACCAGGTGCTGCTGACAACTGAATCTGCAGTTCGCACTCGGGAAGGAGGCTGGACGCATTACAGCAGAGTCAAGAAGGCACCGGAACCTGAGAAACCTTGGAAGGCCATTCCAGTGGACGGTCAGCCATTGAAGTTAACTTTGAAGCGGTAACATTCAGCTGATTTGCCTAGTGACTATTTACTTCAGGGGTGTCCAACCTTTCACCTTCCCTGGGCCACATTAGAAAATGAAAATTTGGTTTGGGCCGCACATAATTAAATTAAATAATTAATTAAATTAAATTAAATTAAATAATTAAATTAAATTAAATTAAATTAAATTAAATTAAATTAAATTAAATTAAATTAAATTAAATTAAATTAATAAATTAAATTAAATTAATAAAATAATAAAATAAAATAAAATTATTATTTATTATTTATTATTAATTATTTATTAAAAATTATTTATTTTTATTTTATAATTTTCCGGCCAAATTTTGTGGGGGGAGGGAAAGAAAGCTTGCCCGCCTCGCGCCTACCTCTCCTCCTGCAAATGCAGCAGTGGTGGCGCGGCGGCGGGGCAGAAGCAGCAGCGGTGGCGGCAGCGACGGGGCAGAAGCAGCAGTGGTGGTGGCGGCAGCGGGGGGCAGAAGCAGCAGTGGCGGCGGCGGGGTGGGGGCAGAAGCAGCAGCGGCGGGGGCAGAAGTAGCAGCGGCGGTGGCAGCGGGGGGCAGAAGCAGCAGCGGTGGGGGGGGGCAGAAGCAGCAGCGGGGCGGGGGCAGAAGCAGCGGGGGGGGCAGAAGCAGCAGTGGTGGCGGCAGCAGGGGGGGCAGAAGCAGCAGCGGCAGCGGGGGGGGCAGAAGCAGCAGCGCGGGGCGGCAGGGGGGCAGAAGCAGCAGCGGCAGGGGCGGGGCAGAAGCAGCAGCAGCGGCGGCGGGGGCAGAAGTAGCAGCGGTGGCGACAGCGGCGGCAACAGCAGGAGGTGGCGGGGCAGGACTTTTGGGCTGCGGCTGCCCGCCTTTTCTGTTGCTCGCCTCGCCCCGCCTCGCGCCTACCTCTCCTCCTGCAAATGCAGCAGTGGTGGCGGCGGGGGCAGAAGCAGCAGCAGCGGCGGCAGGGGCAGAAGCAGCGGCGGCGGTGGCGGGGGGGGGACAGAAGCAGCAGCGGCGGCAGTGGCGGCGGGGGCAGAAGCAGCAGCAGTGGTGGCGGCAGCAACAGCAGGAGGTGGCGGGGCAGGACTTTTGGGCTGCGGCTGCCCGCCTTTTCTGTTGCTCGCCTCGCCCCGCCTCGTGCCTGCCTCTCCTCCTCCTCCTCGCTGGATCTTTCATGAAGGTTGGGTGGGCGTTGGGCCGCATTACGAGACAACCTGGGCCGCATGCGGCCCGTGGGCCGCGGGTTGGACAAGCCTGATTTACTTACTCATGGACAGGATAGGAGGAGAGACTGAGATAAAGACAAGAGCTAAGACTGAGGGACAATATGATCAATGCATAAAAACAACGAAAACAGGGACACAAGTGACAAAGACTCTAATTTTCCATACTCAACTGAGTTGCAGGATAAGAGACACCGGGACTTGTATCTACAATGGGACATCTTACTCCATTTGAAATCGCTTGGCTCTGGATTATTTGCTTGCTAAGGAGGGAGGAGTATGTGGGAAATTTAATTTAACCAACTGCTGCATCGAGGTTGATGAGAGTGGAAAGGTGATCCAGGAGATAGCAGACCGAATGGTAAAAGTAGCCCATGTACCAGTCCAGACTTGGGAAGGATTCAATATGGGGAACCTGTTTGGATCCTGGTTTCCTAAGCTCCCAGGGTTACAAGCCATAGTAGCACTCATTGGTATCATTGCAGCGGGATGTGTAATACTACCATGTGTTCTTCCCATATTCATTTGCACGATAACTAGCACTCTCTCCCTGATAGCCAAAAGGCAAGTTGCTGAACAAATGATGGTATTAAGACAACAATATGACCCATTGGAGTATCTAGAGGAATCTCCTGAAGAAGGATGGAAGACAGCAGACTTGTTACTAACTGAGTTTGAGTCAAAGATGGAACAAGAACAGGGGGGATTGTGAGAAGTGTATTCATTTTGTGACTCAAATCTCATGATGAAAGGGATGTTTTCTTTTGAAGTGGGGAAGGGCAGTGCCGAGCACTGATTGAAATGTTGACTGATCTTGGAATGTCTTTGAAGCACTGGGAATTATCACACTTTTTGGAATGCCTTTGAAATGCTAGATACCGGATAAAGAAGTGTCTGTTATGTGCTAGGTACCATAAAGGATGATAAAATGTAACTTGTATCCTGAAAGATAGGTTGTAAATCAAGCCATTTGTATACTGGGGGTGTGTGTCAATTTTAGGGTATAAGAGTAGAGCAAAAGCTTTGTCTTACGTTCTTCCCAGCTGCCAAAGGGGAGAACCCATCTGCAGATGTATCCAATAAAGCCTTTTTCCTTGGATCAACTTTGAATCCTGGTAGTTTTTCTTTAGCCACTATCTCACAGGCTTCTGGGAGGGTGAAAATGGCCTCTCCCAGGCTTGGGAGGCCCTCTAGAAGCCAGAAACAGGTCCATTTCACGACTTCCTGTATTTCCAGTATGGTCATTTTTTGCCTTCTCAAAGGTCCGGAGGCTTCCCTTGGGCCTCTGGGAGGGAGAAAATGGCTTCCCCTGGGCTCTGGAGGCCCTCCAGAAGCTGGAAATAGGTCCATTTCCAGACTTCCAGAAGGCCCCTTTTTTCCCCTCTGAGAGCCTCCGCGCAGACCCTGCACTTACGTATATTGAAAATGGGCCACATGGAGACTCTTGGGAGGTGCCAGCTGGTCAGTTAAAATACCAGTTCAGTGAACTAGATGCAAATTTATTGTCCAATTTGTCTGAACCGGTAGAATCCCGCCCCTGAATAAAACACTATTCAATGATCACAACAAAAAAGGCAGAATCTTTAACAATTCACACTTCCACTATTTTTAAGATAGAAGATCTTCAAGGTCCCTTCCAACTCTATTGCGTGTATTCTGTATATTATTGACCACATGGCTATGTGTGTTTTGAGCCATTTAAAAATTATTTTAAAACATTCTAAGGACTCTATACATCAAAATTCATGCAATTCTAAAATATTTCTGAATAACTCTTCCACTGAATCATATACAGACTAAAATTACATCATCTCCAGGATTGCACCCAGTCTACTTTGAGTGTTGTCTATGTGTCCCAAGTGTTTTTTTAAATCATTTTATGAAATATGTGTTTTAGTCTATAAGCTACTTTCCAGGAAAATCAGTTCTATTTTAAGCATTGCATAAATAAGTATTAGACAGGAGATTGTGTTTATTAATTGCAATATCCACATTTTTTTCTCCTCCTAGATGTTTCTTCCTCAGGTTTAAAGTCCTCTTGATGTTATTTGATTATAGGAAATCAACTCTATATTTACTTACCAGCTTTAAAAAAACATTCAAAAATCATGTGCATATGGGACTCAAGTTACACAGAGACCCATCTCACTTCTCCCCAGCCTTGGATTTGTTAGATAAATCTGATTTACCTTCACCAGAAGTTGCATGGTTGCCCTTCACAGCTGTACCTGGCAACTTTGTACCCTGTCAATGTCTGTTAGTGTGATTGAGTCGAAGGATTTAGCATGACATATTTTAGCCAAGGGATTAAAACATTGCCCCTGGCAGCTTGCCGTTCCTCTAGATACTGCTGAGATTGCAGAGGGAGGCAAGCAAAAGAGATAACCAAGTTTGACAGCAGGAGCTCCTAGAGGAACATATTAATGAGTTAGACTGGCAGCCTGCATATGATTTCACTGCACCTGGAAGGCCTTTCTTCTTAGTATTAAGGAAGAGGAAGTATCTTTTAGTCAGGCTTTATCTGTGCTAGTATTTAAGCCAGTGAAAGAGCATAATGTGGGTCCTTGAATTGAAACAAACCTGTGATCCACAGTTTGGGAACCACTGACCTCAAAGATGTTAACAGTGGGGGAGGGAAATTATACTCCACTTTGCAAGCCTTAAGTGCGTATTTGGAGGAAATTATGCCATGGGAAAAACAAATAAATGAACAATCAAAACAAAGTTAAAAAAATTCCGTTTGTGGCCTATAAGCATTATTTAAAAATTAACAGAATAAAAGTAAGATTTATTAAGAAAAGGAACAGAATTAGTAAGTTATACTGAAATTAGATTTAAAAAATAAAATAAAAAGCATTCCTAATAAAAATATATGACTCGTTATACTCCCACCTGTCTGCTGCCAATGTTTTCTCATTAGTTTCTCATTCTTTATTACATGCATTCTCATTATGGTTCTAGAAGACTTTCAAGATCCATCTTTGTCCTACCCTATTAGCTTTATTTCCATTGCTTCCTATAAATTCTGTGGACTTTACTTCATACTTAAGTGGTCAGTAGAGGGGGCATGCACAAGTGCACTAATGTGTCTATAGTGCTATCATTGTATTTTTATTCTCTTATTCTTGTTTTTGTTTGACAAATTCTAGTAAATAAATAAATAAATAAATAAATAAATAAAAAAGTACTACAAGATGAAACCAACTCTGCTCAGCAGATTCCTGAAATACTAGAAACTAAATAACCTGAAATCCATCTACTGTACTAAATTTAGTAAATGTGTAGAAGGAAATATGCAAAGAACATGGAATAAATTTTATCTTCTGAATTCTTAGATGATGAGGAATATTTTAGGAGAAGATTGCTCATAGATATATACTTGCTCAAGAAAATAATAGTGCTTTGCTAGGTTTAAGATTCATTAATCCAATATTCTGTCAAGAATTCAGTCTGTCACGAAATACAGAGTTGTCTATAAAAATGGCTTACCAAATGACTTTTTTTCTATCTGAAATGCTATTTATATCCCAAAAAGTATTTATCGTATTTTTCAGTGTATAAGACACATTCCCCCACCCAAAAACGGGGTGGAAATGTCTGTGCATCTTATACAGTGAATGTTACCTAAGCTCCACCCACCTGCTGGCCCCCACCCTTCAGCCTCTGCCACCCAGCAATTTGTCTCCTTGTAGCAAATAGCCTGGTCAGCTTCAGCACAGCCGGATTTACCACAAGCAGCTGATTGTTGGATCAGCCTCCTGATGACCAACTGTTTCTGGCTGCAGGGATCGCCATTGCCTATTGCTGCCTCTGTGCACCCCATTTTCGGCCTCTGCATCCCATTTTTGGCTTCAGCGTGCCCCATTTCTGGCCCGTTCTGATCCTTGCTGCCTGAAAACAGGCTGAAAATGGGGCACATGGAGGCCAAAAATGGGATGCAGAGGCTAAAAATGGGGCACGTGAAAGCAATAGACGATGGCAATCCCTGCAGCCTGAAACATCTGATTGTCGGGAAGCCGATCTAACCGACAATCAGCTGCTTGTGTTAAATCAGGCTGTGCTGAAACTGACCAAACTGTTTGCTGCTTGCTGCAAGGAGGCAAATTGCTGGGAGACAGAGGCAGAGGCAGATTATTTTTCTTGTTTTCCTTCCCAAAAGCTAGGTTCGTCTTATACTTCGGAGCGTCTTATAGTCCGAAAAATATGGTAATTCAAGTTAATATGCACCTAGTTGATATATGGTGGCCACACTGTACTGCAGATAAAAACATATCCTCTGAAATCTATGTTAGGCCAAGAACTTTCTGATTTTCTAGCAATAATGACTGTATGGTAAAACTTTTGAAGAGCATCATGTTGGGCAAGACTAGTGTAAGGGTTTTAGCTCCATGATTTTTGGATGTGTCATAATATACATCTGTTGAAATTCCCTTTTCCAAGCCATTTCTAAATCAGCTGCTGATTAATTCATCTAAACCATCATATTGGCTCTATAACTTTTTTCTCTCTTTATGTCATTAAAGCTGACAAATATTTTCAAGGTGATGACATTTCTTTTTACCATATAAAATACCATGTTCATTTTTTGGGGGGTGGATTATATAAATACATGAAATACGGTGTCTGTAGAGATTCTTAGTCATCCAGGTCACGGTTATCCCAAAGCTGCTTTTTAAAAACAGAACTGAAGAAGCTTCTTGGATGAGAAGCAAAATGTCTTCAAAGGAAAGTCTGTAGAAATTCTGTCATCCAGGTCATGGTTGTCCCAAAGGTGGTTTTTCAGGAGGCAACTTTCTTGTTTTTTTCTTTCTTTTTGAATACATTTTGCTTCTCATCCAAGAAGCGTCTTCAGCTGTGACAGGACAGTCCATTTCCCACTACCCTCCTGAAAAGAACAACTTTGGGTCTTCAAGGGGGAAAAAAAAGTACAGATGTCTTTTGAAAAAAACATCTTTGGGACAAGACACAAGAGATATGGGTGACTGTGATTTTGATTAATTTTAATAGAATTTCATTAATGTTATGTCCTGGATCCATATCTGCATAACTAAACTGTTATACAAGCATGAATTTAAGGAACTTTGTTTTTTACAGATACATAAATATTAAATGCTTTCAAATGCATTGTATTGTACAGAGAATATAAAAATGGAAAGGATAACAACTGTATCTACTATAGATAATAACTGACATTCCAGAAATAAATTAATAAATATTGAAAATTGCCTAAATTTTACTATTACTTCAAATGTGGTCTGAATATTATTAGAATAAAATACAGTTATGTGGAATAAATAGAGAAATAAAAATAAAAATTAACTGCACTGAATACTATAAAATATAGAGCAAAACCTATTCCAAGCTAAACATTGTTATAGTATCATTTAATTTGCTAGCAAAGTTCAGTATTTCCAGCTAGGTTTTATAGGATTTTACAGTAACAATGTATTATATATACATACAGATAAGTTGAGGATTTTAGGTGCCAAAAATATTGAGTTTGTCTCATTTGTTAATTGACATATTTGTGAATATATACAAAAGTGTTTTCCCTTAACCTTTCTGAAGAACTATATATATTTTCAAATACGCACATCTATAGATAAGCTGATCCTCATATTTTTATCCAACATACCATGAAAAATTCACCACTCAGGAATAAACCAATTGTGAAAATTAAATGTTGTGAAATGTTGGATTTGGACTGGGAAGCAATAGCAATAGCACTTAGACTTATATACCACTTATATACCAGCTTATAGAGTGAGCATATTGTCCCCAACATTCTGGGTCCTCATTTGACCCACCTCGGAAGAATGGAAGGCTGACTCAATCTTCAGCCAGTAAGACCCGAATTGCCAAACTGCTGGCAGCTGATGATCAGCAGAATTAGCCTGCAGTACCACATTCTAACCACTGCGTCACCGCAGGAAGGCTTAGGTTTGTATCCATCCTCAATCCTCAGAGCTCTTTGGTGACTTTGCCAGTTACTCTCACTCAGCCCAACATACTTCACAGTGTTCTTAATGGTAAAATTGTAGAACAGAATGTTATGCATATCATCTTGAGCTCCTGAAGAGGAGGTTGGGAAATAAATCCAATAAATAACAATAGCATTTAAACATATATAATACTTCATAGTGCTTTACAACATTCTCTAAGCAGTTTACAGAGTCAGCATATTGCCCCAACAATCTGGATTCTCATTTTATCAACTTTGGAAGAATGGAAGTCTGATCAACCTTGAACCAGTCAGAATCAAGCTCCTGGCAGTGGACAGAGTCAGCCTGCAATACTGCATTCTAACCACTGCACCACCATGGCTCATGAAATAAATATGTAAGTGAACATCATTTAAATCTGAGAAGAAACAAGTTCTAAAATAACTGTCTTTTCCATTTGTTTTGCTAAGTTCCCTGTTTTGGGTTTTAATATCTGTTTTCAAATTTCCAATAATAAGTTGCCACGGAGAAGGTGATTTCAGAAATACTTTTATAAAATACATATAAATCAAGACATTCATCTCTTAACTGTAATTTGGTACTTATCCAGACAATAGCCTCTTGGCATTTGTTACAGTTCACTTATACAGTTCACTTCACTATTTGAAAAGAAACAAATGACTAAGTAACTAAGATTAATTTTTTGTATCATAAATGCTTCAAGAGTCTTTTAATGGTTCACTCCCTGGGAATATTACAGAAAGTAATTTTTAGACATCCCTTTCCCATTGATTTCTCTAGCCAGGAAATAATGTGTGAAAAGATGATTTAAAGTACTGGAAATTTGAAGTTTTAAAGCTTGATTGAAGAGGTCCTTACGAGGCAAAATGTTTGTGCATAGAAAAGACAATTTAATATAAATTGTTGTGGAAATGCTGAGATTTAGGAATCTCACTTTTTTTTCTTCTAAAAATCTTTAGAGACCAGGAACAAGGGCTAAGTTCATTACTAGATCATGTAGACCATCCATCATGGTACTTCCTCTTTGAATAACATTTGGTAGACAGGCTTGGAAAGAACTTGGCCTGAGATAGACCCTGCACATCAACACTGAAATAAATGGGAACTGATAAGCAAGCCAGACTAAATGCTCCTATACTCATCTGATTAATAAAGTGCATAGCAATTATTTTGTGATTTACAAATTGTAATCCCAAGATAAAGGTGAGTAACTTAGGCCAGAAACTTAGAGCTTAACTATATGAGATATGAAATGCATTGCCTGTTGTGTCCTATTAAATTGTTGTTATAAATTTGCTATAGGAAGTATAAGAGAGTCCACTCTGAACTATGGCTTCAGGAAATGCAGTTCTGATCTAAACTAAATTGTGCTGTGATTAGTGCCAGGAAAGGAAAGGAGGTCTCTAAATAGCAACAATAAAAATTCTGTTTTTCTATCTCTGAATTGGCCTGTGAGAAAATATGGAAGAGGTGAATTCTTCTTATTTATTGTGATCCAGATTCAATTAGAGTTGTACTTAAGTATTAAATAATATGAAATTCATACAGCATTACAAACACTTCATTTAATATCATATGTGGTTTGGGTCTTAGATACCTTTAAAACGGCTATGGGGAAGCCACAACTATCAATCTCTGTTACAGGTTATTGTTTACTTGGAAGCAGTGGCGCAGAATTTGTGATTATGTTGATTTCTGCATCAGGCAGAAATCAACAGCAGCTCAGAATATAGACTTTTGTTGGATACGTTATGACAATTATGAAGGTACAAGAATGTAGAAAGTGGTATATACTAAATATGCAGTTTCAAGCTTTCTCAGTTATACTAAAGGTATACCAAGTTCTGGTAGTTGTGCTTCTGGAGGTCTCAACCATTGTTATTGGGAAATGTGTAAAACTATAATAAATAATATTATAATATTATAATGTGATTAATAACAATCAACCAACTTCCTTTCCCGTTGCAACCAATTTTTATTTCCCATTAAGAAAAAAGAAATTGTCAAGCAATTATATTTGGCATGCTTTCTATGAAATGAAATGTAATACAAACCAAAACCAAACGAAGCAAATACCTCTCTCAGCTCATATACTTTTCACTCTTGATGAAGTTTCAATACCGTTGACCAAGATTCAATGGAACTTGCCTTCATTCCAGAAAATTTTGATGAAGAGTAGGATGATTTAATTCCTGTTTTAAAATAACTCAGGAAAGAGAAATGGATGAGTGGAAAGGGAATTAGGTAATCCAGGAATTCGCAGGCAACCAAGCCCCACACACCAAGAATACTCTGCTGTGATGGCAAAGTGGTTATCATATTGTTTAAGCTTTAAGGATAAGGGATAGAAATAGCAGCAATGATGTTAGTCAACTATGTTAGTCTGGTACAGACTCAAAACAACTAGAAAGAACAACCCCTGGATTCACTTCAGAGAGATTATATATACCTAAAGAATATGGTCTGGACTTCGGGTAAACCTTTATCTCTACCATGTACAGTATATAATTAATTGGTAATGTATATTGTGAGTATTGGTATGATTTTATAGTCATTATGATTTGTTCACATGGACAAATAAGGCAGAAGACCTCTGCAACAGTTTTGGTTTCTATATTCATAGAATTCTATCATTTGAAATAAACTAAAATAGTGCTTATGTTATGCTTTTTAATGTCTGTATTTTTCATTTTTGAAACCAAACTGAATGCCTTTAAGTGAAGGAAATGGCAAGATACTGTATGTAATTCTAAATAAAATACTATTATGTTCGCATTGGCTTGAAAGTGAGTCCAACTGCAATTAGTGGGATTTTGTTCCATGTAAATACTATAAGCTCTTGCTATGATTCATTTAAACCATATATATATGGTTAATGTTTTAATTTTTATTATGTAACCATAATAAGCCTGATGATGGCAGATGAGATTCTGCTGAAACGTAAAAAGAACTACAATGCGTGGGAAAATACCAACCAAGCGAACACCATACATGTAAGTACAAACTTAAGAAAACATATATATATATATATATATATATATATATATATATATATATATATATATATATATATATATATATGATCTTGTTGTCCACGATTCATGATGGCCACTGCCACTGGCTGTGCTGCAGTGAGTGCAGGTGTGACCGGGCTGAGATGGCAGCCCGGTCACCACTGGCACTGGCACTAAGCAAAGCACCAGCTGAAGATGGCAGGGGACCGCACGCGCCGATACAATCTACGCGAGAGAACCCAATAACAAGATCCACATACAAACCGAGAACCTCAGAAAACAAATATATATATATATATATATATATATATATATATATATATATATATATATATATATATATATATATATATATATATATATATATCCATCCATCCATCCATCCATCCATCCATCCATCCATCCATCCCATAGGAGAAATTGGTTTTCTGCAAAAGTGCTTCCATTCAGTTTTCTATGAAGATCTTCATTCATTAATAACACTTAGAGTGTACTAAGGTCTCAGTTCTACAATAAGTGGTATTGCTGTGTGGCAGTTAAAATGATCATCTCTTGATATAAGTAGTTTTAATTCAATCTTTTATTATGGTTACATAATAAAAATTAAAACATTAAACTAAATAAAATAAAACAGACAATATACAATAGTATATTACATTTAGTGAGATCGACAGCCAAAGTCTGCCTAATTTATAGAAAGTATAGCAGAATTTAACTATGTTCAAAGAAACTGAATCATACTGATCTGATTTTAACAGTTGTACATAAAAAAGACAAAAGGTTCCTGGATATTTTACCAGATAAGAAGTTATAAAATGAGTATGTGAATCGTTATATGGGGTACAAATAACAGGAAATGAGCTGTGGCACAATTTTTATTCGAGGTCAATGTTTTTAGTTCATTCAGAATTCCTATTATAGATGGAAAAAAACTGGTTCATTCTCCAGTTATTTCCGTTCATCTATTACATTCTAATTTATACATTTTACTTCACCCATCTGAATTTAATGATCAGTATAGAGTCACATATGCAAAGGGAAGTGGATCAACTGCATTATTATAATCTTTTTAAAAGTCAAAAATAAAAATTCTAAAAGAGGAGTCCTTGCTACAGAAAGAACTTTTATTTGGTTATAGAAAAGATTAGCAGGTATTCTCTGGTGCTCTATCTCAATGTGTATATGTATATGCTTGTACTTGTGTTGCTGTAGATTTCTTGAGTTGACATTGAATAAATAAAATTCACATGAAATACCATCTTTTAATGCCAGTAGGAAAAAATTATTTCAAAGAACGTTGCCCAAAGCATTGGAAGATGTAGCACAACTTGAAAATAAGTCATACTTTTTAGCAATCAAATGCTTCATCAGCATTCTTATACAAAACTAGTTTTCTTATCCTTCCAGGGTTTTTTCTTTTTTCTTTCCTTTTCTTTCTTTTTTTCATTTGACAAAGCATGATAATAAAACTTCCTAAGATTTATGAGCAGAAAGGAAAGACAATTTCACAGGCTTCTAAAGACATTCACGTAGGTAAAATTACCTCACTTTGCTCTAACAAAAAATAAAGAAATGCTAAATGGCATTTCTACCTAGGTAACAAATTGTAGGATCACAATTTTCTCCAGGTTCAAGTCCTCCAACTCTTTTGAAACATAAAATTGATAATTACCAGCCATCATGTCTATTTTCAATGGTTATTAAGGATTATAATCTAATATAGAAAGACCTAAATTAGAAGTGATTATGGAGCCTAAAAATCTCTGCCATGACCGCAGGGGCTCACCTCATATCTGTCCTTCTGTGATAAATTAGTTCAAATGCCTTTCTTTATTTTACACATAGACCATTGTTCTCTAGACAAAGAAAAAAATGGAGACAAATCAGTAATTAGATAGGATTGAGGAAAGTTTCAGTGTCATAGGGTATAATGCTGCTGCCCTTAAAACAGTCATTTTCAATACAAAGGGATATCAGAAATCCCACTACAAGATGGCTGAATAGTTTGCCACAAGCACAAACAATCTTGTTCTCATATTAATAATAAGCTGTAGTTCTTACCTAAAAGAGAGTTAAAGTGTCAAACCAAGAATTTAGAATCAGACTGTAATGAAGCTACTTTAGCTGAACCTGTGCAATGTCAGCCTCAGAACATACCGAACCAAGAATCACCTGAGGCTGACCAGTCAGATGATGTTGTGTTCCTAATAAGATCCAAAGAGTGGCACCCAGCAAGTAAAGTGGAGACTCAGAGCAAAAATACTCAATAAAGCTCCTTGCCAAGCAAGAGAATAACTCATGGTTAAAAACAACTGGCTGCAGTTGTGAGCCATGCTTCTTTATTTGAAACAAGCATATGATCTTTAATTCTTGTATGACCATCTTATGGATTCTGCTCATGAAACTGGGTGACAATCCAGACATGGATCTCTGAACTTTGGACTGAATTTTGACTATTCTTCTGTGGGCTCTTATTGAAAGCCTTTCTTTTTGGTTTATATCCCTTTTTTGCTGTTATCTCTTTTGCTTTAAGTAAATTGCTAGTCACCACAGCAACTGTGGTTAAATGTGTAACTGAAATGTGAAGCAGGAGATAAAGGACAATGTAAGAAATGTGTTGGACATTTTGCAATACATGGTACAACATCATGAAAAACCAGCCACATTGATTTTCTCACACTAAGACTTTTGAAAATTTGAACTGGTTCCTGTTTAAAATTTTGTAAGATACACATTTTGGGGGAAAATATTAAAAAGATAGGCTTGGTTTACACTTCACAGAAGACACATTGTCAATGGAAATCTAAAAACATTCTGTGAGATACAAAAAGGGACAAGATAGAAATGTCCATTGTTTCTTTTCTTGATTATTGCAGTTCTTGAAATATTGATTAGCGATGTAAGACAATACAAGAGAAATACAAAAGTAAAAATTAAAAGAGAAGTTTTCAAGTTAAAGGCATTTGGTGATTTGTTGGTTTTGGATGAACCACTAAAGGGAATGGAAACATTAATAGAAACATTAAAACAATTTCCTACTCTAGCAGATTTTAGATAATAAC
Source organism: Notechis scutatus (assembly GCF_049901735.1). Taxonomy (NCBI): domain Eukaryota; kingdom Metazoa; phylum Chordata; class Lepidosauria; order Squamata; family Elapidae; genus Notechis; species Notechis scutatus. The sequence continues at coordinate 98,054,103 of NC_142010.1, forward strand.
TTAGAATCAGATAATAGCAATGGTATTTAGGCTTGTATACCTCCCCATAACAATTTACAGTAGATGTCTCAAACGCCAGGTCCATCCAAACAGTGGGCAAGTGCACATTTAAGCAAGTGGCAGGCACATGTGAAACCATCTCCTCTCTTCCCTGCCACTCAGGGGTGGGATACAAAAGGGTTAACTACCAGTTCGGGATTTACGAGCTTCCCTGCCGCTGTGAGCCACGCTTCATTAGCATGCTGCAAGTGCCGAGAAGTAGCCTTTGAAACAGCCCTCTTGTTTTTTTTAACTGCAGCTGTGCCTTGTTCGACAGCTGCAGTTGAAAAATCAGGAAATAAAGATCAGGTAAGAGCCCGGGTGGGAGGGTGAGCAAAAACATCAGCAGACATAGAGCCGGTTCTATGTCTGCTACTCTTCAGAGCTACCGGTTCTACAGAGGTGGACAGAACCGGTAGAAACCCACCTCTGCTGCCACTGCTGCTGCTGCTGCTGGACCATAGAGCCAGAAAGGTCAGGACCGCTGATTCTCTGGTTGGTTTACAATGTAGAGGCATTATTTGCATATTGCCCCCAATAATCTGGGTCTCATTTTACTGACATTTGGATGGATGGAGTCAACTTTAAGCCCCATCAGAATCGAACTCTAGGCTGTGGGCAGAGTTTGCCTGCAATACTGCAATATTGCACTTTATCCATTTGCCACCAGGATTCTAATAATAATCAGATATTAACAAAAGCATCAAAGAAGAAGATCAAACAGAATGGATGAATAACAAGAGTTTTAAAATTGAGAAAAATAAAATATCTGGGTATCACTATAATATTAATAAAGCATCTGGGTATCACTATAAGAATTCATGTTATAGTGAAAATAACTATGTTAAGACATAAAACACTTGTTAAAATATGGGAAAAACTACAATAGTCATTACTGGAAGAATTTCTTTGATAAAAATGAATGTGTTTTTCGAATGATGTCAGCTTCAAACAATACCTGTTGTGACAATTGATATACCATTTAAATAATAGCAAAAGGATCTAAGTTTGTGTGGCAGGGAAGAAACCACAAATTAAATTAAGGTGTTTCAAGAGGCAAATCAAAGAGGAGGATTGCAATTACCTGATCTGAGATTGTATTTTGCAGCTCATTGTTGCTTAAAAAGATTGCATTATCATCTAAAACTACAGATGGGGCTGTTGGTTTTTATTGCTTTCTATAATGAATTTTTGCAGTTCAAGGCTCAAATGAGGGGTCCTTGGAGCCCGGTTGTTTTCTTGCAGACATTTCATTAACCAAACTAGGTAACATCATCAGGATTCTAAGAGCACCAAGAATTTCTTTAGTTTTCTGTATTATCATTGTTGCTGTTAAGTGCTGAGAGTTATAGCAGCCATTAGAATAAGTAGGTAAGTCAATTTTCTCTCTTTCTCTGCTCTGAGAGGCTAAAGGAGAAGTGGATGGTATATACCAGGGCTGTCAAACTCCCGGCCCACAGGCCAAATGCAACATGTGCTGGCCACACCCACACTTGGCTTAGAGATGAGGAAAAACATCTGATACATTACGTGATGTCACCGTGATGACATGAGTTTGACACCCCTGGTATATACCATTTGCTAGAAGACATCTTGGAATGTCTCAACAAACAATGGGTTTTAACACATTACAGTTCTCAATTAATAAGGGACTTACAATCTATCTCATATATAGCATCAATTTACTGTATATAATCAACTTGCATTCCCTTCGCTTCCATAAACCTGCCTCATCCCAATTTAAATCTTACATCAGGTTAGCCACTCCATGTATCTGATGAAGTGCTTCTAGCTCACAAAAGGAAATGTCTTTTTAATTAAATTTGTTAGTTTGAAAAAAAAATGCTACTAGGCTCCTGATAATTTGCCAGCATTTCCTTTGGTATTTTATCTTTTCAGGTCAATTAATATTCAGTTGAACTTCATTGTTGTCTAATGTTAACCTGTTTGTTATGCAGTGTGGCCAGCCTATTGCCATTTTTGTAAGGCTATCATTTCATTATGTTAGATAATTCATAAATCTCTTTTCTGATCATGTTGGGATACATTAAGTATTTGCCATACCATATTTCCCTTTCTAACTTTCAGCTTTTATATTGCGACTATGTTTAACTTCCAAGTTTCACCATATGCCAGTACAGACAGTGCACAACTATGCAACAATTTTCTCTTGAAGCAGGTTGGTATGTTAAGTTGCATCCAGCACAAAATTGCTCTAAGGCTCTCTAACCTAGTTTAGTCTGGTTCCTAAATTTCTTCTGTGATATCAGTCTTCATGATAATCTTTGACAGATTCAGCTGTTGACCTTATTCAGTTCATAATGTTCAATTTTTACTGACAAAGGTTGTGTCATCTTCAAATTCATCTTCAAATCTGATAACCTGCTGTCATCATTTAATTATGTCATTTGTCTGCAAAGGTTTTTAGGATCATTGGAATAAAAAGCAATGTCATCAGCAAAGTGCAGGAGGTTAAGATATTCTCTACTGGCCTTTATTTCTAATTTAGACCAGTTCAATTACTGGAATATTTCTTATAAAATTGTTAAGAATAGTTTTTGTGCAATTGGCTCACCTTCTCAAATTCCTTTTTGAATATTGATGGTAGCATTTATTTTTGTGAGGGGCAGTAGTGGTATTTCTGTATGTTGATTTCAGGAGGCTAATCCAAAGGTCATACATTGTCCCTATAGGAAACTTACCTATTTCATTTGTCAGAACTGAAGAAGCTTCTTGGATGATAAGTGAAACGTCTTCAAGGAAAAACCAGAAAGTCCAGTTGCCTCTTGAAAAAGCACTTTTGGGATTTCCCATTTTAGTGTTATTGCCATTTGGGCTTTTTTCAAATCCATTCTTGGGCTGTACTCTTCTTGAAATTCAAATTCATATTGAAAATATATTTTTCTGAAAATTCTGATAGTGTTGATTCACCTTCATCTCTGTTGCCAAACCAAAAAAGTGTGATGATTGTGCTCATATAGCTATACAATTTCTTCTATCCTTGCATTCATATTACCCGTAATGCTTTTGAAAGAATGATATTTCTGGCTGTTGATGTGAAACCAGTTCATACAGTACCTCGATTACATTGTTGCGATTGTTTGCTGGTGATACAACTATATTAGTTGAAGGTTGTAACACTAAGACAATTTATCTTTAGGTAGCTATCTGAAAAAACTTCAATATTCAGAATTCAGTAATTATATCCTTTAACCTTTGATTGATAATAAACAATAAGAACTTGTCTACACTGTTCGTTGTTTGGTAATATAATAGAGCCTGTGCTTAATATCAAGGTGTCAAGCAATCCCTTATCTTGACATCTGTTTCATATAGTGCAATCACATCCATTTATGGTTGTTTTACCGACCTGTCTACTTTCTTTTCTAGTGTTGATTCGTTTTGAAAAGATGCAATATATAGTGTGTTTATGTTCACTCATACTGTTTACTCTTAGTATCCTCTGCCTTCAAATCAATTTTTCCACTGATTTAGGAACTAGTCATCTGGCCTATAGGAAATTAAGCCTCTGTTTCCAATTGAAGTGAACCGTAATCTATCCCCTGCTAGATTATTAATCACATTAATATGTAGTTTATTCTGATAAATGATCATAATAGTAGGAAAGTGCTCCATGATATGGGTAATTTCTCCATCTACCACCTGGAGAATTTGCCACTCAGCTCTGGTAAACTAGTTGGCATATCTATACACACACACACACACACACACGTAAATGCCGAGATGAGTTATGTGTGTATCATTTTTACACATATACCTCAACATAGATTATAAGTTTTAAATTCTTCTCCCTATCTTGTTGAGATGACATTGCACTTCCTTACTTTGTTTAATTCCTGCTCCCAATAATTTGTTGAACAACCATTTGATAGCTTGTTTAAAACTCAATGATTGCAGGTTTTGGTGAAATGTGGCAGAATTTTGGCAAAGAGTCAGTTTACAGTAATGTTTTTTCCTGAGTCACGAGATACTTCAAGGACTGCATATAAAGCATGGATACATCTCTTAGTCATACAGAATATCTCACTTAAAATATAAATATATTAAAATACCCCACCCCATCCAATCCAACATCACTCAAAACTAGGCACACACACCCCTAACTACCTCTATTCCAACCACAACTGGCCTTAAATGCAAGCTACTCAATGCAAGAAGCCTTGTAAATAAAATACCTAAATTTCTCCTCATATTAAATACGGCTAAATTCGACATTATATTTGTCTGTGAAACATGGCTCAGTGCATCTCTTCCTGACTCCATTACCACAGTAATAGACTATCATGTTTACCGATCAGATCGTGAAATCTGTAGAGGAGGTGGTGTTGCTATCTTCTATAAAAAGTCCCTACATCTAAAAAAGATCCAAGTTACCCAGGAGCTTGCTATTCCTGAGACCATCTTCTGTGAACTGTCCTTAAATATCACATTTCGGTTCTTACTATGTTACAGAGCCCCTGATTATGACATCGAACATGCAAATAAGCTAAATACACTACTAACATGGGCAGCATCCTGCCCACACGCTTTTATCTTTCTTGGTGACTTCAATTTACCTCATATTAACTGGACCCTTAACGAATGTACAACTGAACCCACACATGCAACCTTATACAATGCAGTAACAAATCTGGGACTAGAACAACTAGTAACCAAAAACACTAGACTTAACAACTGCCTCGATCTCATCTTCTGCAATAGTTTGAATTCAATGTATGGAATACAAATTAAAGAACCCCTTTTCAACAGTGATCACAACATGATTGACTTTTGTCTCAACATACATCCACACAAAAATCATCACAACGATGGAACGCCCAATTATAACTTCAAAAAAGGCAACTATGATCTTATAAACAACGATCTTTCATCCCTTGATTGTCAATCTATTCACTGGATGCAATACTGTAAAAGACCATTACAACATATTTTTACTTGAAGTCAAAAGAGTCATGAAACTATATGTACCATTAACAACTCCCAAAACCAGAAAAAAACAAATTAGCCATAACAATAAGGAAGCTTCAATCCAAAAAGAAATCACTTTGGTGGAAAAACAAATCTGGTCATGTTGCCAACTTCAAAAGCTGATACAAAAATTTATGCCACCAGATAAAAACTGGATGCACCAATTATCACATTAAACAAGAAGAAAACCTTCTATGCACCAATTCCACACGCACTTTCTACAATTTTGTAAACAACAAACTAAAAGACTCAAGGTCCATCCCACCCCTGAAAGGACCTAATGGTAAAGACTGCAACGACGACACTATTAAAGCCAATCTCTTTAACACATTCTTTAGCTCAGTATTTGTAAACAGCAATGGATCATGCCCAGTATTTCCTAGTCGAACCACAGACAACTACAATGATCTAATACATATCGATTTTACAGAAGACAATGTTGAAAAAGCACTATGCAATCTAAAACCATCTCTATCTATTGGACCAGACGGAATATGTGCCTACTTCTTAAAAAAGCTGTCCACTGCCATAGCCGAACCTCTAAGCATAATCTTTGAAAAATCTTTCAGGACCAGCTCCTTGCCAAAACTATGGTCACAAGCCACGGTCATCCCCATCTTCAAAAAGGGAGACCCCAGTCTAGTTGAAAATTACAGACCAATCTCTTTATGCTGCATCACCTGTAAAGTCATGGAATCAATTATTAACCAATCTATCATCCTCCACTTAGAAACAAACAACCTACTCTCTAATAAACAATTTGGTTTCAGGAAAAAACTATCATGTAATCTGCAATTCTTACACTGCAAATACATATGGACTACACAAATCGATCAGAGCAAAGCAATAGACGTAATCTACATAGACTTCTGTAAAGGCTTTGATTCAGTGGTACACGACAAACTACTCCTAAAACTAAAACCTTACGGTATCTCTGGACACCTGCATAACTGGATAGAAGCATTCCTGTCAAACAGACAACAAATGGTCAAAATTGGGAGTATCCTATCAAATTCTGTACCTGTCAACAGTGGTGTCCCCCAAGGCAGTGTTCTAGGGCCAACTCTTTTCATACTCTACATAAATGACTTCTGTGATCATATCAAGAGCAACGGTGTTCTTTTTGCTGATGATGTAAAGCTATTCAACACCACAGACAATATTGCTACCCTTCAAAAAGACCTTGACTATGTATCAGAATGGTCAATCAAATGGCAATTTCAAATCTCAACAAATAAATACTCTGTCCTACATATTGGTAAAAAAAATCAGAAAATAAAATACAGGCTGAATAGTCAAGACCTTGTTGATGATCCAAACTCTGTCAAGGATCTTGGAGTATTCATCTCTAATGATCTAAGTGCTAGAGCCCACTGTAACTACACAGCCAAAAAGGCATTAAGAGTTGTTAACCTAATCTTTCGTAGCTTTTTCTCTGCTAATACTACACTACTAACTAGAGCATACAAAACATTTGTTAGACCAATACTCGAATACAGCTCATCAGTCTGGAACCCACATTACGTATCTGATATTAACACAGTTGAGAAAGTCCAGAAATATTTCACAAGAAGAGTTCTACACTCCTCTACTCGTTGCAGAATACCTTATGCCACCAGACTCGAAATTCTAGACCTAGAAAACCTACAATTATGCCGCCTTCGGTCCAATCTAAGTATAGTATATAAAATCATACATTGCAATATCCTACCTGTCAATGAATACTTCAGCTTCAACCATAACAACAGAAGAGCAAATAAGAGATACAAACTCAAGGTTAATCGCACCAAACTTGATTGCAGGAAATACGACTTCAGCAACAGAGTGGTCAATGTCTGGAATACTCTACCTGACTCTGTGGTTTCTTCCCCAAACCTCAAAAACTTTAACCTTAGACGGTCTACTATCAACCTCACCCCTTTCCTAAGAGGTCTGTCGGGGGCATGCATAAATGCACCAACGTGCCTACCATCCCTGTCCTATTGTTTCTTTTATTTTTATTTTTTTTTATTTTTCTTATATGTATCCATGTATTCATAACTATGTTTTTACTTATACCTATTATCTTGTAAGCAATTCACAAAAATAAATAAATAAATAAATAAAAAGTGTGGAATGAATTCATTGATTTTTTTTTAAAATGGGCTAGGCCATTTTCCCTCTAAGATGAAGGATTTGTTTGAGAATTTTTTATTCTTAGTCAGCAAACTTTAAAGTTTCAGTGATAAACATATGGGTGGGATACAAATGCTTAGGAAAAGGTATATCCCACAGCCATCACTAAGTGATTAAAATCTTACTTAGCAAATATATGAAGTTCAAGGTGATCAATAACCATTGAATGTGTTAGCTTTACAGGGTCATGTTGGACATTTTGAAAAGCTTGTACAATGCCCAAAATAATTAACTTAATAGTTTGAAGCCTGTTTCAGGACCATCAACTGGAAAATATCTTCATCATGAATATAATTTTGTGTGCTATTTTGATGGGGAATATGGCAGCCATGAAGACCCTTTAGAAAGAGTTCTATTCCGTGGCACATGAGACATTAGAGACAATATTGTATTATCTATAAGGAGAAGCTCAGCTCCCTCATAAATGAAATGTACTAATTAAACAACAGAGTGATTTCCCCCGCCCAAAGTAACAAAATTTCTCATTCTGCAATTAGCACTTATTAGGATTCCTTTACAGTTTTTTTTATTAACTGAAGTTTTCTGCAATCAATTATCTGAGTAGCTTTGGAAAACATTTTATCTTAATAAGAATAACTCATCAAGCAAAGGAAACCGGTTGACTCCTCATTATCATTTTTCCTATGCGGGAGTTCATCTCTTGAAACTGCTGCTGCTAAATTCCACAGTCTCTGGTTCCAGAAAACAGATCATTTTAATGGGTGACTTTGAGTGACAAAAGCAGAAGAGGGGTCACTGAACACCCTCAAATCTGTCCCAGGGGGAAGGGAGGTTAAGGAGCTCTAAGAGCCATGCTGACAAAAGGCTGTTTTAAAATTAGCATGCCTTGTTTGCTTCAGGGCCACTTTAAAATGCCATTTGCATTGACAATTGTATAATTGGCATGGCTCCCCAAGGAGCACTAATGGATTGTGGGAAATTGATGCTTAGGGAAATGGAAAGGAGACCTTTTTAGCAGTCAAGATCGATCGCTTGGGAAATGTGGATTGCTTTTGATGAATCCCATGCAGATTCGTCAGATGGGTGCCCAGGAAACTTTGCATTTGATTCAACTTTCAACTGCTGCCTGCATTCAGTTGAATCAGATATTTTGTTGCTAATCAGGTTTGCCATTTTGCTTTCTTTTATTGGCTACTAGCTCGATACCTGTGCTTCACTATGAAACTAGATGGTCAGGTTTAGTATTTGGAGAGGAATATAAGGGGAAAAATTCTGCCTCTGCCTACCAGCATCCATCGGTATTCATCTGGCTAGCGTCCTGTCAGTGTGTGAGAGAATTGAGGGCTGTTTGGAAACTGAAACAGTATTTGCTGTGTGAGCAAGAATGAGGCAGCAAGGAACTTGGGCATGGCTTAGCTCAACTGTTCTGTACTACAGCTGCTTGGTGCTGGGAAACTGAAACTCCTCTCCTCTGCTTGAGTTTTGTATTTGGAACAGATTTATTTTCAGGTGGGGAGGGAGAGTAGAACTCCTTAGCATCAGAATGTGTTAATAATAATATACTAAATATTAATGCTGGTGGTCATTTTGAAAAATCCTTTCTTAGTGAGCACCTAGAAGACAAGAGGAACATACGTACCAAATTTAAAGTTTGTAGGTTTTACGGTTCTGGAGATTTTGTGATGATGCTTGAGTGGTATTTCGCTTTTATATATATAGATTGACTGTATGGCTATTCTTTAAAAATGACTTTCTCATTATGGTATGCCTTCTAATTTTTGCAATAATACTGTGGAAAGCAAACGGCTAACAATATTTCAGGAATGAATACAAACTTAGCTGCATTATCACATTAACCTTAGAAATCCTGAAAGCCAAGTTTCATTAGTGGTAAACAAACCAATTACTGGTGAATTTAATGCATTTTCAGGGACCTGGAATTGGAATGCCCAAGAATGAAAGCTGATTCCTTTCTGCAGAGAATGCAGTGAATACTTTCTTTTGCTGGATAAGCAATAGCAAGAATTACATTATCCAGTTAAAGGAAAGACATGTTTGAAATTCTTACTTGAATAGGAATATCAGTTCCGAACTGATAAACCCTGGACCAGCCATTTAATAGCTGTTCATATTTTTGCAGCCTAGATCAGGTACCTTGAATGTTGAATCCTTATCCACGAACTTTGAAAAGAAATGGCAGATGTTGGTTGATTGAAGCAGTTATTTTAATAATTTAAGAATTCTTTTCTTCTGACATTTTCATATCCTGAAATACCTGAAAAAAATAATTGTTGGTTTGTTTGTTTATTTATCAACTTTGTACTTGATGATACACACATTTAATAACTAATGGATTTATCAGTTATCTCAGACATGGTATTATCTGATCAAAAATATACATTCTTTTTGGGCCTGTGGATTCAGTGTACCTTATTGTTAGAATTTTAAATCAGGATACTGGTTTGACATATTTTTTACTCTAAAAAGGTGACTGGTAAAGGACACAGCCCAAATGATCAGAGTCGGTGGCATCTGCAAGTTGAATGACAAAAGCAGCAAGAAAGTTGCACTGCCAGTTCTGCCAACTGTTCTTTGAGTGTCTATGTGATGTCTCAAGACATATGTATTGTGTATCTCAGCCCCATCCATTAAGTTGGTGTCCTTTCCATTTCAGTTCTGCTCTTTTTTATGTACATTAAAAGATTGGAGCTGGACTAACCAAGGTCACTTCCTTTGGGACTGACCCTGTTGAGTATTGTTTCCAATTTTTCTAAAGAATACAGTGCCCTTTTTATGACTAGATATATAGATGATGTAATTGTTTGCCTGATATCCATGTATTTCTCTATCTTGGCTTTTGCTGCCTTTTATCCCATTTGCAAATTAACTTTTGTTTTCTTTTGTCTTCTGCAGTTTAATAAATAAACATCAAGCTATTTTTTTTAATTAACTGATTTGACTGCTTGATCTGATCTGGATAGTATGATGTTGACTGGGAGGGTACCAGATGCAAATTAAACTGGAAAATACCCACATCAATTTTAACATTATTTTTAAAAAAGCAAAGCTTCCATCACAATACTATAATGATGCTTGCATCATTCTGATTCTTTCCTCTTCCCTCTGCCTCTCTCACACATGCCATTGAAAAGGGTCATGCTACTGTTTCTCTCTATCTGTTTTCTCTCTGTCTGTCTCTCTGTCTCGTTGTCTGGACTAGTTTGTAGCAAAGAAGTACAGAAAGATCTAATTCTAGCTCTATCTTTTTTTTTTTTTTTGCAGCCTTGACAAACATGACATTTCCGTAGAACTCTTTTTTGTGAGCTATAAAGTTACCCAAATCATTGAACTGTTCCTCATACAACTGATTTCCAGTCCTTTTATCATCCCTGTAGCCTTCCTTTGAACTTACTTTAATTTGCCATTGTTCTTGTCCCAGTCTGGGGCTCCAAACCAGATACATTAGCATCATATAGCTGCATCATGCAGAAAAGCCCTCTTGGTCAAACGATCATTTAAAAAGTATAAAAATTACATGTACATACATACAGAGAGACAGATATCTATCCATCTATTCTGCAAGGCATTAGTCAGGCCAGCACCATCTTTTCCAGATTAGACAATCTTAATGGAAAAGACAGGAGAGTTTAACAACATATTGAGGAGACTTCTCATCTACCTGACTTCCCTTTTTCTGTTGCTGCTGCTATAAATAACATATTTGGAATGGGCTGATAATGTTTCTTCCTGATCAAATTACAGTTTTCAGTTTTTTAAAATAATGCTTTAGACACATCAAGCAGCTTTGTAACAGTTATAATTTCAGGTGCAATTATTATTTTTCTTTCAAAAACTGGGCAATTTTCATCAATGTATTTGGATAGAAAATCACCAGCCTTCAAAATATTATACATTTTACGTCACTGAATTATAACAATAGAAATGCTACAGAATGGATTTCTAAAGTTGTTGAATTAGCCATGCAATAGAAATTTCTATGCCATCTGTGTTTTGCTCTATTATTAGGTTTACTCACTGAATTCTATATGTTTCTGGAATGCTATAAATGCCTAGACAGGCCTTTTCTGTCATTACACCTGCATTCTTGAAGAGTATCCATCAGAGATCCATATGATTCCTACCATGAGGATATCCAGAAAGTCATTGAAAATTTAGCAAATCTGGATGAGGAAGAACAGACTCAATCCTGACAAGACTGAATATCTTGTATTTGGGCTCTTTGGTCCTGAGGATTTTCCATCTTTAGTCTCAGATGGGATAGCACTTCTTTGTTAGAGAAGGGTACACAATCTGGGAGTGGTCTTGAAATTACAACTTCTGCTTGAAGAGCAGGTGGTAAATATGTGATTGGTAATAAGTGATTGGTCTCATTCAAGACAATGACGAATCCGCATACAGACAGGAGGTTATACAACTTGCCTCGTAGTGTAACTGGAACAATCTGGAACTGAACACACTCAAAACCATAGAAATGTTGGTAGACTTTAGGAAAAAACCCTCCCATACTACCACCTCTTACAATACTAGACAACACCGTATCAACAGTAGAGACCTTCAAATTTCTAGGTTCTACTATATCACATGACCTAAAACGGACACCTAACATCAAAAACATCATCAAAAGAGCACAACAAAGAATGTTCTTTCTGCGCCAACTCAAACTGCTCAAACTGCCCAAGAAGCTGCTGATACAGTTCTACAGAGGAATGATTGAGTTTGTCATCTGCACCTCTATAACTGTCTGGTTTGATTCTGCAACCTAACAGGACAGACACAGACTTCAGAGAGTAATTAGGACTGCAGAAAATTTTTTTACTACCAACCTGCCTTCAATCGAGGACCTGTATACTGCACTAGTCAAAAAGAGGGCTGTGAAACATCCTGGACATAAACTATTTCAACTCCTTCCCTCAAAATGACGCTATAGAGCATTGCACACCAGAACAACTAGACACAAGAACAGTTTTTTCCGGAAAGCCATCACTCTGCTAAACAAATAATTCCTTCAACCCTATTCAACTATTACAAAGTCTGTACTACTATTACTGTTAATCTTGTCATCACTCCTTATCACCCATCCCCTCCCATTTGTGACCGTATGACTGTCACTTTGTCTCTGGTATACTTATGATTTATATTGACTGTTTCCTAGTATGATTGATTGCTTATTGTACCCTATGACTATCATTAAGTGTTGTAACTTATGATTCCCGACTCCTGATGAATGTATCTTTTCTTTTATGTATACTGAGAGTATTTACACCAAGACAAATTCATTGTGTGTCCAATCACAATTGGCCAATAAAGTATTCTATTCTATTCTATGCTCAAGAGGGCCTTCATTAAGATCAGTCTAGTATACTAGATAATACCATTCCTGGATTAGAGGACTATTCAGGTGGCCAGTCATGCTGGAGCCACCTCACAATGGGACTATTGCAATGCACTGTATATAGCTCTTCATGGAGACTACTCAGAAGTTATAGTTGGCTTAGAACAGTAACAGTAATGTGCCCATATGCCACTACTGCTGTACAAGCTACACCAAGTAACTTAGTTTCTAGATGCAATTCAAGATGCTGGTTAATCCATAATGCAGCATACGTCCTAGTTATTTGAGAGAGTGTCTACATCCACTGGTTTCTAAATTCAGTCAGGCAGAGATCGTACATTCTAGGTTCCTTCAACTGCTAGAAAGTTAGCTTTCTCTGTCATGGCACCTGCCCTCTGGAACACCATCTCCCCAGAGATTCATATAGTTCCCATCACAATGACATTCAGATAGTCATTGATAATCTGACTATTCACCCAGGCTTTAGTATGGTTTCAGAAGTGGTTTGCTTTAGGGTACAGTGATGGCTGTTGAGGGAATATATTATGTAATATTTATTATGTATAGCTTTCCTTCAAAACATATATGAGCCATATCTCTGTTTTTATTTTCTTTATTTTTATTTATTAAACATATATCTATTCCACTACATAGAACACGTGAATGCCATGTTAATGTAGACATCAGGTTAGAAAATGAGAAACAATGAGTTCTAGTCCCACTTTAGGCACAAAGCTCAAAGCCAGCTCTCTCTCATAGCCCTAGGAACAAGGCAATGGCAAACTACTTCTGAAATTATGCCAAGAAAACTGCAGGGATTAGTCCAAGCAGTCATCAGGAGTCAAAAAGGCACAAAAAAGCACAAGAAAAAAAAGCAGCAATCAAGAAGGATTTTTGATGGCTTATGTAAAATAAATGAAGATTAAAACTTCCACAATACAATTAAAATAACTACCAAAAAGAAGAGACAAATAAAAATGAAAAGCGTGCATTGGAAACTACAAAATGTTAAGCAAAAATAAAGACATTCACATCAGGGAAAAGGTATCCAAAACAATTTGGTCTTTGAGAGCTTCCAAAAAGCAAATGAAGAAGGAGCCACTCTGATCTCTAAGGAAGGTTATTCCACAATCGTGGCACAACTGTAGCAAAGTAGTACTGCTTTTCCTCCACACACACCTTACATTTGCAAGAGGTTCTTCCTGGTAGATCTAATTCCTGGGCTGATACTGGTGGGAATACACAGTCCTAAAAGTACCCGAGTGACAAGCCATAAAGGGTTTTTATATGTTAACACCAGTACCTTAAATTGGTTCCAGAATCCAATCAGCAACCAATTTAAGACCTGCAAAATTAATAAACTGCAGATGTGGGCAGGTGTAAGCCATCCAGACCTGGTTCACTGCCAGGTCCTCTTTTGTCCTCTGGTCATTGTAATCCCAAGAGCCTTTGGCTCTTTCAGCCTATTTCCATAGAGTCTTGCTTTTATTTGGCTTTTTCTTCTTGTTTCCTTTTCTATTTTGTTTCTAAATTATTCATTCCCAACAATCTTTACTTATCCAAACATATTTTCCTGAATCTCAAGCCAAACAGAGAGGGAATTTAGCAGATGTAGGTTACATTGTTTGGCACAGCTATCAATGTGCTTTCTTCTACTCATCTCCTAAATATATGTGGGAAAAAATGTCTCTTTTACCATCTCATCAAGTATCCCTGTTGCTACCTTAAATTAATATTCTATAAGATGTTGTTAGACTTTGTACCTCACTAAATTCATATATTCATGGAAAATAAAATTTGACTGTCAGTAGCTTTTCATATCATGTCTGCCTATCTATCTTATATTACATTTATTTTATTTATTTATTTGTCAAATTTAAATACTGTCCATTTCACTCACAAAGTGAGTGTACCTGAAACAATGTTGAGATCACATTTGGTTTGTGGTTGTGAGAAGCCTTTGTATCTCAGGGCTGCTTATTATAATTCCAATTTGCAAAAAGAAATTGACTTCAAGCCATTTCTTTGCATTCTGCTACATAATGCAGGACAAACCAATGCTACTTAAGAATCTAGTGTGTTTATGCATTCCTAAATCAGTTTGCTTTTGAAAAGAGATGCAAAATAACTTTACATAAAAGGTACTAATAACATGGGTAGTTGCATTAATAATGAAACTTTTATTAATGCTTTTACTCAAGTATCCCTTCAACATCTCTTTTAAAAATGAATGATTCAAGGTCCACATAGCAACTTGGAGAAGTATGTATCCACATGACCTTTTAATAGATGACTGACTAAACAACCCAGTGACACCTCCTCCAAAAAGCTACAGATATGAAAAACTCTGGGGATTCTGACCTGCTTAATTTTATTTCATTGTTTAAACCCTATGGTGCTTCATCATAATTTTTCTGACAGTTTGGTGCTTTCAAAGACCAAGCACAGACGTTGTACAGGCAGCTGCTTTCATAAACATTAAATGTGCCTGAGATTGCTGCCTTGAAGTGCAATTGCTACAAGGACACAGAACTGAGAATTACCACTACCCAGAGGTAGCAAATCAAGGTTAATCATGCATACAGTTTGACTTGTTCCCTTGAGCATGAAGTGTGTCTTCTTTGCATTACTGAAATACTGAAGGTTATGTCAGGGATTGTGGATTCACAATCCTTGTTTACAGGAATAAAGAAGAAAGAGGATGCACTCATTCATGCTACTCACCTTAATCCTGGCTTCAAACTTTCATATACACTGCTCAAAAAAATAAAGGGAACACTTAAACAACACAATGTAATTCCAAGTCAATCACACTTCTGTGAAATCAAACTGTCCGCTTAGGGAGCAACACTGATTGACAATCAATTTCACATGCTGTTGTGCAAATGGAATAGACAACAGGTGGAAAGCATAGGCAGTTAGCAAGACATCCCCAATAAAGGAGTGGTTCTGCAGGTGGTGACCACAGACCACTTCTCAATTCCTATGCTTTCTGGCTGATGGTTTGGTCACTTTTGAATGCTGGCGGTGCTTTCACTCTAGTGGTAGCATGAAACGGAGTCTACAACCCACACAAGTGGCTTAGGTAGTGCAGCTCATCCAGGATGGCACATCAATGTGAGCTGTGGCAAGAAGTTTTGCTGTGTCTGTCAGGGTAGTGTCCAGAGCATGGAGGCGCTACCAGGAGACAGGCCAGTACATCAGGAGACGTGGAGAAGGCCATAGGAGGGCAACAACCCAGTATCAGGACTGCTACCTCCGCAAGGAGGGACAGGAGGAACACTGCCAGAGCCCTGCAAAATGACTTCCAGCGGGCCACAAATGTACATGTGGCTGCTCAAATGGTCAGAAACAGACTCCATGAGGGTGGTATGAGGGCCCGACATCCACAGGTGGGGGTTGTGCTTACAGCCCAATACCGTGCAAGATGTTTGGCATTTGCCAGAGAACACCAAGATTGGCAAATTCGCCACTGGTGCCCTGTGCTCTTCACAGATGAAAGCAGGTTCACACTGAACACATGTGACAGACGTGACAAGGTCTGGAGACACCGTGGAAAACGTTCTGCTGCCTGCAACATCCTCCAGCACGACCAGTTTGGCAGTGGGACAGTAATGGTGTGGGGTGGCATTTCTTTAGGGGGCCGCACAGCCCTCCATGTGCTCGCCAGAGGTAGTCTGACTGCCATTAGGTACCGAGATGAGATCCTCAGACCCCTTGTGAGACCATATGCTGGTGCGGTTGGTCCTGGGTTCCTCCTAATGCACGACAATTCTAGACCTCATGTGGCTGGAGTGTGTCAGCAGTTCCTGCAAGACGAAGGCATTGATGCTATGGACTGGCCTGCCCGTTCCCCAGACCTGAATCCAATTGAGCACATCTGGGACATCATGTCTCGCTCCATCCACCAACACCACGTTGCACCACAGACTGTCCAGGAGTTGGGGGATGCTTTAGTCCAGGTGTGGGAGGAGATCCCTCAGGAGACTATCCGCCACCTCATCTGGAGCATGCCCAGGCATTGTAGGGAGGTCATACAGGCACGTGAAGGCCACACACACTACTGAGCCTCATTTTGACTTGTTTTAAGGACATTACATCAAAGTTGGATCAGCCTGTAGTGTTTTTTTCCACTTTCACTTTGAGTGTACCTCCACATCCAGATCTCCATGGGTTGCTAAATTTGATTTCCATTGATAATTTTTGTGTGATTTTATTGTCAGCACATTCAACTATGTAATGAACAAAGTATTTAATAAGAATATTTCATTCATTCAGATCTAGGATGTCTTATTTTTGTGTTCCCTTTATTTTTTTGAGCAGTGTATTTTATTTACTTCCATACCATCTAGACACTCTTCATTATGAGGTAATAACCATACATTCTTCAACACACTTATCTGTCATAAGGCGTAATAATACAGTATGCCTTAAGTCAAAAGAGAGGTGGAATTTTCCTGCCAATTGATAGTTTAAGATATGAAGTGAAACCTTCCAAATTAATAGGAACACTTCTAATTTCCAATTAGGTATGAGACACCTTATACCAAGAGTGTGTTCACAATTTAAAGACTATAGCATGTTAAAAACTGATTATCTCTAGGTACAAGGGCAAAACATTTACCTTGTACCTCATAGCCTTAGGGACACACTTTAGCAAGGTGTCACTGTTATTTATTTAACTAATTGTTTCACTGGGAATTATTCCCCCCCCCCCCCAATCTGCTATTCTCAATGAGAAGAATACTCAAGAAGGAATTCTAATAGGGATTCCATTGAGAGTGAAGAACTTAATCATCTTCATTTGACTGACTTCTATTTTGCCTGGTTTATTACACAAATAAAAATTATGCATTTGAAATTACTTGTGAAAAATCTCTTTAAGTAAATTGAAGTAGAGGAGGCTTTAATATCAGACAGGATCACAACTCCTCCTTTACCTAACTTTTAGTTACAATAATGCAAAGGTTTTTCACCATAGAAGAAACACTGCAAGAAACAAAAATCATGTCATTTTCTAAATCCCAGTACTAGTTTGAGTACAGTATGTGTCTACAGTCTATTTGGGGTCACAGTTATTATTCATAAAGAAGAATGGTTTTCCTTTTTGTGGGAACCAAGCATAAATTGCTCTGTATAACTAAAATATGCAGTTATGAAGGACTACATTTTATCTACATTATCTATGAATATAGTACATGGAAACAAATGATGTGTCTACATGAATTTTCTCTGTGTAGCATGGCAGGTGTTTGTTTTATATAGAACTATATCAGAGATGGTATTCATCAGGTTCTGACCAGTTCTGGAGAACCGGTAATGGAAATTTTGAGTAGTTTGGAGAGCCGATGGTAACCATCCCCCAGGAGTGGGGAGGGAATGGAGATTTTGCGGCATTCTTCCCCTGCCACACCCATCAAGCCATGCCATGCCCACCAAGCCATTAGTAAAAAAATAATAATTTCACCACTGAACTATATGGCTATGTTAAATAAACATGTGGATCATACTAAGCTGGCAGGAATAGCCAACACCCTAGATGATAGGCTCAAGGTCCAAATGGATCTTGACAGACTTGAACAGTGGGTCCTATCTGACAATTGAAATTCTAAATTCAATGTAGAGAAAAATAAAGTCTTACACTTAGGCAAAAAAACCCAAAAGTACACATATAGACTGGGTGAAGCCAGGCTTAATAGCAATAACTGTGAGAGGGATCTTGGAGTCTTAGTGGACAACCAATTAAATATGAGTCAACAGTGTGTGGTGGCAGCCAATGGAATTGTAAGTTGCATTAATAAAGGGATACAATCAAGATCAAGTGAGGTACTAATACCATTCTATAAAGCCTTAGTAAGACCACACCTAGAATACTGCATCCAGTTTTAATCATGACACTATAAAAAAGATGTTGAGACTCTAGAAAGAGTGCACAGAAGAGAAACTAAGATGATTAGGGCCATGGAGGCTAAAAGATACAATGAATGGTTGCAAGAACTGGGCATGGCTAGTCTAGTGAAGAGAAGGACCAGGGGAGACATGATGCCCTGCTCCAATATTTGAGGGGCTGCCACAAAAGGGAAGGGTGGAGCTATTTTCCAAAGCACCTGAAGGCCAAACAAGGAATAATGGATGGAAAGTGAACAAGAAGAGATTCAACCTGGAAATAAGGAGAAGTTTTCTGACTGTGAGAGCAATCAACCAATGGAATAGCTTGCCAGTGGAACAAATCTAAAATAGCTTCACTTGTTTGTTTGTTTTGTTTTGCAGGGACATCTTAATTTGTGATTTCTCAGAATGTTAGCCATAAAGCAATATGACTCTTGAGCCAATAAAGGTTCCCAGCCCTCCTTTAATATATTTAATCTGTCTGCTAGTGGTGGTTCTAAAGAATGGCCAATGGATTATTTTTTCTACCCTTTCTATTGAAGTCAGCCTTCTGCAACCTAGTGCCCTTCAGATGTATTAGGAGAACAATTCCCAGAATTCTTAAACAATTTAGCTATGACTGATAATTTGGGGTATTGTAGTCATGCAAATGTGCAGTGTACTAGGCTGGAGAAGTTTAGTTATAATGTCTTTTAGGTCATGCAGATTAAGAATAGGATGCCCACATGCAGTGCTGATTTAAATTCATTGAGTTATTAATGTGATTTTTAAAGATGCACTTCAGAAGAGGTATATGTCACCCTCAGGTTAGAATTTGCTTTGTGGTATAATTTTGCTGTGAATCATAGATTACTCATGCAGCAAAAAATAGAGATAGCTTTACATAATTTAAAACATTTCAGTTAGATAGTGTGTCTTTACTCTTTCTTAGCATTTCACATGATGCTTTAATGGAATAATATTAGGGCTGTAATTTAAATGTTATCCAAATCTCAGTTGTGTCATTTGCTTTGTCACACAGTTGGGTAGGTCATGCTAGCACAACAATCTACAAATATTTATTTCTTGGATTTATAAGGATACCTAAGCATCTTGGGAATCAAGGTGCTGTACAGAGGAGGTTAAAACACAATACAAAGTGCTAAAATGATGGACAACCACTCAGGAAATATCAAAACTTAAAATCCTAATAATGCATGGTCAAATTCACAAAACACTTTGATCCAGATCATACTAAAAGAGCCACTCATTTCAAACCTGAGCTACAAATATTCTCCTTTATTGATAATACTATATAATATTATATATTAGTATATTTAATAATTACTGTAATTTATTACTTAAATCAAACTATAATTTAGAAGACTATGAATACTATTTCTTTATTTTGATATTTCATATATTCATTCAAAAGTTTACATTCTTATTTCCCCATACCAAGAGCACCAGCTTGGGGAAGGCTTAAGCAGAGCAACTTGATCAGAGAAAACATATGCTATGAACAGATGGTGAAGATTTCTTATAGTCCAGACGTGTAGATGAAACTAAGAGAGTTGCTTTTACAACAGGCACAAATTCACCAGTTTCTTGTAAGTTAGAAATGGTTTGAAATGTGGGAGAAAATCATTACATGAATACAAATATTTATTTATTGTATCCCACCTTTATTATTTTTACAAATAACTCAGGGCAGTGAATTTCCATGTTGCTTTTAAGTGGCACAAAATGAACCAATTGCTCCAACCCCATTTAGTCTGCTTCAGAATTTCCTCTACAATACTGTAGCACTCATTCTCCTTTGACTGAGCTAGATGCAGTTGGTGACCTTCCTCAGTTGGTGATTTTTAATGTTTATTGGGAAAGGTTGGGAGGAGTGTGTAATATTTACATTAGCATTAATGTATAAAAGCATTACAGAAGGGGTTGCTAAAAATGAAAGGAAGTACACCAGAAAATATATACACATTTTTATTTGGGCTTTTGGTTTTTGTTTAAAATGAACAGTCTGATGCAGCAACAGTACCAATCAATTAAATTTGGAAAGAATGAAACACTGAGTAAACAAAATTAATAAATATCCATTGCTAAAATAAAGGTTGGATGGTTGAAGCTATCTGATGGGCATAGGACTGAGGAAAGCTCCTGTAACCTATGGTTGAACACATGTAATTTAGCAAAAAGAATGTAAAGATAATCAATCTCTCATCATCATAAAGGTCCCTTGAGAAGAGTCCTTTAATAACTGTATAGGCAGGTTAAACACATCTTTTCGGTATTAAGGCTCATTTAGTCAATGTGATTTACTTCCTAGCATGCTTGCTTTTGATTGCTAATGTGACTCATTACCCAGTATTTAAGAGAGTCTGCCAGCAAAGACTCTTTTTTCTATTGATCTAGTCAATTCACTTATCATTGACATTATGCATGCTATTTTCCCTTGAACAAGTTTTGCTTCTCTCTTTACAGTGATAATGATTTTAGAAATAATTTTCACTTTAGTTGCTTCAATAACAAATGCATGTTATATGTTATTACCTATATGTTAAGGGCAATTCTGAAACAGAACAAAGGCTGTGTTGGTCTGAGGTAGTAGCTTGTATAGACTGATCTAAAAAGAAACATTCATTTATTTGGTGATCACCATAACTCAGTGACTGGTAAAACACTATTAAAGTAATACATTTGTTCAAGAATATAATAACGTGGTCCAATAATGTGGTTCCTTACTGAGGCAGGATTATTCCTCAGTTTACTTGTAAGCAGATTTGGAAAACATAGCAATATTCTAAGGATTGGAGAAGATCAATATTTATTTCAGTACCAAAAAAGCAGTACTAGAAATGATCAAATTATCAAACAACTGCACTTCTCTCACATATAAATAAGGTGATTCTCAGGGTCTAGCAACCCAGACTTCAATATCAAAACTGAGAGCTGACAGATTTATAAAATGGATTCAGAAGAGGCAGAAGTACTTAAGATTGCCCCAAAGGTACTTTTTCGGGAGGCAACTGGACTTTCATGTTATTCTTTGAAGATGTTTCACTTCTCATTCTTTTTCAGCTCTGACAGGATAGTGGGAATGGAAGGGTTTATATTACTTGCAGACAGCTGGTAATCAGCATCCTTCTAGAGGGTCATTGAAGTACTTGGAGGTTTATCTGTGTCCTAAGGGTCACCTGTTTGTACTAGAACAAACACCTGTGTATACTCAGAAAAAACAAGAAAGTCCAGTTGCCTCCTGAAAAAGCACCTTTGGGACAATCATGACCTGGGTGACTGAGAATCTCTACAGACTTTTACCCAAGAATGCATTGCTGATATCTAATGGATAGGGGGGAAAGTAAGAGAGTTTTGAAACAATCCTCTTTTTTACTTTGTTGTTCATATTGAAGTGTTCATCAAAATAAATTATGGATAGTCCTTAAAAACATAGGTGCGCAGGTCCACTTCATTTCTTTTCTGAAGAATTTCTCTGATCTTCCAAAAACAACAGAATGGATAATGTAACAATAAATGGTTCAGAACTGGGAATGAAGTGTCACATTTATTTAATTTATATGCAATGTACATCTCAAGAAAGGCTGGACTAACAGAAATTGACACCAAAATTAAAATTGCTCTGAGAAATGTTAACAACTTCACATGAGCTTTTGATAGCACCTTGATGGAAAGCAACCAGGCTTAAGAAATCTCTTCTTTAAAATAAACAAACAAAATGCAAGTGCTCATATGTTGCTCTATTTTTTTTAAGAAAACACACAATTTAATATTTTATAAACAGGAAATGCTAACCCATGCAAACAAACAGAGATGATTTTTAAGTAGAAAGAGACTTTATTTTCTTAGAAAGTCACAGGGATATTGACCATAGCCACAAGATGATAGTGGTGGCTGCTACTTGTGAAAAAGACTATGACTACATCGGAAAAAAATATTAATGAGCAGGGGTATCCTCTTGATAATAAAAATATGTACTGTCAGGGCCATGGTTTACCTAGATGTATATATCCATATTGTTGTGAAACCTGAATCATATGAAAAGCTAAATGAAGAAAAATGGATGCCTTTGAAATGTGATACTGGAGAAAATTGATCAGAATAATTCAGTACTAGATGAAGTGCAACCAAATCTTTAGTGAAGTGAATGCTGACATATTCTGGACACATCATGTGAAGATAAGAGTCTCTGGGGAAAGACCCTTATGCTTGGAAAACTTTTAGGCAATAAAAAGAGGCAGACAGAAGACTGGTTACATGCTATCATCGATGACACAAGCATGAACTTACAAGAACTCAAGGAAACAATTCTTGACAGGCACTTCTGGCAAAATCCATCAAGTCACAAAGAGCTGAAAATGACTTAATGATAAAACAACAGCAACATTCATCAGTTCAGCCCAGTACACTGATCTTCAAAGTTAGACAATCTTTTGGAGTTATATATCTCAAATCTGAGTATATATTGTCGAAACTCTTAAATTCCTGACTACAGAATGGTCCTCATGTTGCTATGTCTACTAGGGGAATATACCCTTTCTTGTTAAGGTGGTTTGTTTCCAAGATGGGAAGAAATAAAAGATGCCACACAAAGATGCAATTGATGAAGAGTTAAGTACCTTATTTTGCCCAAGATCAATAAAGAATGTTGGATGGTAGCCACACTAATCATTCCTCTTTATAGAGATTCTACTTCAAAGCTTTTTAACCAATTGTGAACCATACAATCACAGTGGACTGTTCAATCATGTTTCCTTTCTTCTGCCCACGCTCTCTCTCAGCATGAGAGATTTTCTCAACTTTATGCTATTTTTATAAGCATTACCTATCTGGTACTAGGTGCCCTTCCTTTGCAACACTTAGAAAATGTCAGTGGTGGCACGAAAGATTGTAACCAACTGACACACTGTATGTATATAATTGAAAGAGGGTTTTATGTTTTTATGTTTTTTTTAATAAAGTTTTATTTGGGTTTTCACAAACCAAAATACAAGTAAAACATCTTTTTTGAAAATAGCATGGTCCCGGGTTACACTTCTTTATATATACACAAACTCAATTTCATGCTCATTTTTGTGTTCTATTCCATATCTTATTACTATTTTGCATTTTCTATATAGTTTTTCCCCTCTTTTAATTTTCTCAACTTTATTTTGATTATCTCATCTCAATTCAAATCATTTTGTTTATACTTTTGTCTGTCCTGTTTCAATTTCATATTATCTTTTCTCATTAAATAAATTTTCTCCTGTAGTTACTAATTGGAATATGACACCTTTATATCTTTTAATTTTATCCATTCAACTCTTATTTAAACTTCAATGTATACCTTAAGGTTATAACATTCAATATGATACATAATACATAACTTCCAATTGAATTCTGCTTGGTACATTCTTAAAATACATACTATATACTTAAAAAAAAGGGATTATAAATCTATGTAATTAAAACCCTCATTCCATTCCAATTCAGTTCTATCATTAATATTCATTAAAGTCTTAACATTTCTTTTCAATTAAATATCATACATTCTTGGGGACACGTATAATCTTTCCTTAATTAATTTTTCCCCTATTTCTCTTCACTTATGTTTTATAAATCATTAAATATTCATTTTATTACATTTATTTATTAACAAACATTCCACTAAATTACAATAACTATTTTATCCATCATTTTGATCATACATTGTGTTCTGTCTCACCTGTATCCACAGGTGAGAATCCAAAGTTCCAAAGTTCAAATATTCAAGCAAACAAAACCAGACCCAAAAGAGTTAACTGCTTCTGTTTTCGCAGTCCTTGGCAGTCTTCCTGGAATCTGTCTGGCAAGTCTGAACTGTCCATAAATCACGACGCCGCAGCCAAAAGAGTCATACGCAATTCTTTCACATCAAAATACACTTTGCTTCCAACAAGGATTACGAGCTAGTACGCTTCCTTATATCCTCTGAGGGGGCGTGTCAGTCTCACTAATTAATCACTGGCTTGATGCTTCTTTTCAAATTGTGATTGACGTTTCAATCTTCTTCTAGTCCTAGCATCCAGCCAACATCCGTCAGTGTCGTCATCGCTCGAAACCTCTGGCACGTTCTCCTGATTGTCTGTTAACAGCTGAGGTGTAATCAGGGAGGGAGATTCAGGGGAGGGAGAGGACTCCGAAACCTCCAGTAAAGCAGGCTCATCTCTCAGAGCCAACTCCTCCCCCTCTTCCTGACTCCCCTCTAAGTCACTTAATAATTCAGGCTCGAATCTCAATGCCAGATCTTCTTCATCACTCGAGCCTACATCTGCTGACTGACCAGGTTCAAGTCTCGGAGTCACAACACATTGTTTCATATTTTCTGAAATTATTTCTATTTCTAATATGACAATACTATCTTATGTACCTTTGCAGAATCCCTTTTTCAATTAGATTTTCACCCATTATATCTAAATAGGCCCTGTTTCTCTATATCTTGTTTCTGTCCTTTATAACTTCTTTTCCTTTCTTTCTTCCCTCTCTTCTTCTCCCTCCCCTTTTGACCCCCTTGTCTCTCTACTTCTAATTCTCTCTTCTGCATTTCCCTCTTCTGTTGCTTTCTAATTTTATACTTATTTTTCAAACTATTCTTTTTGGGGGGTTGTTTTTCCAAATCTTAAACTTTTCATTCTCTTTCCCCTCTTTTCCTTTCCCCGCCCACATAAAATTACTTGTTCATTAAAGATGGCTTCTTCTTTGTCCCAGTCTTCTTGTTCTGCAGGCATTTCTTGTTGTTTCTCATAGTTCCAAATCTCCATTTCTAAGAATTGAAATACGAAGCCAAAAGAACCTCTCCCTTCTTGTGCATCGTCTTTGTACTTTTTAAGTTCCGTTTTCAGTTCTTCTAAAAGTGGTGCCATTTTAAACACTTTTAAACAACCACCCGATTGATTTTAGTCATTCAAATGCAGTAACCAAAAATCCAGAAGTCACCAAGTAATCCAAATACTCCTGAGCTGTTTCTTCTTACTTCTTTTTTCACTTTCTCTTCCTGAGGTTTTACTATTTTGTTGCCATGTTTCAGTTAAAATGTATCTTTTAGAAGTCTTGTTGAGATTTTACTGTAAGTTCTTTTTCATTCCAGGCAGTCTCCTCCCTTCCAGATCCTGTCCTTTTATTCTTTTTCTCTCCTTTCCTGCTTTCAAAAGCTTTTAAATATCCAGAAATCTTTATTATCCCTTTGACATTTTATTTTCAGCTTAAATGCCTATTGATGTCAAAGTGGATTTTTTTTCAATTTCTTGCTTAAGTCTCTTAGCTGTCAGTATAGGGAAAGGAAGAGGAGAAAAAAAAAACCAAATCCTTTCTCTTTTCTCTCTCCTTCGCTGCTTGAAAATCTTCTTTGGGAACAGTGTTATTTTTTTTTTTATAGTTTAAATTCCAGGGTACCTTATTTATTGCTTTTGCTGTTTGACCCGGTCAACCAAAACTTTCTCTTCTTATCTTCCTCCTGCACATTCTTTTCTGGTCAAGTTCTTCTTTGGGATGGCCATTTCTGACCACCGCTGCAACCGCCTTCGGGAAGGGAGTAATGGCCAGCTGAGGAGGAGAGATGCGGCTCTCCTCAACCCTTCAGGCAGTCTCCCCCCTCTACGGGGTGGCTTAGGCCCGAAACCAGCTGGCTCGAGGCGCTCCAGCGGCGAGCACAGATCGAAACCGCGCAGAATTGCAGTTTTGGTCTGTTGCCGAAGAAGCTCAAACCAGAAGTCGTTTTTTATGTTTTGTTCATATGTTTGTTGTAAAAAATAAAAACTTTGTTTAAAAAAAAAGAAAATGTCAGTGGTTAACCACAGAATCTAGAAAAAGATTGTCTATAGCTTACCATAGTACATAAGATGAAAGAATAAGCCATCAGTTGTTCCTGTATGCAATTTCTTTGGTTTTACTCACTAATTCTTTCTTTATAAAAATGGCACTGCTTTTGCTTATGGTAGCTTTTCTGCTAGCCTTTTATACAGTTCTAAAAATATTTACAAGTGATCAAACAAAATATCCCAACACTACTAACCTAATATTTATTTAGTACAAAGCAAATTGATGCTATTGTTCCCCAATAAGCCCCACAGGATGCTTTTTACTGTGCTAGATTATTTTTTTCCCATTCTTGTCTTTCTGGAAGAGTAGGCACCAGGAAAAAGACACCTTTTTCTTGGCTTCAATCATTTGACTTGAAACTATTTCATTTTTCAAGAATTTTGATAAGGCCTAACTGGAGCCAGGATATACAAGACTAAGATCAAGAGTTTGGTAACATCAATAGCGTAATCATATTGTTCAGTGACTATGCTTCCATAGAACATACTCATAGCAGTAAGGAGTTAGGAATTCATTTAGGAGCCAAAACAAACAATAGAACAATCCTTGCTTTCATTCTAAAGAAGAGCAAGAGCAATAGTACGGACTTATATACTGATTCACAGTGCTTTACAGCCTTCTATAAGTGGTCAGAGTCAGCATATTGACCCCCAACAATCTGAATCCTCATTTTACCAACCTTGGAAGGATGGAAGGCTGAGTCAACCTTGAACCGCTGATATTCGAACTGCCAAACTGCTGGCAGCCAGTGATCAGCAGAAGTAGCCTGCAAGACTGCATTCTAACCACTGCACCACCATGGCTTAAGAATTAAGAGAATGAGAGATAGCCAAAGGCTCTGCAGCAATAAAGCCAATCAGGACTTAGTATTCTAGTTTCAGAATGTAAATTCTTCCAATCTCAACAGTAAAACTGTTTATAGTATGAACATTTACATTTCCCCCTCAAACAAATTGTCCCAAAGCTGTTCTAGATCACCAGTTCCATTTCTTAGCACTGTTGCTCTTTAGCTTCTTTGCATGCTCTTTAGTTCACTTTTGACTTATTGTTGCTAGCCATTCTGCCTACTGAATTCCATAATCCCTATGAATGTTTTATTTTGTCTCTATTTTAAAGGCCTGGCTCTGTCCTTTACTTAGGTGTGGCCTGAGAAAGATATATAACAGATAACAGATAATCAGAGTTGGAAGAGCTCTTGTAGGTCATCTAGTTCAATTGGGAGACCCTGCACCATTTCTGACAAATGGCAGTCCAGTCTCTTCTTGAAAGTCTCAAATGATGGTGCTCCCACTGTTGTGAATCAATAAAAGTGAATAACCTAAATGCAAATTAGGGGTTGAAAACCTGCACACTTGATTGGTCCTTATACAACAACTTGGGATTGGGCCAGAACTAGTCCCTGATTGGCCACTTTTGGGACTTTTCTTATTGGTTAGTAGTTTGAACTTGTTGCACATTTTCATTGGTTAATAAGGCAGCAGCTAACCCTATAAAAGGGTTACTGCTGCCCATAGCGTTGCTCTGTTATGTTCTATTACTTTATTAAAGAGTCGAAGTCACTGGTCAGATGTCTGGTCTCCGTTACTCTCCATACTTAACACTGGTGACAAGGGTGGGATCCAGAGACCGAAGAGCTGACTAACCTACAGAGCAACTAACAGAGCACGTGGTCGAACACGCACCATCAACGGCAACATGGCCAGCGGTGCCGTACCACCCGCTCCATTCAACCCAGAAACCGAAGACTGGGAGGCCTACATGGATCGGTTCCAGATGTTTCTGGAGACCAACAATTTGAAAGATGCGACAACCGGCAAAAAAAGAGCTATCTTTCTAACTCATTGTGGGCCAACCGTGTTTAAAATGGCAAAGTCGCTTGCCAAGCCAGCAGAGGTAAAAGAAATGGACTGGGACGTCCTCGAGCCGTTACTACGGGCTCACTACGCGCCCACCGTGCCAACCCTAGTAAGAAGACACAACACTCATTTCGACCGTGTGCCGGCTGTGGAGCCAATCACCCACGATCCGGCTGCAAATTCCTCGGTGCACTCTGCCACCATTGCGGGAGACGCGGTCACATCGCAAAGGTTTGCAGAAGCAAACAGAACTCCAAACCCCGACAGGCCGAATTCCAGTCTTCCGGATTCTTCGGCACACACCGAGAAAAATTGAA
Source organism: Notechis scutatus (assembly GCF_049901735.1). Lineage (NCBI taxonomy): Eukaryota > Metazoa > Chordata > Lepidosauria > Squamata > Elapidae > Notechis > Notechis scutatus. Next base: position 98,082,521 of record NC_142010.1, read on the forward strand.
CCACTCCTACAGAAACAAGCCGTCCACCACTTCCACCAGGCGTGAAGAAACCAGGCGGGAAGAGACCCACCAAACAATCACCATAGGCCATGCTACATCCCTTGATGCCGGGAAAATCCGAGTAAAAGTCGCCATCGAAAACAAACCTTGCGTGATGGAGGTAGACTCGGGATCTTCCCTCTCGATGGTGTCATGGAAAACGCTCCAACAGCTCATTCCAACGATTCGCCGCCAAGACCTTAACCCTCAAAGGGTTATACTCAAAGACTATCAGGGCAACCGAATTCCCGTCGTCGGGTCCCGCAGATTCCAGGTCTCATTCAAGGACCGCACCGTCGCACTACCACTGACTGTCGTGGATTGAGACAGGCCTAGTCTTCTAGGCCTTCATTGGTTCAGGCTGCTCGGAATCACTGTAGCCGGAGTCCACAAGGCCGAAAGCATCGATTGGGAGGAAGCACTCGTGCAAGAATTCCAAGATGTTTTCGCGAACGGACTAGGCAAGTATAAGGGGACCCCAATCTCGTTTAACTTGAACCCTGAAATAGCACCCATCCGCCTTAAGCCGCGTCAGGTGCCGTTCGCCTTAAAGCCTAAAATCGACGAACAACTCGATAAGCTGATAGCGCAGGGCGTACTGGAACCCACCGACCACGCCCGTTGGGAAACCCCGATAGTGACGCCTATCAAGCCGGATGGGTCCCTAAGAATTTGCGGAGACTACCGGGCCACATTAAACCACGCACTGCAGCAAAGTGCTTATCCAGTACCGGTAGTGCAACGTTTACTCCATTCCCTGGGCGGCGGGAAAGTTTTCGCCAAACTAGATCTAGCCCAGGCGTATCAACAATTGCCTGTAGACCCAACCACAGCCGAGGCGCAAACGATCGTAACACATAGGGGCGCATTTAAATGCAACCGGCTCCAATTGGGTAAGCGTCGCCCTGGAATCTTCCAGAGTTTAATGGAAAGGTTGTTACAAGGGATAAAAGGCGTTGTCCCATATTTCGACGATGTACTCATCGCCGCACCTAACAAAGACATCCTAGAAAAACGACTCAGAGAGGTTTTACGAAGATTCCAAAATGCAGGCCTCAGAGTAAAAAAAAGATAAATGCCAGTTATGTACCGAAAAGTAGAATTTTGGGATATCTCCTGGACAGCCAAGGAATTCATCCCAATCAAGACAAATTACGAGCAATAAAAAAGGCACCAACTCCAAGGAACAAGGTAGACCTACAGGCGTTCCTTGGACTTATCAATTTCTATAATGTGTTTTTACCCCACAAAGCAACAGTAGCTGAACCATTGCATAGACTATTAGACAAAAAAGCAACGTGGGTTTGGGGGCAACGGGAACAACATGCTTTCCAACAAGTAAAGAAATTGCTAACTTCTGATTCAGTACTTATGCAGTACAATGAGACTCTGCCGCTCACTATCACGTGTGATGCATCACCTTTTGGGGTTGGGGCAATTCTGGCCCACGTGTTACCAAATGGAGCGGAGGCCCCCATCGCGTTTTTTTCGCGAACCTTAGCTAAAGCTGAACGAAATTATAGTCAGCTGGACAAAGAAGCTTTAGCTATTGTTGCTGCAGTTAAAAGATTTCATGAATATGTTTATGGCTGTGCATTTACAATAATCACTGATCATAAACCACTACTGGGGATCATTGCGGGTAATAAACCAACCCCGTATATATTGTCCCCCAGAATGACCCATTGGTCTGAATTCCTGGCAGCCTACAACTACACCTTGCAACACCGCCCGGGGAAATCGATTCTCCACACCGATGCATTGAGCAGAACACCGCTCCCAGACGCTGTTGTGGATCCAGCCCCAACCCTCTCAACACTACAGATCGAAGCTCTACATGCACCACCCTTGACGGCTAGAGACATTGCTTTTGAAACGAAACGTGACCCAGTTCTGCAACACATACTACGCTGGGTTGAACGGGGGTGGCCGATGGACCAAATAGCACCTGAATGGGCGCCCTTCAAAGCCCGCCAAACCGAGCTGTTTTCCCAAAAAGGCTGTATCTTGTGGGGCGATCGAGTCGTAATCCCTGGCAAATTGCAACAGACTGTTTTGGCGGTATTGCATGAGGGACATCTGGGTATTGTGCGGATGAAATCACTCGCACACAGCTATGCTTGGTGGCCAGGAATCGACAAAAGAATCGAGGCCTGGGTCGCTACGTGCCAACGTTGCCAGGACGTCAGCAACGCCCCACCTAAAGCAAGCCCAACCGAATGGGAAACGCCGAGGGGACCGTGGTCCCGTATTCATATTGACTTTGCAGGGCCTACCAAAGGTCACACTTTCCTGATTACTGTCGACGCCTATTCTAACTGGCTCGAGATTCATCGAATGCACACAACTACAACAGACTCAGTTATTAATAAATTAAACAGACTATTTGCCACACACGGGTTTCCGGACGTGTTGGTCTCAGACAACGGCCCACAGTTCACTGCATTGCCCTTTGAACAATATCTTGCTGATTGGGGCATCCGCCATGCGCTAACCTCGCCCGCGCACCCTGCGGCGAATGGACATGCAGAACGCATGGTACAATTTGTAAAAAAGACCCTTCACAAAATGGAATTTGGCAACATCGACGAGAAAATCAATCGAATTCTCTTGTTGCAGCACATCACACCCCACAGCGTGACCAACAAAACACCCGCTGAACTTCTTATGGGGCGGAAAATACGATCGCACCTTGACCGGCTCCACCCCGCTTTCGCACTGGAAAAACCTTTCGGCTCCAGCAACAAATGCCGAGAATTTAAGGTAAGCGATTAAATCTTTGCCAAAAACTTTTCCGGCGACCCGTTATGGATACCCGCAACCGTTACCCACCTCACCGGGCCTAGATCTTACCGCCTGCTAACAGACGATGGGAGGGTGTGGAAACGCCACATAGACCAGCTCCGATCGAGATTACCACCCAGTGGCCATGACTTCCCCGGTTCACCAACTCAAGGGGGAGGAAGTATCGAGGGAATTGACTTTGATACAACTAATAGCAGGTCAACGGGAGCCCTACAGCCCAGCGAAGCACCGGAACGTAAAGCGGGGAGGGAGTTGACGTTTTCAGGGAACTTTAATACGGGGGAAAATGAACTGCAAAACCCCGAAGAAACACGGAGTAGCAGAGACAACCACAGTGAATGCAGCACGGAATCGCCATGCAGCGAAATAGAATTTAACAAAGGTCATCCAAACGCTCCACCGGAACCGGACATTAGACAAAACCCGTGGAGCCTCGAAATCATCCAGGCAGACCAAACGGCCTGCCTATCTTGAGGATTTTATTACAGCTCCTCAAACGGAACCCAAGGGGAGGGGTGTTGTGAATCAATAAAAGTGAATAACCTAAATGCAAATTAGGGGTTGAAAACCTGCACACTTGATTGGTCCTTATACAACAACTTGGGATTGGGCCAGAACTAGTCCCTGATTGGCCACTTTTGGGACTTTTCTTATTGGTTAGTAGTTTGAACTTGTTGCACATTTTCATTGGTTAATAAGGCAGCAGCTAACCCTATAAAAGGGTTACTGCTGCCCATAGCGTTGCTCTGTTATGTTCTATTACTTTATTAAAGAGTCGAAGTCACTGGTCAGATGTCTGGTCTCCGTTACTCTCCATACTTAACACCCACAACTTCCAAGGGCAAGCTGTTCCATTGGTTGATTGTTCTCATTGACAGAAAGTTTCTCCTTATTTCCAGGTTAAATCTCTCCTTGTTCAGTTTCCATCCATTATTCCTTATCTGGCCTACAGGCACTTTAGAAAATAGCTTGACCCCTTCCTCCCTGTGGCAGCTCCTCAAATATTGGAAGACCGCTATCATGTCTCCCCTAGTCCTTCTCTTTACTAGACTAGCCAAACCCAGTTCCTGCAACTGTTCATTGTATGCTTCAGCCTCCAGTCCCCTAATCATCCTGGTTGCTCTTCTCTGTACTTTTTCTAGAGTCTCAACATCTTTTTTATAATGTGGTGAACAAAACTGGATGCAGTACTCTAGGTGTGGTCTTACTAAGGCTTTATAGAGTGGTATTAGTACTTTCCTTGATCTTGATTGTATCCCTCTGTTAATACAACTTAGGATTGCATTAACTTTTTTGGCTGCTGCTGCACACTGCTGGCTCATATTTAGCTGGTTGTCCACTAAGACTCCAAGATCCCTCTCACAGTTACTGTTATTGAGCCTGGTTTCACCCAGTCTGTATGTGTACTTTTGGTTTTTTTGCCTAAGTGTAGGACTTTACTTTTCTCTACATTGAATTTCATTTTGTTAGATATGGCCCAGTGTTCTAGTCTGTCAAGATCCATCTGGATCTTGAGCCTATCTTCTTGGGTGTTAGCTTAGTATCATCTGCAAATTTGGTAAGTTCCCCTTCTATTCCCTCATCTAAGTCGTTAATGAAGATATTGAAGAGTACTGGGCCTAAGATGGAACCTTGTGGAACCCCACTGCTTACTTCCCTCCATGTAGACTTAGACCCATTAAGGAGTACTCGTTGAGTACAGTTTGCCAGCCAGCTGCAAGTCCTTTCTAGTGGTGGTGCTATCTATTCCACTTTTTTCTAGCTTACTAAAAAGTAGGTTGTGGTCTACTTTGTTGAATGCCTTGCTGAAATCTAAATATATTATGTCCACAGTATTTTGCTGGTCTACTAATTTAGTCACTGTGTTGAAGAATGAAATAAGATTGGTTTGGCATGATCTGTTCTTAACAAACCTGTGCTAACTGCTAGTTATTACTTTACTTGTTTCTAGATGTTGGCAGATCTATTTTTTATTATCTTTTCCAGTGTCTTCCTGGGTATTGATGTTAGGCTGATTGGTCTATAGTTTCCTGGGTCTGTTCCCCCCCCCCTTTTTTTTTTTTGAAGATGGGAACCACATCAGCTCTTTTCCAGTCCTCTGGTACTTACCCGGTGTTCCAGGATTTTTGAAAGATATGGTGCAGTGGTTCTGAGATGACCTCTGCCAGCTCCTTTAAAACTCTGGGATGTAATCCATCAGGCCCTGGTGATTTGTGTTCATCAAGATCAGACAGGTGTTCTCTTACTAATTTTTTTTTTTTTTTGCTTATTTTAATTTTTATTTCTGGTCTGTCTTTTACAGTTATGTTTTGGTGGGTTGAGCTATAGTTTCTTTTTGCATGAAGACTGATGCAAAGAATGAGTTAAGCAGTTCTTTCTCTCTGTTGCCTGTTACTTCCTTGCCATCTTCTCTCTTTAGTGGACTGACTGTTTCCTTGATTTTTTTCTTGTTGTTTATATGTTGGAAGAAACATTTTTTATTATCTTTGACTTTTGTTGCAAGTCTTTGTTTGTTCTGAGCCTTTGCTATCCTGACTTCATATTTGCAGATTCTGGCTATCTGCTGATATTCTGCCTATGTTCTTCTTTCCATTTTTTGTACTTGTCCTTCTTTTCTTTTAATTTGCCAGAGAGATCTTTGTGCTGCCATGCTGGTTTGGTCTTGGATTTCTTGTTTTTCTTTCTCAGTGGTATTGTGCTGGTCTGGGCTTCTACGATCATACTTTTTAGAGTTTCCCATATATGTGGGAGAACAGATATCAGAGAAGAGGGCTCAGGTAATATTGACATTTTAGCCATTCTCTCACACAATAATTTGTACGATCATCTTAAATATGGTCCTTATGGCATAAATGTCATATTACAAAGGTATGGTTTTCAGGATGAAGCTACATAAATTCCAACATGTAAACCTTCCTTATAAAGTTTTCTCCCTTATTATTTATAATATTGTTAGATAAAAAGCAATGTTTCTTATTCAGCTGTTCAAGGTTAATTATGAAAATGGCCTTTTAGGAGAAGCGGAAAGATTCTTTACTCCCTCTGAAATGTATTTAAAAAGCAACAGATTCCTTTATGACAGAAAGTTTCTGCTGTTATGGTATGTCAGAATATCTATTCTAATAGGTAGATGTGACTCAATTTCCCTTTATTACAGTTAATCAACAGTTAATGAGGATTATCTGACAATCTTCTGTGGTTGAAAACTGAGTGAGCTTTTTCTTTCAATCCTCTTCTTCCTCTGGCCCCCTTTGTGGACTAGACATGACCCCTAGTCTTTCATCCTTTGATGGCGGTCCTCTTGAATGGTCTACCTTTCACTCTGAAAGTAGCAAATCTTCAACAACCAAAGCTGTTTAAATCCTTCTTGGTACATTAACCATCTTCTTCCTCCTCTCAGAGCTCCAATGACAGCTCTTTTTTATGCAAGTTCACCAGTCTATTTTTCATTTTCTTTCTTCCCCATCTTGACATATCCACATATTTTCAATTTTCTCTTCTACTTCCCACTATATTTCTAAGGTTCTTCTCAGTTCTAGATGCAAAATGGTTCATGCTGCATCTGTCTGGTGGAATGAAAATCTTGGATCCATAAATGTTTTAAATCCAGGACTTCCAAATGCAGTCACTCCTATCCCAGTGATCAAATACTCAGTTGTATGCCATTCCTGCCAGAGAAACCAATCCCAGTGAGATTAATACACTCAATCTAGTAGTAATAGCAATAGCACTTAGATATATATACCATTTCACAGTGCTTTAAAGCCCTCTCTAAGCAGTTTATGGAGTCAGCATATTGCTTCCAACAATCTGGATCCTCATTTTACTGACGTCAGAAGGATGGAAGGCTAGTCAACCTTGAGCCAGTGAGAATTGAACTGCTGAACTCCTGGCAGCTGGCAGTCAACAGAAATAGCCTTCAGTATTGCATTCTAACCACTGTGCCATCACGGCTCTTCAGAGAGATAATCAGAGTTGGAAGGGACCTTGTAGGTCATCTAGTCCAACCCTCCACCCAGGTGAGAGACCCTACACCATTTCTGACAAATGGCAGTCCAATCTCTTCTTGAAAGTCTCAAGTGATGGCATTCCCACAACTTCTGAGGGCAAGGTGTTCCATTGGTTGATTGTTCTCACTGTCAGTTTCTCCTTATTTCCAGGTTAAATCTCTCCTTGTTCAGTTTCCATCCATTATTCCTACAGGTGCTTTAGAAAATACCTTGACCCCTTCCTCTCTGTGGCAGCCCATGTCTTCAATCTACTACATTAATAGATTCTTAATAGATTCTAGATTAATGCATTCAGTCTAGTAGATAAGTAGCCTCTTCTTACTTATTACACTCTATAATACTAGCAGAAATGTTTAATAATCTAGTATTGCTTTTCTTTCTTTTTCCTCCCCACTTCAGAAAGTATTACAAAAAAAATCTCAAGAAAATGATTTGAAGAGCAGAGAGAGATTTGCTTACAAATGAGTCCATAGTAGTGTGCAGAATTGTCTCTGTAATGTTTATAAATGTAAATTCAAAACCCCCAATGCAGTTCTCCCAAGCAGTACTTAAGATACAAATGGAAGAAGGAGGGGGGAGGAGTTTTAGCCTTGGCTTCTAGCAAGTTGGAAAGAAGACATGAATTATCTATAGTTGGAAGTAATGAAGGAATAAGATGGAGATTTCAGGAGAAGTCTCCTTACTTGCCTTATTTACAAGTACATTTCTAAAATTTACCAAGTTAATGAAGCAAAGAGTATCAGTGCAGCTGAATGTGTGTGTGCAAAAGTACATTACTCAAAAAGTAATTCTGGCTAAAATCTTACATTGGCAATTGTACTTTCTCTGTGTCTCTGTGTGTCTTTGAATTAGTGTTGACTACTTCCTGCAGTTTTCTTGCAGCAACTTTCAGAATGCCATTGCCTTCTTCCCAGGGCTGAGATAGAGTTACTACCCAAGGTCACCTAATAGGCTTCAGATCAAAGGAAGGACTAATATTTATAGTCTCCTGATTTCTAGCTTGGTGCTTTAATCACTACACTAAATATTGTCAAAAACTCAGTATATTATTTCATAGTCCCAAATTGTAGATTCCTTCACTTAGTGCAGATAATTCATTCCTAAACTCCTTTGAAATATTCCTATGTCACAACTTTATTTATTTGGACTATTTTGGATTCAAAATAGAGTCAATTTGCTATATCCCCTCTGCTATTACAGTATTTTGAAATGTGGTACGCATATTCTTAAAAAGTGCTTTTTGATTCTTTTTGTTATGTTAAATTGATACTATTGCATAATCCAGATCGCAAAATAGATTAAAAAACCAGTTTTATGAAAGATCAGGATTTATGCGGGCACCTTTACATTAGATCAACTGGGAGATAATAATATTATAATGATGATGATAATTTTAATGCTAATATTTGAATACTATTTATCACTTTCTATCCACGGCAATATTTACAAGATTTACTTGAATCTTCATTTGGGCCAGTGGCATTTTCAGTCTCTGAGCACTGAACTTACTAAATCAGATCATTAAATCCTATGAAGCCAAAAAGAAAAAAAGAAAAAAGCTCAGAACTTGAACTTTATCAATATTTGTTATCAATAAATAAAGTTGATATGCAAACTTTGAAGAATGAATAGAATATAAAACCAGAGAGCTTTTTTTTTTTTTGCCTAGCATTCATTCAAAAATTTGCAATATGGCTTGTACAAAGATTGATTAAATAATTTTCCCTTGTCTTTGTATAGAAAATGAATTAGTTATGCAAACAGACACACATTATATCAATCTCACCATTATCTAACTTTGTTTATATAATCTATAAGCTAAGACATTTGACATCTCCAGGTCAATGTATTACAATAAATAATAAATAAAATTTATGCAATGAGAAGCCTTATATATTCAAATTATCTTATATTTCCATTTTTTTTCTCATTTCCCCCCATCCCATTGCTGTTGCCTTTGCACTCTGTCATATTTTTGAAATAATTAGAACACAAGGATAAAAATGTCAATTTTGCCCATGCAGTAGTTATTCTGATACTATTTTTATTTACAAGTTCTATATTATAGGTTCTAGGGATCCATTAAAAAACTTTTCATTTTTCAGATTAAACAAGGTTTGTTTCAAATTAAATATCAAGTTTCATTTCAAGCAGAAATTGAGTCCCGATGCCTTCATAAACTTTGTGTGTGTATTTGTCTTGTAGTCAGTCTTGACATCTGGAAGGAAGTGGCTTGCCCTTGCCTTTTTTCCTCTGGCTCAGAGAGAGTGACTGTCTTGTGTCCAAAACCCAGCTGGCCTTATGTTTCAGGCAGGACTAAAACTCACAATTTCCCGGTTTAGGCCCTTGGTACCTTAAACATCAGGGAGTGTCCCTCTCCACCCGTAGACAGAGTCTTAATAAACAGTTTGAGGAGATTTAATGCTTTAGAAAGAAAATAAAATTATAAAATTAGAAGCACTCCTCCACAGTCATATCAATTTAAAAGCTTATCCTCAAGTATTGTTTTGGGATATGAATGCAGCATCTTGACTGTACGACAAACCATTAGACAGCACTTTTCTTTAGTTCGAGGAAAAGATACACAGTAAAGGACAAAACGGCAAGTTAAACTCTGCCTTCTCTGCTGCTGCACATACCCTAAGATTTGGGCAGCCCTTATTTTGATAGCCTTTAAGATTGCCTTCAGCTAGGATTTTCGGTAACGTGACATATGGAACCTATATGAGGTACGGAGCATTCTAGTAAATCAAGGTGGAGCTAAAGGTTGGGGGCCTTACTCTGCAGCTTGCCAGATTCCACTTTTGGATTACAACAATCTTTAAATACACTACAGGTAGTCCTTGCCTTATGACCACAATTGAGCCAAATATTTCTGTTGCTAAGTGAAACATTTGTTAAATGAGTTTTGCCTCATTTTATGACCATTTTGGTCATAGTTGTTAAGTGAATCACCACAGCTGATAAGTTAGCAACACAATTGTTTAGTGAATCTGGAATCCCCATTGGCTTTGTTTGTCGAAAGGTTGCAAAAGGTGATCACATGACAATGGGACACAGCAATGGTCATCATTTTGAGTCAGTTGCCAAGCATCTGAATTTTGAGTCCATAATTGTGGGGATGCTACAAAGGTCAAAAGTGATCAAAAGTCACTTTTTTAAAATGCCTTTGTAACTTTGAATGGTCACTAAATGAACTGTTGTTGTAAGTCGCAGACGACTTGTAATGTCAAGTGTCCAAGAAAGTTGCCCAAAGTGAAATTAATCCTAAGGCAGAACATTTCTTACCTATATAATATGAATACAATAAATTGTTTTACCCTAATATGTATTTATTTAATGGCATTGCAGGACTGTCCACCTTAATTGGAAACAACAATTCTAGACAAAGGCATTTATGATCATCTCTAGCTACTTGTTTTCTTGAAGTGTCCCAGGTTTGAATCTGGACATTTTTGTACATGCATGTTATCATTAACCAATGTTCAATTTTTGAAGAAAATGTTCTTTTTTTATTCAATTCAGTTCAAGAACTTACTTCTCTTACTTCTATATTCTTTACTGGACATTATTCTGTATAGCATGTAATAACAATTTATCTTGTCCAGATAATCCTTACTAAATAAAGGGCTTTTTCTTGCTTTATATATTTGCCTCTGCACGACCTGGGTAAAATCTCTAATATTTCTTAGTATTTCTTCAGCATCCATAGTTTCACCAATCCTTATATAATACCACTTCCCATCAATATGGAAAAGAGTGGTAGTGAGGACAGTTAGGATGGAAATAGGCTACACTGCATTTGAAATTGCCTGACTTATACAGTAATACTTATACCATATCTGAGCTTTAAATGCTGTCTCCCAAAGAAAGCATATCAAAGCAAAGCAGTTAAGCCATTAGATTTTTATCCTTAAGTATGTGAAGTCCCTCAGTAAGATTTGAAACTATTGATATATAAGCATAAAAATATTTTTCTCTTTTAAAAAAAAGATATTTGCTTTATTATAAAGAAATAGAAAAGACAAAAGACAAAAACATAATGCATAAAATTTTGCATTTAATCTTTATTCCATATTCAATCTTTATTTTCTTTATATTTGTAGAGAATCAGTTAATAAAAATTGGGAGTGTCCTATCAAATTCTGTACCTGTCAACAGTGGTGTCCCCCAAGGCAGTGTTCTAGGACCAACTCTCATCATACTCTATATAAATGATCTCTGTGATCATATTAAGAGCAACTGTGTTCTCTTCGCTGATGATGTAAAGCTATTCAACACCACAGACAATACTGGTACCCTTCAAAAAGACCTCGACTATGTATCAGAATGGTCAGTCAAATGGCAACTTCAAATCTCAACAAATAAATGCTCTGTCTTATATATTGGCAAAAAAATCAGAAACTAAAATACAAGCTGAATAGTCAAGACCTTGTTGATGATCCAAACTCTATCAAGGATCTTGGAGTACTCATCTCTAATGATCTAAGTGCTAGAGCCCACTGTAGCTACATAGCCAAAAAAGCATAAAGAGTTGTTAACCTCATCCTACGTAGCTTTTTCTCTGGTAATATCACACTACTAACCAGAGCATACAAAACATTTGCTAGACCAATACTCGAATACAGCTCATCAGTCTGGAACCCACATTACGTATCTGATATTAGCATAATTGAGAAAGTCCAGAAATATTTCACAAGAAGAGTTCTCCACTGCTCTACTCATAGCAGAATACCTTATGCCACCAGACTTGAAATTTTAGACCTAGACAACCTAGAACTACGCCGCCTTCGGTCCAATCTAAGTATAGTACATACAATTATCTACTGCAATGTTCTACCTGTCAATGAATACTTCAGCTTCAACCACAACAATACAAGAGCACACAATAGATACAAACTCAAGGTAAACCGCATCAAACCTGATTGCAGGAAATATGACTTCAGCAACAGAGTGGTCAATGTCTGGAATACTCTACCTGACTCTGTGGTTTCTTCCCCAAACCCCAAAAACTTTAACCTTAGACTGTCTACTATCGACCTCACCTCTTTCCTAAGAGGTCTGTAGGGGGCATGCATAAGTGCACCAACGTGCCTACTGTCCCTGTCCTATTGTTTCTTTTTATTTTTCTTATATGTATCCATTTCATGCATTCATAACTATGTTTATACTTATACCTGTTATCTTATAATTGCTTGATAAAATAAATAAATAAACAAATAAAAATAAATAAAAATAAGCAAAGAGTATATATCATGGTGGTGTTATCTTTCAATCTAGTCTAGTCTAGTCAGAGGTGGGCTTCAAAACTTTTAGCAATGGGTTCTCTGCATGGTTGCTGGGTGGGCGTGGCCATGGTGGACTTAGCCTAGTCGACCTCCTGCACCATGGTATGTGCGGGGAGTTGCCTTCCCCAGGCTCCGGAGGCTTTCTTCGAGCCTCCAGGAGGACAAAAATGGCCCCCCTGGGCTCTGGAGGCTCTTTGGAAGCTGGAAACATGCCCATTTTCAGCCTTCCCAAACCACCAGGAGGCCCATTTTTCACCTTCCCCGTGCCTCTGCACATGCACTGCACTTATTTGCATCCAAAACAGGCCATGTGGGGATTCCTGGGAGGGCAGGGGTGGGGTGGGTGGGGCCAGCCAGGAGTGGGATTTGGAGTTCTCCAAACTGTGCAGAATCTTAGCTAGAGGACCCGCCGAACCCCTGTGAACCCCCAGCAGCCCACCCCTGAGTCTAATCTAATCTAATCTAATCTATCCCCATGTTTAAAACATCAATATACAAATCATTTTGTACAATGATACATTTCAAATGTTGATATACAGTACCTTGAAAATCACATTCACATCTTCTCAAAACCTTATTACTAAAACCTTGTGGTATTAAATTAAAATGGGATGATAATGAGAGAATCTGATATCACACGAATAAGTGTTTTCTCCACAATTTTACACTTCTAGCATAATGATGTTGACAGGCAATCTTGACAAAGAGTCTTTGATTTGTAGAAGCAAACCACTACCCATTTTTTTTTTAAAAAAAATTCAAGATCACAATAAAGAATTGAAATTCAGAACTTTCATCACATTGGGCAAAACAGTGTTGTCTCTTATTTATATGCACTGCAAATAGGTTACCTTAAAATAAATTTACACCCAGAGGAATAACCTTCAACCAAATGTGTTTACGATCATATCCTTCTTCAGTGTATGATCATCATTCTTCAACAACTGAAAAAAAAGTCTGCTTTCTAAAGAAACGTATCTTTGATATGGTGGGATTGCTTCTTTCCTGACATTGTTTGTTTGGGAATATGCATCATGTTACTTCATTTTGATTGAAACTGCTAGATTTAACACCACATCATTTCTAAACTTTTTGCAGAGTAATTTCCCTTTGATTTCATAAAGTACATGATTTATAGACACTTTATGAGGCAAGAAAAGAAGAAAAATGGCCCATTGCACAAAAAAGAACCACTGTAGTTTAGAAAAACATTTAACTGTCAGGTTTCAAGATATTTCATGAAAATGCCATCAATTGGTGAGATATGAGACAAGACTTATCTCTATAGTATTTTGTGGGATACTGTTTTACAACTGGAACTCTGAAATAGGCAGAGAAGACAGACAGGAAATCAAAATCTGAAGAAATCACTGTTGTTCCAATAAACCAGTAATAAAAACAGTATTTACATCACTGTGTTGACAGATGAATGACATTGTAAGATACTTCAAATTACTAGTGAGAAAATGGTCACAGACTGCAATAATCTTCCCATTAGCCTACTGGAAGAGAAAAATTCTGCTTGTTATTGTTTCATTTTTTAAAGTTTAGAAGAAAAATATTGAAAAAAAAATGTTGCAGATCCATCTGAAATTATCCTATATTAATTCACAATAAAAAATGAAGCCATTTTACTGATCTAAGAACTATGTTTGTTTGTGTCTTGATCTGAGAACTCTCATCTTTAATGTAAAACAAAAAAAATATGATTAGAGAACAAAGAGAGATTTTTATTTGTCTCTTACAAAAATTTCATTCTTATGTTTCTAAGTAAGCAGCTAACTATGCTTAACTTGTTGTGAAAATCTAATCTCTCCCCCTAAGATTTTCACTCTAGAGTCGAACCGTTATATAGAACAAATGCAAGACAACATGTGTCTATGTATCATCAAAAATCAAGTTAGAAATTATTATTTTTTAACTTTCAGCTGAGCACTAGGAATATACGAATACTCATTTCAGATGAAACAGATAACTATTTATCCCTAAAGAAATGTCAAACCAAGCCTTGCTCCAACATCAAGATAAAAATTCTGTTTTGTGAAAAGTAAACAACCTTGGGAAGTTCTCTGATAATCTTGCATTTTGTTATGAAATACTTTTCTTGTACTCTGTGCATGTGGCATCAGGGTCTTAATAACAAAACTGGGAAGAAAGTGGGAAAAAAATTGGAATGCAGAAAAAGAATACCTCCCAAAGGTCTTAAAGGAAAGATAGGAAATAAAGCATGAATAAGTAGATTTTGTAGGAAGTCTATTTTTTTATCACTCCTATTTAATCTCAACATGACACATCACTTTATCTTTAGTCTGCTGCCCACAGGTACAGTAAATGTTCTGAGTTAAAAGTATTTGGAATCAGGACTGAATTCTTATAAGCCATATGATTTATTTCGGTGCTTGATTTTTGTCTGGTATTTCCATTCTAGTGGGTTAGAAAGTGGTCTCTGTGTCCTGTAGGTGGCACTGTTGCTCCATAATTTTCCCCAGCATTCTAATGGCTTTAGGAATTATAAAGGAATTAAAAGGAAACAGAAAAAAACTGAATTAAAAAGGGAAAAAAGTAAAGCTAGCAAAGCAAAAAGGGGCAAAAAAAGTGGTTAAAATAAAGAAACATGACTTATTTTTAAAAGTTGTTTTTAACTGAAGATTTGTTGAGAAGTTTTTAACTTTTGGGATTCATTGCATCTTTATTTGTACACTTGAATCTATCTTGACTCCTGGCAAGTGCCTGGGCTAGTCCCTGCAGTTTTATTGCTAATATTTTTGGAAATGGTTTACAATCATCTTCTCCTTAGGACTGAAAGAGAAAGACTAGACAAGGACTGCTCATCTGTTCTGTGCTCAAGGTAAGATTAGAATTCAGCTCTCTTTTACCTTAACCATTAGACCAAACTGGCTCTTTATTACATCTTGGAAGGGAAAACAAAAGTTGGAACTGTACAGTGCACCTAAGCTGTGCTCACACAGACTCCAATCAGCCTTTATTTCCCTTTCAAGGATTTGACATATGCTGCACCAAATGGGGACACATACTTTGTTTCTTCTCAGGTGTTAGAATCAAACAGATGAGTACATGAAATTGCCATAAGTGATGTTATGTGAGTAACTGTATTATGGGAAGTGTCTACCTTTTAAGCCACAGAGAAGAACGCAGAACTCCTGAACTCACCTTCAGAAATTCCACAGCAGCTAAAATGCTTGGCGTGCATAATGAAAAAAAAAAAAAAACAATTTCCCACTGGAAATGACATTGTCCTTCAGGGCTGGAGAATAATTACTTGCTGCCAGTTGCAGTAAAATAATACTGTGGTATCTAATCCAGAACAAAGCATCTTCCTGCGTCCAGGTGTTCTCCTTCTTGATCCTACTTCACAACAATGCACTGCAGCACAGTGGACTATGTTGTGCCCTAAAGCAAAAATAGGCAGAGACTAGAGAGTATTATCAGGAGACGACCAGGCTAATTGAAATTGCAATTGTGACATACCAAAATGCAGGGAAGGATGTCTGGGACTGCAACTGAAGCATGGCAAGATTTTGGAAGGTTTTTGAGTATGAAGCATTTATTTAAATGCTTAATAACAATCTCCTTTTTTGTTCAGTTTGCTTAGACTGCTTTTGAATGTTCTACTGAAAATGCACAATGTTTCATTTCCATTGCCCAGGTAATGATTTGGAAGGAGCAAAGTTGGTTATTAAAAAAATTATGAATAATTGCACATTTTCACACTGAAATAGCCAAACAATTTTTACTGTTTGTAGTTCTCTGCCTTTGATACAGATTTCACCTGCAAGTATGCAGCCTCAGCCTTCTGTGGTGACTATCCATTTCTTATGACAAATAATGTGAATAGAATATTTAAAAACAAGTCTCTGCTAATCTGAAACATACAAGGTTACTATTTAGGGTTGAAAGCTCAGGCCCAAGTCTCCAAATGTTCCCCAAAGTAATGAGATCTTATGAAAAGCTGGAAGGATAGTAAGTTGATTTTTCCCTCCCCTTTTTTAGTTTGGTCTCTAACATTGTCTAAATTGGGGATAGTAGGGCTGTACTATCATATGTTTCTAAAATAATGAAGGAATAATACAAGGTCATGTCTTTTCTATGAAAGGTGGTTCTTGTCCCCAGCCCCCTCCAAACCCTAATGTCTTAAGATGTTCTTCCGGGGCTTCAGGCCATCAGAGATATCTACAGCTAATTGAGTAGGAGCAACTAAAAGGAATAACACAAATTAACATTTATTTGTATAACATATATTATCTGCATTAGTGATATCAGCATTCTGAGAACTCCAGCACAATTGAATAATCATTTCACTGTCTTACCCAAATTCAGAGATCATTGCTAATCAGATTATTATTTGGGACTCAATAGGTTGGATCCAATCTATATCTTACCTGGGGTAAATATTTTGAATTCAAAGGGACATTCAGTCAGAAATGAGTTAAGAATCAAGTTGTTCTAATTTCAGTGTGTCTTCTTTAATGCGAAACCAATCAATTATGTTGGGACTGGAAAATCCAGTTTGTCACTCTTCTAAAACCACAAGTTTTTCAGCAATCTATGACCTTGTACCAACATGACACTCTCATCCCAATGAAGAAGTTAGAGAATACATATCCTGTTAAAAATTAATGCAATCACAATTTATTTTCTGATAAAGTGTTTTTAAGCTAGGTGCTTCCAGATGTGTTCTCAGAATTCTAGTTAATATAAACTTTGTAAATAGGCTGCAATTATCAGTGAAACAGTGTCTACAGTTAGGATAAAGCAAGCACTTGGATAAAATCATCAGTTCCATTAGCAAATGGAACTAATGCTGTAAATTTCTATTGCACCCACTTTCAGTGTCATCTCTTTCATTGTGGAAGTGAAATATTTGGTAATTTTGTTTTGAAGATCTACCAGCCATCTATGCACCTTTGTGTGCTATTTGCTACTTTAATATCTTCATTGTGAATTTTAAGGCTGGTTGCTATACCTGTGGTCATTAGTTTTTTGTCTTCTTTAGTCTATTCTTTTCCATTGATTGCTTGACTTTTATTACTAGAACCTGGAGATCATGCACATTTTCCACTATCAAAACAGTGTCATCAGCACTATTGAAATATTTTTATTTCTTTCTCCAGCTGTAAAACTATACTCATCTTCTTCCAATTCAGCTTCATTCAATATATATCTCACAGACTAAATAAATATGTGGAGAATACATAGCCTTCTCTCTCTGTATTGTCAGTCAGGCTTGTTTTACCATACACTTCCATACGGTAGCTTCCTGACTTATGTATATATATTTTGAATGAGGCTAATACGATGTTCTGAGATTCTCATATTTCTAAGCACACATACAGCTTGACACAATCAATTATAGCCTTTCTATAACTGTGTACTGTATACACAGAGTTCTTTTTGGTATTATTAGGCTTTCTCAATTCCAGCACACATCAGCAATAATGTCTCCTGCTTTTCAGTCTTTTCTAAAATCAGCTTGAACATCTGGCAGTTTCTTTTCCAAATAGGGTTCTGCTGAGTGTTGGATGATCCTTAGCATTATTTTATTAGCATGTGAAATCAGTGATATTGTACAACAGGTAGTACATTATTTCACGTCTCTCCTCTTTGGTAGTAGGATTTATTACAATAACAGAAGGGCAGCTGGTTAGGTGAAGTACCCAACTGAAGATTTCTCAAAAGAATTAGTTCAGTGGAACACAAGCCATTTCAAATAACCAATGCTGTCACAGAGCACTACTTATTAGTTGAAGGCTGTGTACTCTTACTTAGCAAATGAACAAGTGTCCAGTAAATTAAAGCAGAGTAAGAGAACATCAGTATTTTTATTTAGCACTATTGTATTTTGGAATGCTTAGGACACATTCATACATTGCATACATTATATATAAATAAATTATATATACATTAATACATTATATACCGGTATAAATATTCCCTTCTCATCCCTATAGATGGGGTGGTCTTCCTAAATCAGGCATTACAGCATAACATTTTATGTAAAAAAAAAAAAAAGCTACCTTTTAATACTTTTCCATCAGGAAAGGGAAGGGAAGGCAGGACAAGGCAAGGCAAATGTCTCTTCAAGTCAATTATCCACAACCTGAACACTGTATTGTACATATATGAAGATGTTAAATCCCAGAATTGTAAATAATAGCCATAGTACCTATGGAATTCTAGGAGATGAAATCCAAGCATCTTCTAGAACGTATCTAAATTGAAGAAGTCTATTTGAAGGTTTGCCTTGCTATGAATCAAAGCCCAATATTAATGATGAGTCCTGAGACAAGCATATTAAAAGAACATCTTAGATTTTGGAATCTGTGAGTCGCAGTGGCACAGTCGTTCGAATGCAGTATTGCAGGCTACTTCTGCTGGCTGCCTGCAATTTGGTAGTTTGAATCTCACCAGTTTAAAGGTTTACTCAGCCTTCCATCCTTCGAAGGTCAGTGAAATGAGGAGCCAGACTGTTGGGGACAATAGGCTGACTCTGTAAACTGCTTAGAGAGGGCTGTAAAGCACTGTGAAGTGGTATATAAGTCTAAATGCTATTGCTATTTGAGGGAGTGGTTTAAATAAATAAATAAATAAATAAATAAAATAATTAAGCTTTCATGGATTCTTGAGATCAATGAAACAGGCAGATGCTAAGCATTCTGGATGCTAAAGCAGAGCCTAAAAGGCTACTCATCAAGTTAATTTATTTAATCAGGCATTGGAGTATTTAAAACACTTTTCAGCCAGATTAAATGTTCAGTGGAAACCTTACCTGTAAATTTCACAGACTTTCAGTTGCTATATTGTAGCATGACTTGTAAGAAGTAATCATCACCTTTCTTTTTACCCTTTCTATTTAAAGCCAGAGGTCTTTTCAGGGTAAGGGGGAGATGGAGCAGAAGGAAATTCCCTTCAGAAAAATATTAAAAACTCAATTTGCTTCTTTTCATTCATCCAAAGCTGCAAATTTTTTGTAGCTTTGGGTGAATGAAAAGAAGCAAACCAAGTTGAACTCATTTTGAGTGTTTATTCAAAAGAGGGGAGGTTCTTAGCAGAAAAAGATACCCAGGTCACAGATAAATCCAATGCCAGATAGCAATGCTGCTGACTTGAAGCACTCTTGGTAGCCCCAAGTCAATTGCAACAATTATTAGAAAATAGATCTCACTTCATTTTGTTCATCATAATGAGTTTTCCTTACATTTTAAGCTCTGTACTGCTTCCTCTGCAGAATCCTTGGCCTTGAATTATATAAAATAAGACAGCTGAAAGAATGGATCTAAGCAAATTGATCTGAACATTTTTTTCCAAGCAGGGCACAACCTAATTCTCCTCCACTGTTCTTCCTCTTTTTCTTCTTCTTCTTTTTTTAAGAATAGCAAACATTAATTGGAGCTATAGATTGAAAGTAGATAACGCGACTCACCACTATGTATAATGTCTTCTTTGTGCAGAAAACTGGAACATTATAAAATTAGACTAAGGAGATTTTTCTGACAGCTTGGTATCTTATGAAGGTTAGAGTACTGAAAAATGCCATAATGGAACTGCAATTATATACACAGTTACCTAGGAAATAAGTCCCATTAAATTCAGTAGGATTATTTCTGAGTAGTCATAGATAGAACTGAGCCACCGGGCATTATTTCTCCATGTTATTTATTGCTCCTAGTTAAATGCTTCATATGAAACTTTAATGGATTTTTCTATTTGCAAATATTAAAAACAGCTGTTGTGAAGCCCCACTGATTGTTCCTTATCTTTTAGTTCTCATACATATTTATGGATTATATTAATATTCTATTAACAACTCCTCCCTCCCCCCCAAAAGCCCTCTGTTGGATTAATGTGCTGTACTAAAAATATTTCAGTTATTCTCAAGCTCCAAAATGCCATGAAATTGTGGCTGGCCTGAAGGATACATTATTCGGAAAATACAGCCTAGTACCTATGCTGTGTCTAATTACTGGTGCAGTATGATTTAGAAGGTATTCTTTTATCTTCTTAATCAATTAAATAACCCACTTATTTAATCTTATGCAAGACTGGGCACGTTGTTCAGTCAGTAAGTTGAGTCCGACTCTTTGTGACCCCATAGACTACAGCACACCAGGCCACGTCTCTCCTGTCTCCTTGAGTTTGCCCAAATTCATGTTCATTGCATCAATGGCATTATCTAACTATAACATCCTCTTCTACCCCCTTCACTCATTCCCAACATCAGGGTCTTTTCCAATGAGTCTTTTCTTCTCATTTGGTGGCCCAAATATTTGAGCTTCAGCTTCAGTATCTGTCCTTCCAAAGAACAGTCAGGGTGGATTTCTTTTAGGTATTGACTGATTTGATTTCCTTGCTGGGTGTATTAACAGTTAAATTTGCCTTCCTTGCATTAATTTACTAAATTTCCTTTTCTTGAGTTTATTTAAAAGTCCATTAACTCTTTTGAACAATTCTCCTGAGACTCAGTTTGGTATAATGGTTAAGCCCCAATATTGGGAGGTCCTGCAATCTAGTCCCCCCCCTTAAGCACAAAGCTACCTGGGTGACCTTGGACCAGTCACTATCTTTCAGCTCAAGACAGGGGCAATGGGAAACTACTTCTAAAAATATTGCCAAGAAAACTGCACAGAGTAGTGTAGGAGTCAACACGGATTCAAAACTTTTCTTGACCAAGGGAAAAATGTCACAGAAACTGGTGAATATACTGCAATTAAACATGGGGTTGGGATTTTTTGTCATCCTGGATTAATGCTGGGGTTTGGTCTAGATGAAAAATAACTTTATTCCAGGTTGTCCTTCAACTGTGTTATTTTTGACCATTGCCAGAAACCTAATATTTTATGTTTATCTCATATAGCTGCTTCTGGTTGGTCAAAAATTTTGTATCTATTGAGATTCTTAGTCATCCAGGTCATGGTTGTGCCAAAGCTGTTTTTTCAAGAGGCAACTGGACTTTCTGTTTTTTCTCTGAAGACATTTTGCTTCTCACCCAAGAAGCATAGCAAAAGAAGCTTCTTGGATGAGATGTGAAACGTCTTCAAAGAAAACCAGAAAGTCCAGTTGCCTCTTGAAAAATCACCTTTGGGACAAATATTTTGTAGTTAATGTCTCATTGGCTAAGTCTTACTAAGCAGGTTGCCAAAAGTAATTGTAGTAGCTTTCTGTCTGGCAAATGGGGATGATACAGGTACAAGACTGAATATAATCATGGAGAAATGTGTGTTGCTTCTCCAGTCTCACAGGGGATATGCATAATGAAAGCTAAGCTGCAAAGTCTACTTTCATTAGCTTATCCAGAATGCCTCACTGTGAATATAAGACAAGAAAAGGGGTGGTGATGGTGGAATGCAAGACAGAAAAGTAATTAGATAGATTCAAACTGAGTTGTTATGGAATACAAACATGGAAATGTAAAGGGAGCTAATACATACTTACTTTACTTTATTGTCATTGCACCTCATACAATGAAATTAAATACCATCTTCAGTGTACTTTATGACTATGAAAATAAACACAAACACACATCCTTCACATTCTATGCATTGAATTGAAAACCCTTGATATTTCATTAATAATACTGGTATGTTTGATCCATTTTCATGAATTAAAGAATATTATAAATGAAATTGAGTTGGTGGGGAATGGGTGGGAATGTGATGTTGGATAAGGAAGAAACCAAAAATCATTTTTCACCATTTTTTCTTGGGTTTTGATGAATGTAAAGAGTGAAAATAGTGATCTCAGCAAACTGAAGGACCACCTTGAATCTTCTCATCATATTGTTTAGCCAGTCAGAAGCTATTCATCCTTTGAGTCAAGTCTTCTTTGCCCTGTTTTACATACATTTTTAAAGCTTTCCAAGATGGGTCTTTTTCAGTCTTGGAAATTGTCTTCTATAAGGATGAGCAGAGTTATAAGCAAAGGGATTTGATGTTGGGTTTCCATTTCTGAGAGCAGAGGCATTCGAGATAGAGGAAGCCAATGAAATCCATAGCGTCTGGATGGCACATTAAATCATTATTGCACTTAGACTTATATACTGCCCCATAGTGCTTTTAGAGGACTTTCTGGGTGGTTTATAATTGGTGGGATTCAAATAATTTAGCAACCGGTTCTCTACCCTAATAATTTCTTCCAATAACCAGTTCATCAAACTGCTCAGAAATTTAACAACCGGTTCTCCAGAAGTGATGCAAACTGGCTGAATCCCACCAGTGTTTATAATATCAGCATATTGTCCCCACAATCTGAATCTTCATAGTTTCAATTTCAAATTATAATTTCAATGTTGTTAGAAACTTGCCAAGTCTTAATAAACTACATGGGGAGATACACTAAGATAAAATGCAAACATATTTATTTATTTATTTATTTGATTTGCCAATTGTTTACAAGATAATAAGTATAAGAGTATACATAGTTGTGAATACATGAAATGGGTACATATATGAAAAATAAAAGAATAGGAGAAACAATAGGACAGGGACGGTAGGCACGTTGGTGCGCTTATGCACGCCCCCTACAGACCTCTTAGGAAAGGGGTGAGGTCAATAGTAGACAGTCTAAGGTTAAAGTTTTTGGGGTTTGGGGTAGAAACTACAGAGTCAGGTAGAGTATTCCAGACATTGACCACTCTATTGCTGAAGTCGTATTTCCTGCAATCAAGTTTGGTGCGGTTTACTTTGAGTTTGTATCTATTGTGTGCTCTTGTGTTGTTATGGTTGAAGCTGAAGTATTCACTGACAGGTAGGACATTGCAATGTATGATTTTATATACCATGCTTAAGTCAGACCGAAGACGGCGTAATTCAAGGTTTTCTAGTTCTAGAATTTCAAGTCTGGTGGCATAAGGTATTCTACAACGAGTAGAGGAGTGGAGAACTCTTCTTGTGAAATATTTCTGGACTTTCTCAATTGTGCTAATATCAGATACGTAATGTGGATTCCAGACTGATGAACTGTATTCGAGTATTGGTCTAGCAAATGTTTTGTATGCTCTGGTTAGTAGTGTGATATATAGCTGTAAACATATATATCACACTACTAACATGTAAACATGTTAGTAGTGTGATATATAGCTGTAAACATGACCTAGGATTATTTACAGATTTGCACACACACACACACACACACACACACACACACACATTGTGGAGTTGCTCACCCCATGTATGTCTTCAAGATTGAGGTTCCTTTCCCCTTATTTTAATTTTGTATTATCATTCCTATTCTTGATGCTCAGTGATAAGCAGCCATTAGAAAATAAAATGTAGATATGTTTGTGTATTTGTGTGTGTGTTATTTATGGGTATCACACATACACAAACAAACTAAAGAAGAGATTAGGAATAGAAATTATACTTCAGCTAAAAAGTACGAAGAAAAGAAAAATGTAAAAAAGAAAGGTCAATACAAAGTTATTATAGCTGCTTCAGATGTACTTCCATTATTAAATAGGGAAACATTAAAATTCATCACTTTTTTTTCACATAGTGAAATATTGAAATAAAATTAATAATTATCAAATTAATAAACTCTGAAATACTATCATAAAAAGTATGCCAAATAAAAGAAAGTTTTATCTATATTATTCAGTTTAATTTTCATGGAATTTTCTAGAAAACAGTATTTTTAAATAATATAAGTTACTATCTCAAACTTGGTGAGAAAAACAGGATCAGATAAATCCGTGTCCTCCATGGATTTGTTCAGTTGATGAATATGCCTCACTATTTTAACAGTACCCAGATGCTTTCAGTTTCTTATTTAAGTTCATCCTAAGTATATGTATTTGGAAATCTCAAGTCATGCTAAATTTGATTAATTTTGAGATTATAAATATGTATAAGAATTGAGTGGCACTTGCTATTCTCATGGAATTACAACTCCTACTATGAAATATTGGATTTTATTTAAGATAACCACTTTTACAGACAAAGTACAAATTAGCATATAATTTTGTATTTTTTTTAAATGTGGGAATTAGGCTTTTAGAATTATCTTGAAGACTCTCTATAGCCATAAATCAAAACTCTTTAAAATTTCAAAGATACAGGAAAATAGTTTGGAATAAAAGCCATCTCCCCTTTCTGAAATGTATAATAATAATAATAATAATAATAATAATAATAATAATAATAATAATAATAATAATAATAATAATAATAATAATAATAATAATTGCAACAACAGCAGCAACAACCTATCGTGGTCTTGAAGAGATAAAATGTATTTTCCTGTTTTGACTGTATAAAAAAGAGAAAATGGCTATTCAAACCCTTTTGTTAATGTGATTCATTTTTATCTTGAAAAATCACTAACATTTTTGGTGCATTGTACAGGCAAGGAAAGAAAGCATTCATCTGTAAAACTTGAAGGAAATAAATAATAATCTAAGGACAGAATCCACTGGAGATTTTCACCTGCAAAAGCGTGTTGAAACTAAGGAGGTATTAGGTCACAGAAATGTTTCATAATAAATGGTGCACACCATATTTATGACATTCAACTAACAATTCTTACACACAGACTTAAAGATTCCTTATTATGTAAATAGAAAGAAACACTAGAAGAGTTCAAGACAGCCCCATCTAGAATGACATTCAACTGCTTAATATCCACATTGAAGGGACTTCTGCAATCTTCATGGTGATTGTTGTTTAAAAGTAAACTATACTTGAGTTTATTTATGTTTGGGTCTGAGTTATGATTCAGCAAAATCAGTGCTATCATGATTGTCATGACTGATTTCCACTTGCTAACCCTTTGTAGAGCAAGAAGGTACATTGCATTACTCCCAAACAAATGTGGAATAAAACACAAATCAAGCTGTGGTATGAGTCAAAACAAGGAACTCTAGAATGATTTGGCAGTCCATTCTCAGTGAGAATCCACCTCATTGCTTTAGCATTATATTTACCAATAGTTTATATAAAGCAGGGAAGATGAATTGAGATTGCAATATTGAATTGAATATTGAATTGAGATTGCAATATTGCATATAATTAGCTGCAGGCCCACACTGATTACACACATACACACACACACACACACACACACTGGTGTGTGTGGGGGGGTTAAAATAATATCTGTACACTTTTTTATACTTACTATATTAATTCACTAGCCTGATAAGGTCATCTTTTACATTATTTAAAAAAAGTTTTAAAAAATTTATCATTGGCAACATGGGCGGCCCAGCTGACCTTTGCCTCTTCTTAAGAAAACTGGCCATTCCATGAAACATTGATTAAAAAGCTTCCTCTAAAGATGTCCTTGTCTACTGAAATCCTTTTGTGGAAATCTCTTGGGATTGCTAAGCAGATCAGTACCTTTAAAAACTCATCTCTTGCTTACTCCGTCTAGAGTTTTGAGAATATCAATAGCTCAATTTCTAAATCAAATGTAAACCTCCACAATGGAAGTATTTAAACATTTCCTGCAGAGATTGGCCCGAAAGGACTATTAGAATATTTACCCTTCTCAAAACCCCTTAATTGTATAATTCTTTTGTATAGGTTATAATTATTTTAATTATTTTGTATAGGTTTGTATAGGTTTTGTATAGGTTATAATTATTTTAATTGTTTTGTATAGGTTAAACAGGAATTTGGGCTGTCTGGTATAGGCATAGTGCTAACCATAAGAAAAAAACTGGATTTTGTTTATGATTTTTGTTATCAAATGGATATATTTTTTTGTTTAGTTATTCTTGGTAGATCTCTTATAATTATAGAAAACTGTTGAAGAGACAACTAAGTAAGAGTGCCTTTCAAATTACAGCTGAGTAAAATAATCGGGCATAAGGACCAATTCAGTTTATTTTCTAATAAATGCTAAAAGTTCCAGGACAATATCTTACACCCTTCACTAGTTGAAACCTTGTGGATGTTTTTTAGTTCATTCATTTTATACTGAAGCTCCAAATATTTAGAATGTTTATGATCTTCTATTCTTTTACAAAATCTAAAGGTTTTCGACATCATAATACTTGGAGATAGTTTGATGGTATACCTTATCAGTAGCTTGGAAAAAGCCCTAAATTTCTGAATAGTTGTCAATAATACTTCAACTAAGATACCATCCATGAAGGGAAAAAATGCGAAACAGCACGTGATGGCAACATGATGCCACAAGTTTGACATCCGTGATGTAGATTCTCAGTCATTCAGACCATGGTTGTCCCAAAGGCAACTGCACTTTCTTTGTTTTTCTTGAAGTTGTTTCACTTCTCATCAAAGAAGCTTCTTCAGTTCAGAACACTTACACTTCCTCACCATTATAGTCAAGTTGTCATTAACAGTTATTATCCATTGCTGTTGCTACAGTTGTAATTGGCTGAAAACAAGTACCAGAGAGTTGGGGAACCTGTGGAAATACATAGGAAAAATGCATGGGATAGGCATCAATAAATTTGAGTAAGAAATATCTTCACGTATAAAGGCTTTGTTTGGTTTTAGGTTTCTATATTTGAGTCTCACACATTTTGCAAGAATAGATAATTAAAGTTCCAATGCCTTTCTGTTTTATGGCAAAAGAACAATGAAGAGATGGATATTATAAAACTTCTGGTATAGGAAAGAAGACATTTTATTTATTCTTGTTTTGCCACCAAACCAATCTTTTCCTGTGAATTGAATTCCAAGAATCTTTGCAAATTTACACCATGAATCTTATTTTAGGGGATTTTTTTTTCCCCAGTGCACTTAGCAAGCAATCAGGAATAAACTATATTTGGACATCTAAAATGGTATGAGTTTCACTTTTAAAACTGAAAATGGGGCATTTTGTTCCGCAATATATC